>NC_080203.1:58055916-58367534 GCF_030028045.1 Hippopotamus amphibius kiboko
AAAACAAAACAAAAACAAATAAACAAACAAAAAACCTTAGCTAAAGACTATGGAAATTAGGTTTCAGAAGATGATGATATTAGAAGCATTCTTATAGGATTTCTTAAGAAATTCTACTGTATCAAAACTACTGATTTTTCTGTTTTCAGTTCTGCTTTGTCAATTTTTCTTTTTAAAACTTTGGCCTTTCAGCAGGAAAAGAAAAAAGTTTCTTCAGTTTCTATAAAATATATTCCCAGTAAAAGAATGATTTGGGGAGGTCACTAAAATATGCTTCATTCAGAAACTCTGCCAGTACTAAATTTTCATTTACGCTAGTTACAATACGCAAATAGTATCAAGAAAAGTATGATCCCAGAGTAATTTAAACATCTTCAATTTTAATACATCTTTATGGAGCACTGCCTTTAAAAATTAAAGTAGTGATAACATACAGATTTATTCTTCCCTTAATAAAAATTAGAGATCTTTCTAAAATCACAGACAATATTTCAGAAATAATTGGTTAAACCTGAGCTAAGGGAGAAAAATGTACTGTAATATTGAAAAGTACATCGTAATCTCCTCTCCTAATGCAGCTTAAGTTTTTATGAAAAAGAGTTACTCAGTCTTTCCTCCTATATAATAAACGTGATGGCAAATAGATGGTATATTGTAGCAGAGAAGTTTGATTAGGAATGAATATGTGATATTTGCTTTCTTATGGCCATGTAGTATAGATATTGTGTAAAACGGTGTAAGGCTAAAATTCATAGGTGCTGTTTTAGCAATTGAGTAAAATGTTTAACTCTTTTCAAAAAACAGTAGCACAGAGTTGCTCCGCAGTTTGCCAAAAGGCAGCATTATTAAAATTTTGATTTAATTATTTTATTAAATTTAATATTGGTCTTATGTTGCTTCAGAACAAATAACCATGCACTTAGCAAAAATAAAAAAAATCAATGCACATTTATTAGTTCACAATTTCTGTGGGTCAGGAATCTGGGTATGTTTAAGCAAGCTCTCTCCTTAGGGTCTCACAAGGGTTCAATCAAAATATCAGCTGGTCTGAGTTTATATCTAGAGGCATATATGGGGAAATGAAATCCACTTCCAAGCTCACTCAGGTTGCTGTCAGAATTAATTTCCTCACTTCTGTAGGACTGTGAATCCCACATTCTTGCTGGCCTTGAATGGAAGCTGCCCTCAGGTGCAAGAAGCTGTTCACAGTTTCATGGCCAATTTTTCAACAAATCAATAAATCTGCTAGCAAGATATAGTATTTATATACCATAATGTAATCTGGGGAGTGAGAGTTCATCACTTTTGTCATATTCTTTCATTAGAAGCAAGTCACAGGTCCCACCACAATCAAGGAGAATGGATTACAGTATGATTTGAACACCAGGCACAGAGATTATGGTGGGCTATATTTAGTATGTTTTCCATAAAGTTTATTTATTTATTGGTAAAATAAATGCATAGGTAAGATGTTAGGAAATGGAATATAATTGAATATTACTTTGGTTCTGAAAATATGCTGCATTTCTAGGTTAATAGTTTTAGGGGAACTATAGGGTCATAAGTAATAGCTGAATTTGATCCACTGGGCTTCTTCTTTGATTTCATTCCTTATTTCAGTATGAAAAAAATATTTTCCTTTAAGTTAGCAAAATTAGTATAACATTCCAGATTTTAATGCAAGATTCTAGTCAAGTTCCTGATATAGTAGTATCACTAAAACATGCGTGCATAAATATATTTCATAGAACAATTGTGAATAAATGCAATACTTCCCTCATTCACCAACTCTGGTTTCTTTTTCTTTTTTTTCTTTTTTTTCTTTTTTTGTTTTTGGGAGACATTAGGTTCCTTTTTATTAAGCTCTTTATTGGAATATAATTACTTTACCCTGTTGTGCTAGTTTTAGCTGTACAATAAAGTGAATCAGCTGTATTTATACATATATCCCCATATCCCCTCCCTCCCGTGACTCCCTCCCACCCTCCCTATCCCAGCCAAGTCATCACCCATTATCCAGTTGATCTCCTTGTGTTATGCAGCAGCTTCCCACTAGCTATCTATTTTACATTTGTTAGTGTATATATGTCAGTGCTACTCTCTCACTTCATCCCAGCTTCCCACTCACCCCCACACCCCCGCTCCCATGTCCACAAGTCCGTTCGCTACATCTGCATCTTTATTCTTCCCTGTCACTGGATTCATCAGTACCATTGTTTAGATTCCATATATATGAGCTAGCACACAGTATCTGTTTTTCTCTTTCTAGCTTACTTTGCTCTGTATGACAGACTCTAGGTCCATCCACCTCACTACAAATAATTCCATTCTTTTATGGCTGAGTTATATTCCATTGTATATATGTGCCACATCTTCTTTATCCACTCATCTGTTGTGGGCATTTAGGTTGCTTCCATGTCCTGACTATTGTAAATAGTGCTACAATGAACATTGTGGTACACATTTCTTTTTGGATTATGGTTTTCTCAGGGTATATGCCCAGGAGTGAGAATGCTGGGTCATATGGTAGTTCTATTTTTATCTTTTTAAAGAACCTCCATACTGTTTTCCATAGTGGCTGTACCAATTTACACTCCCACCGTTAGTGCAGAAGGATTCCCTTTACTCCAAACCCACTCCAGCATTTATTGTTTCTAGATTTTTTGATGATGACCATTCTGAGTGGTGTGAGGTGATACCTCATTATGGCTTTGACTTGCATTACTCTAATGCTTAGTGACATTGAGCATCTTTTCATGTGTTTTTTAGCCATCTGCATGTCTTCTTTGGAGAAATGTCTATTTAGGTCTTCTGCCCACATTTGGATTGGATTCTTTGTGTTTTTTGTTTTGTTTTGTTTTGTTTTTTGTTTTTTTTGATATTGAGCTGCATGAGCTGCTGGTATATTTTGGAGATTAATCCTTTGTCATTTGCTTCTTTGGCAAATATTTTCTCCCATTCTGAAGGTTATCTTGTCTTGTTTATGGTTTCTTTTGCTGTGCAAAAGCTTTTAAGTTTCATTAGGTCCCATTTGTTTATTTTTTATTTTATTTGCCTGAATCTAGGAAGTGGGTCAAAAAGTATCTTGCTTGGATTTATGTCACAGTGTATTCTGCCTATGTTTTCCTCTAAGAGTTGTATACTGTCTGGCCTTACATTTGGCTCTTTAATCCATTTTGAGTTTATTTTTGTGTATGGTGTTAAGAAGTGTTCTAATTTCATTATTTTACATGTAGCCATCCCATTTTCCTAGCACCACTTAATGAAGAGGCTGTCTTTTTTCCATTGTATATTCGTGCCTCCTTTGTCAAAAATAAGGTGCCCATATGTGAAGTGGTATATCTCTGGGCTATATAAACTGTTCCATTGATCTTCCTTTCTGTTTTTGTGCCAGAACCATAGTATCGTGATCACTGGAGCCTTATAGTATAGTCTGAAGTCAGGGAATCTGATTCCTCCAGCTCTGGCTTTCCTTCTCAAGATTGCTTTGGCTATTTGGGCTCTTTGCATTTCCCATACAAATCATAAAATTTCTTCTTCTAGTTCTGTGAAAAATGTCATTGGTAATTTAATTGGGATTGCATTGAATCTGTAGTTTGCTTTGGGTAATATAGTCATTTTTACAATGTTGATTCTTCCGATCCAAGAACACAGCATGTCCCTCCATCTGTTTGTATCGTCTTTGATTTCTTTCATCAATGTATTATAGTTTTCTGCATACAGGTCTTTTGACTCCTTAGGCAGGTTTACTCCTAGGTATTTTCTTCTTTCTGTTGCAATGGTAAATGGGAGAGTTTCCTTAATTTCTCTTTCTGCTCTTTTGTTGTTAGTGTATAGGAATACAAGAGATTTCTGTGCATTGATTTTGCATCCTTCTAATTTACTAAATTCATCAATTAGTGCTAGCAGTTTCCTGGTTGCATCTTTATGGTTTTCTATATATAATATCATGTCATCTGCAAAGAGTGGCAATTTTACTTCTTTTCCAATTTGGATTCCTTTTATTTCTTTTTCTTCTCTGATTGCTATGCTTAACACTTCCAAAAGTATGTTGAATATTAGTGGTGAGAGTGGACACCCTTGTCTTGTTCCTGTTCTTAGAGGGAATGCTATCAGTTTTTCACCATTTAGAATGATGTTGGCTGTTGCTTTGTCATATATGGCTTTTATTATGTTGAGGTAATTTCCTTTTATGCCCACTTTCTGGAGAGTTTTTATCATAAACGGATGTTGAATTTTTTCAAAAAGCTTTTTCTGTGTCTATTGATCATATGGTTTTTATCCTTCAAATTGTTAATTAAGGTGTATCACACAGATTGATTTGCATACATTGAAGAATCCTTAAATTCCAGGGATAAATGCTACTTATTTTTAATATGTTGGATTCTGTTTGCTAGTATTCTGTTGAGGATTCTTGCATCTATTTTCATCAGTGATATTGGCCTGTAATTTTCTTTTTTTGTGACATCTGTGCCTGGTTTTGATATCAGGGTGATGGTGGCCTTGTATAATGAGTTTGGGAGTGTTCCTCTTTCTTATTTTGGAAGAGTTTGAGAAGGATAGGGCTTAGTTCTTCTCTAAATATTTGATAGAATTCACCTGTGAAGCTATCTGCCCCTGGGCTTTTGTTTGTTGGGAAATGTTAATCACAGTCTTAATTTCAGTACTTGTGACTGGTCTGTTCATATTTTCTATTTCTTCCTGGTTCAGTCTTGGAAGGTTGTACTTTTCTAAGAATTAATCCATTTCTTCCAGGTTATCCAATTTATTGGCATATAGTTGCTTGTAGTAGTCTCTCATGATTTTCTGTGTTTTTGTGGGGTTAGTTGTTATTTCTCCATTTTTGTTTCTAATTCTGTTGATTTCCTTCTCCTCCCTTGTTTTTTTTTTTTTTTTTTTTTTTTTTTTTAAACTCATTCTCCTCCCTTTTTTCCTGATTAGTCTGGCTAATGGTTTATCAATTTTGCTATCTTTTCAAATAATCAGTTTTTAGTTTCATTGATGTTTGCTATTGTTTCCTTCATTTCTTTTTCATTTATTTCTGATCTGATTTTTATGATTTCTTTCCTTCTGCTCACTTTGGGTTTTTCTTGTTGTTGTTGTTCTTCTTCTTTCCCTAATTGTTTTAGGTATAAGTTTAAGTTGTTTATTCAATATTTTTCTTTTTTCTTGGGGTAGGATTGTATTGCTATATACTTCCCTCTTAGAATTGCTTTTGCTGCATCCCATAGGTTTTGGGTCCTTGGGTTTTCATTATTTATTTCTAGGTATTTTTTGATTTACTCTTTTACTTTTTCAGTGATTTCTTGGTTGTTTAATAGTGTATTGTTTAGCCTCCATGTGTTTGTATTTTTTACAGTGTTTTTTCCTGTAATTGATATCTAGTCTCATGGCATTGTGGTCAGAGAAGATGCTTGATACGATTTCAATTTTCTTGAATTTACAGAGGCTTGATTTGTGATGAAAGATATGATCTATACTTGAGAATTTTCCGTGTGCATTTGAGAAGAAAGTGTATTCTGTAGTTTTTGGGTGGAATGTCCTGTAAATATCAATTAAGTCGAGATGTTCTAATGTGTCATTTAAAGCTTGTGTTCCCTTAGTTATTTTCTGTTTGGATGATCTGTCCATTGATGTAAGTGGGGTGTTAAAGTCTCCTACTATTATTGTGTTACTGTCAATTTCCCCTTTTATGGCTGTTAGCATTTGCCTTATGTATTGAGGTGCTTCTATGTTGGGTGCATAGATATTTACAGTTGTTATATGTTCTTCTTGGATTGATCCCTTGATCATTATATAGTGTCCTTCCTTGTCTCTTGTAATAGTTTTTACTTTAAAGGCTAATTTTTCTGACATGAGTATTGTTACTACAGCTTTCTTTCTTCCTTTCTTTCTTTTTTTTTTTTTTTTTTTTGACTTCATTTAAATGGAATATCTTTTTCCATCCCCTTATTTCAGTCTGTGTGTGTCCCTAGGTCTGAAGTGGGTTTCTTGTAGACAGCATATATAAGGGTCTTGGTTTTGTATCCATTGAGCCAGTCTGTGTCTTTTGATTGGTGCACTTAATCCATTTACACTTAAGGTAGTTATTGACATGTATGTGCCTATTACCATTTTCTTAATTGTTTTGGTTTCTTCTTTTTTTCTTTTTCTTTTTTTGGAAGGTCTTTTCCTTCTCTTCTGTTTTTCTGCTTAGGAAAGTTCCTTTATCAATTGTTGTAGGGCTGGATTGGTGGTGCTGAATTCTCTTAACTTTTGCTTGCCTGTAAAGCTTTTGATTTCTTCATCAAATCTGAATGAAATTCTTTCTGGTTAAATTATTCTTGGCTGTAGGTTTTTCTCTTTCAAGACTTTCAGTATACCCTGCCACCCCCTTCTGGCTTGAAAAGTTCTGCAGAAAGATCATCTGTTATCCTTATGGGTTTTCCCTTGTATGTTATTTGTTGCTTTTCTCTTGCTGCTTTTTTTTTGTTGTTAGCTTATGACTAAGTTATTTAAGCCATCTCCTGTCACAAGCAAAGGGACAGAAAATCAGTATAATGATCATCAAGTATAATTGTCATCACTGGATACAAGTAGGTGAGGTTAGGGTCCCATATGCTTTTCTGGTCCATGTGTGCAGAGTAATGGTGCAAACCAGCACTGTGATCCCCACTGGGTAGTGGTTTAGATTCTCTTTACTGATCTTCATAGCCAGTTGGAAGCAGATTCACATGTGGGTTATGGAATAGGATATGGTTACCATATCCACAGCAAAAGGGCTTGGACCTGATGCGGAGATGGGGGTAGGTGATGACCTCGGGTCTCTCCTTCTCTCTATGGTGTGACTTTAGGAAGATGTTCAGCATTCTCACTTCCACCCTGGGGAGCACCATGGCGTAGGTAAGGGCCTTACGCATGTGAGCTGAGCCCTCCTCACCATGGGAGCCACTCAACATTGGCTGGCTCAGCTGCAGCTGGGAACAACCTTGCAGCTGAGAAACCTGAGATCCAGCTGCAGCTGCCATCTTTGACCAGGATTCTCTCTTGCTGCTTTTAATATTTTTTCTTTGTGTTTAATTTTTGTTAGTTTGATTGTTATGTGCCTCAGTGTGTTTCTCCTTGGGTTTATTCTGTATGGGACTCTCTGTGCTTCTTGGACTTAGTTAATTATTTCCTTTCACATGTTGGGGAGTTTTCCACTATAACCTCTTCAAATGTTTTCTCTGACCCTTTTTTTTTTTTTTTTTTCTTCTTCTTCTGGGTTGTCTATCATTTGAATGTTGGTGTGCTTAATGTTGTCACCAAGGTCTTTAAGACTGTCTTCCATTCTTTTTAGTCTTTTTTTTTTTCCTTTTCCTGCTCTATGGCAGTTATTTCTACCATTCTATCATCCAACTCACTTACTCTTTCTGCTGCCTCAGTTATTCTGCTGTTTATACCATATAGAGTATTTTTAATTTCAGTTATTGTGTTGTTCATTACTGCTTGTTTGCACTTTAGTTCTCCTAGGTCCTTATTAACTGTTTCTTGTATTTTCTCTATTTTGTTTTTGAGATTTTGGATCATGTTTACTACCATTGCCCTTAATTCTTTTTCAGGCAAGTTTCCTATTTCCTCTTCACTTATTCAGTCTTGTGGGATTTTATCTTGCTCCTTTGCCTGCAAGGTGTTTCTTTGTTTTCTCATTTTGTCTAATTTATAGTATTTGCTGTCTCCTTTCCCTATGCAGTGTAGTTGCAATTCCTCTTGTTTCTGCCCTCTGCCCCCTGTGGTGGGGTTTGTCCAGTGTCTTGAGTAGGCTTCCTGGTGGGAGAGTCTGGTGCTTGATTTCTGGTGTGTGGATCAGAGTTTTCCCTCTAAAAAGCAGGGCCATGTCAGGTGGTGTGTGTTAGGGTGCCTGTGAGTTTCATATGGCTTCAGATTATCTGTGTGCTGATGGGTAGATTTGTTTTCCTGACTTATTTGTATTTTGGTGTGAGGTATCCAGCAGTGGCAGTTGCAGGCAATCAGGTGAAGCCGGGTCTTAAACTCTGATACAGGCCTTCATGAGATTTCTCTGTGGTTAATCTTCCCTATGGCTGAGGAGTCTCTCGTGTTCTAGCATCCTGGACTCAGTGCTCCCTCCCCAGAGCCTCCAACTTGACTTCTGGTCAAGGATTCCAGACTCCAGAGGTTGCTTGTCCTGGCAATAAAGGGAATTAAAAAAGACTATCCAAGCCCCAGAGTAATGGCAAAAGGTTAAGTCAAACAAATACTGAATCAAGGAAACATTTACATACACAATAAACACAAAAACCAAACCCCATAGGACATAAAACACTAGAACAACCTGAGAGAAGAACCCTAGAATGCACTCAGACAATCAAAGAGAAAACCAGCAACAAAAATTCCAAAGAAACAAACAAAAACAACAGGTAAATTGTGAAATGAGGACAAAATATAACAGGGAAAAAATAGAAACAGGGAGCGAATATAACAAAGAGCAAGAGAACAACCTGTCAGACTGAAGATCCCCAAAACAAAATCAAACAATTATAATTATAACTAAGATAAAGAGAAAACCTAATAACAAATACTAAAGCAATGTGTCATTTGAAGAATAAAGCAAGGAAACAGAGCAGACTAATAATAGTGATTATAATATAATAAGATAAAATAAAAGAAAAAGGGATAGAACACAGTGGAACAGAAGAAGGTAGTATGACTGGAAATATAAAAGAAAAATAAAAAAAAATAGAAATATATTAAAGATAAAGAAGAAAAGAATATAGGGGAGATAAGCTCAGCAATACAAAAAGGTTAGCTAGAAATAGAATTATATAAAAAGGCTAAATACAAAAAAAGGAAGTAGTAAATAGAATAAAAATTATGTTACAAAATGTGAAGATCCCTTAGGACTAAGATCATAATTAAAAAAAAAAAAGCTATAATTGACCACAGAATGGATCAGATCAATAGAATTAATAATAATAATTCTGTTTCCTTGGGGTCTTAGCTGTAAGTGTCCTTGTACACACCTTGAGCCCCAGGCCACCTTTGCCTCCCCAAGAGGCCCACTTCTGCCTCTGGTTTGGACTGTACCTGCTGTGGGTCCCATGGGGTCCACTTAGTCTCTGATATGGCCCAATTCCTGTGTGTGTTTGCTCCCACAGTCCACAGCTGCCAGAGTTACACGTTTTTCATTTGTGGGAGCATTCATTGTCTACTCAGATATTCCAAAGACATAGTATCTACCTAGCTGATCACAGGGATTTAGTCGGCAGCATGTATATCTGATGGAAATGTTTTAGAACCTCTTCCTTAGTCCCCCTGCTCCTGGTGTTCAGCTTGGTTTTGTGCCTGCTTCTGCATGTGGTCTAACTGCCAGAGTGTGGTCCTGAGGCTGCCTTGGAGCTTTTTGGATCTACTTCTGTGAGGTTTTCCTTTATTGTTCATCTGCAGATGCAGGTGTGTGGGGAGAGAGAGGCTTTGATGGTGGCTCCTCTCATTGTGTGTGACTCAATAGTAGTGCCCTGCTTGGATCACAGGAGCCCCAGGGGTAATGCCAAATGTGAAGGGATGCTGACAGCTGTGGGTATAGGAAATCTGGCCTTAGTGTGGTTCTTTACTGGTGCCTGGTGCAAGGTGCCTGATGGTCAGCCCTCGGGGGCTTTTTGCATTATTCTGCAACCAGCAAAGATTTCTTTATTGTTCATCTGTAGGCACCAGTGTGTGGGGAAAGAGAGGGTACAATGGTGTCTCCTTCCCAAGGGGCTTTTCCTATCTCTTGTTGACTGTGACAGCCAAGCCCAGAGGGGGCCTCTGTTTGTTCATTGCAGGCACCTAAAGGAAGGTTACAACAGTGGCTTCTCCCCCTTGCTTATGAGTCAGCAGTAGCATGCCACCACTGTGGCTGCCCAGCTTTCCACAGTAGGCATTCTCCACTGCAAATTTCTTCCCTCCTATCCCCTCATTGTGTCTTCCCATAGCCAGCAATGTTTCTCTGTCTGAACCAGTTCTCTGGTTCCCACATTCCAGTTCCCAGACTCCCTGTACAGCTGTGAACCCATGTCTCAGTCCAGGACATGCAGAGCTGTGGTACAGACCCTCTTGTGTTTCTCACTCTTTTCCATCTGACACAGATCAGCCACTTTAACCTCTTTGGACAGTCCCAAATGCCTCCCTGCTGACCCAATCAAATTCCCTATTGGAGAGGGGATTTCCCCATCAGATAAGGGGTCTTTCCTGGAATTCGGCAATCTCTCCTCTGTTTCAGGTCCCCCCACCCCAGGGTGTAGGACCTGTCCCTTTCCTTTCTTCTCTTCCTCTTTCTCCTATTTTTTCTCCCCCTGTGTCCTACCTAGTTATGTTAGGATCTTTGCAGTCCTTTCTGGTGTCCACAGTCTTCTGTTAGTGTTCGGCCAGTTTTCTGTGGGAATTATCACATCTTTTGGTGTCTTCCTGATACATTTGTGGAGAGAGATGCATTCCTTGTCCTTCTACTTCACTGCCATCTCCCCACCCCCCAATTCTGTTTTCTATATAAAATTTAGATTTTTTTACAGGGAATTAATTTGCAAGGAAAATAAGAATAGTTTTTAGTTCATACTTAAGAAACAATTTAAAGTTTTACTGGAAAAACATATCAATTTGTTGTACTGATGAATACCAAATGGATACCTAGTTCTCTAATGTAATTTGATATGTTCAGTACAGTTTTATATGTCATTTTTGTTTTAAAGCTAGAGGTCAAAAATGGGATGGGACAATTATCAGATCAAAAGAAATGAAAAAGAAAAAGAGGGAAAGCTTTTCCTAAATACAATTGTCTTATGGTATCATTTGGAGGGTCATCTAACCAAAAAAAAAAAAATTGTGCTAAATTTTCTGCAAGAATATAAAACTTTAATTCCTACAAATTATTTAAAGGAATCTTTCTCATTCATCAGTTATTGATTAAGTGTCTGCTCTCTAAGAAAAGATGGCTTTTCATTACAGTTATATCTTTGGACAAATTTGCACAATCTTGAATAATGTAATTTAAAAAGGAAACTGGTAAGAATATTTTCTCCATGTCGCAACATTTCAAAAGGTCACAAGAGGATGAAGGAGTGAGTGCATTACATTTTTGTGAGACCAAAATTGTATATTTCTCTGCCCAATTGTTTTAATGTACTTTACTTTCTCCTCTCTTCATACTCATCACTGTATTTGATATTTATCAATTTTGCAATGAGTATTTTGGATAAGCAGAGAAGAGAGAAATACATTGCTCACTCATAATGAAATTACTTTCTGAGTTTATCAAGTTAGTGGTTTATGTAGTACTTTGATTTTCTTTGATATTTTCTGATGTTTTTGGTTTTACTAAATTTGAAATAATAATTGGATGATCTGAAAAAGCCTAAAATCTGCCTGACTTATTTAAACTACCTCTTTATTATTATACTGTAAAAAAATCTTAAATGTTGACTTTATTTGGAAAATCACTATAGTATAAAATAATATTGATCAGTGCATGTTTCTTCTTTTCAGTTACTTGGAAAATCCAAGTGAGAATAAAATTTATGAATTAATAAAATCTCAGTTACTTTTAAAGCTCAAATCTCTGGTTGATTACAGTTTTCAATTTAATGAGACTTAAGCCTGAATTCTTTTTTGATTTATTCTTTACTGCTAAAAATCTCTATAAATAAGATGATTTTTTCTTTGATAATAACAAATCTTTTCCAAGGCCTATAATTAAGAACATCATTTAAATGTTAAATGGCATTAACTTGTAGATGATGTAAGAGATATGTGGATATGTATAAATCATAGGACATATCCTGGAAGAGTCAACATACGTTGACTCCAGAAACTATTCATGAAGATATGTTTCTCTAAACACAAAGTAATTTGCATACTATGCCAAAATACTTAGAGTAAATTACATTTTATCATCACATAATAGACCATTTGTATGTTTATAACTGAGGTACATTGTGAATAATATTTTTCATCTAAAATGTAAGCTGTGTAAATGTAATTGTAAATATAAATCTATATATAAATCCATAAATGTTTCTTTGATATGTGATGAAAATGTTATAAATACATAATTTACTAATTAGAAACTTCCCCAAATCCAATAACTATCAACATCTGTACATCAAGATAAAATGGAAAGTATAATAATATATTAAATTATATATATATATAAGTCCATTTGTACAAGTATCCCACATTACCAATAAAGCAGACTCCTTTCTGTATATTTTCTAGTGAATGTTTAAGCAGCATTTGGTATTTCTGTGAAAATAAAATAAGCAATATACTTCATAAATTGTCTTTGATTCTATTTTTTATGCACAGTAATTGTTCTAATGTTGATGTGTATCTTAGGATTATTTTAAGCTTAAAGCAAAAATGTCTACATTATTTTTATTGTTGACAGTTGACTTGTCATAGAATTTGCTTTCATTATTTTATCTTTTTATTTAGTGCAATTCTAAGCTCCAAATAGGTATTTCACTCAAGCAGTAATTGTACAAAGGAATTTTGTTTATATGATACTCTTCTTGAATATTATACAGGTTAGTGTTTAGTTAATTTAGAGAAATAAATTGCAACATACTTTTAATTTGCTTTTGTGGTAGAATCAGAAGCAGAAGGTAATTTATTGATTTTATGTATAGGAGAACAGGGAGCAGCTTCTAGTTATTGACATGCTTCGTATTTATACAAACCAGAGGAAGTAAAAGTTTGAAACTCAGTAAATATAAAACTAAAATACCTTTACAACATATAAGTTAGAACAATTAAAATAATAGGGGGCAAACACTTTGTAAGTAGTGTAAAGGTAGTAATTATTTTATTTTTCATGCACTGAAAATCAGGCAGAAATAAAAATAATGTACTTATGTAGATACTTCAAATAAAAATGATGGATCTTGTTATTTATAGTAGCAATATATAAAATAAGTACACTAAAAATATAGACTTATGACCAATAATAAGGGCAAAAATATATGTACACACACACAAGCCCATACATGTATATTCACACACATTCATATAAACACAATTGTGCTTGAAAAGTCAATGTGTCCAGAAAAATAATTGAAAGAAATAATTTTATTTTGAGAAATCATGAAAGTGATATTCTTTATTGAAATAATCTGTCATCTTCTTGGAAGGTACTTTTCATGATATAGAGTTTCATACTGTTCAACAGTTTTAATCTCAAGCTCCACTAAGCTTGTTTAAAAAGATGAAGAAAATATCTTTGTCAATTAGAAACTTGCATCAGTTTTGAAATAGGGTGAAGTGATTCCAATAGTTAACTGCAATGCTAGGGATGCCTGGGTGTGGCAAATGTGGTCAGGGGAGGGAGGTGGTACTTGTCATGATTTTTTCCACGTGTTTTATATATTTAGAGCAAATATGAAAAAGAAAGCAAAATAGACTGATAAATCAGGTACTGTGCTTGGATAATACTTCCACAGTTTCATTTAATCAGACTTCTTTCTTCACAGGAACACTCTCATGAGGCCATAAAGATAGATTTTTGGGGGGGTAAAGTTTTATTGTTTGGGAGAGAGGTAACAGGCAGGATTTCAATTTGAGAAAAAACAGTATTGAAATATTTTCTTGGGAAGAAATGAGACCATTATTTAAATTCTATAACATATATATATTAGTTAACATGGATATTAATTATCAGATTTAGTTTTCCAACTTTGGTTTACAATATTCAACACAGCAGAATAACACTTTGTACAAGGGATTTCACTTTCTTATTTCATTCCTTTCATCCAATTTTAACATGCTGTTATAATTATTTGACAAACGTGAAAGCTAAGAGAGAGGCTAAATAACTTTCAAATGTCACACACTAAATCATGAAGCTGGAATTAAAGCCCACAACATTCAGAAACTTAACTTTTTTTAAAATTTAGTCTTCTATATTGCCTTCCCACTATTTGCTAAATGTAGATTTTGTTTGTTTCTTTTGTTTGTTTGTTTATTTAAGATATTTAAGGTAAGCTAGTATTTTAATAAGGCTAGATCAAGACAAAGTATGGAAGTTGATATTCTGACATATATTTAGTAATCTTTTTATGAATGGTATTTTGTCTTTCAGAAAAAAGAAAAATATATTCTAGATGATATGAGGTTGGGAAACTGGACTGCACATTTCACCAAATGATATGTAGTTTATTTTAATTTACAACTAATTCACTATTTTAAAATAATGAATACTATTTCACAGGTAGTATTAGTACCTTATAATTTAAGAATTAATCATAATTCATTCCTCCCATCCCTTGTATCATTGCTGTCATTCATTTTACTTACATACAAGCATACCTAAACAAATATATATGATATATACATAAGCAAACAAAATAAAATACACTGTTACTGTTATTAATTTAAACAAAATGTTATCTGTTAGATCAATTAAGAATAAGAAATATGAAAGTTTTGACTTTGCTTTATTTGTTTCTTCTTCAATGTTCTTCCTTTCTTTATGTAGATCTGAGTTTCTGACCTATATAATTTTCCTTCCCTCTAAAGTTTTCTTAATATTTCTTTCAAGGAAGGTCTGCTGGAAGCAAGTTGCCTCGATTTTTGTTTGTCTGAGAAAGTATTTTATCTTCACTTTTTGAGGATAATTTTGCAGCATATGGAACTCTAGGTTGGTGGGTTTTTTTTTCTCTCAGCATTTTAAATATTTAATTGTATTTTCTTGCTTGCATGGTTTCTGAGTGCAAGTCAGATGTAATTCATATCTTTGTTCCTCTAAAGGCAAGGTGTTTTTTTGTTTGTTTGTTTGTTTTTTGTTTGTTTGTTTTAGCTCTGGCTTCTTTCAGGATATTTTTATTTTTATTTTCTGTAGTTTGAAGATGATATGCCCTAGGTGTTGGCTTGTTTTTTTTATTTTTTCCTACTTGGTATTCTCTGAGTTTCCTGCATCTGTGATATGGTGTCTGAAATTACTTTAGAGAAATTCTCGGTCATTATTGCTTCAAATATTACTTCTGTTCCTTTCTTTTGTCTCCTTCTGGTTTGTTCATTACACATATGTTACACTTTTTGTAATTGTCTCACAGTCCTTGGATATCATCTTTTTTTTTTTTTTTCAGTCTTTCTTCTTTTTGCTATTTGGTTTTTGAGGATTCTATTGATATATCCTCTGCTAAGTGATTCTTTCCTCAGTCATACTGAGCCTGGTAATAAACCCATCAAAATCATTCTTCATGTCTGTTACAGAGTTTTTGATCTATAGTATTTACTTTTGCTTCTTTCTTAGGATTTCTGCCTCTCTGCTTACATTGCTCATCTGTTCTTGCATGCTATCTACTTTATCCATTAGATTCCTTAGCATATTAATCATAAATATTTTAAATTCATGATCTGATACTTTCAACATTCCTATCATGTCTAGTTTTGATGCTTGTTCTGTCTCTTCAAATTGTGTTTTGCCTTTTGGTAGAGCTTATAATTATCTCCTTGATAGCCAGACATGATGTACTAGATAAAATAAACTTCTGTAAATAGGCCTTTAGTATATGGTGGTGAGGTATCAGGGGAGTGGAAGAGTTCTGGAGCTCTATAATTCCATCTTATTCTTTCAGGGAGCCTATGCTTCTGGACTCTGAACTTCACAAATGTTTCTCAGTTTTATTCTTCCCCCTCCCCTGAATTAAGTGGGATAAAATAGCTAAAGTGGGCTGGAGTTTTTTATTTCCCTTTTCCCACATGAAAAACTAGAGCTAACTTACACTTCCCAGGCCACATAGGCTCTGATAATACATCAGTAGGTTAGGCTCTGGTTAATTACTTTCCCTGAGGACAGGCTTTGTTAAGAACAGGGTACTCTGACATATTTCAAAATGGTTTCTTTCCAACAACCCCTCCTGGAAGTGTGAGGGGATCTTTCTCTGAATTTCACTGTGGGAGGCTGGTTGAGCTCTTGGACCTATTCTGTCACTGTTTCCCACAGGGGTTTCTTCTCCTCAGTCTTTGCTCCAGTAATTTGTTATGCCCTGTATTCACCTGTCAGTCTCTCCAATCTTGGGCACACTGGCTTGCCCTAAGTCATCCCCTCTGTTACAGACCCAAGAAGAGTTTTTGATTTTTTTCAATCTGTTCAGTTGAACTTGTTAGGATGGAATAGTGACTTTCAAGCTCCTTTAATGTGGAACCAAAAACCAGAAGTCCTCTAGAAATTTTTAATGAAAAACAAGTGAGAATTGGAGAACTTGGACATATTTTCCAAGGGCAAAGTCCATTCTTCCACCACTCCTAGAGGATATTTCTCCTAATACAGTGTTAAAAATGACTAATAATTTAAGATATGTATTTATCTCCAGGATAGGACTTATAAAAACATGAAGGCTGAAGCTACATGGTCTCAAACATATATAAAAGAAAATTTAATCACTGTCTGTTGTTACTGTGAATTTTACTTGAAAAAGAGTTATTTAGATATATGAGCATAACACTTTTTCTGTCCATTGTTTAGTAAGTTTTATAAATGTCAGGTTTTTTTTTTTACTATTTTCAGTGAAAGTTTTGAGAAACCTATAATTGAAATCATAATAGAGAAATATTTAATCACAGTGAGTATTTTATATTTTGTTTACTGGCACACAAAATTTCAATATTCCATGTGATGAATCAATTCTGGATTTTTTTTTTTGACAGAGGATATATGTTTATTTAACAGAATACATCCCCTTCTACCAACAAGCATCAGAATAACTAAAAGCAAACTCAAAACTTATTTCCATTTGACATCATATTAGATATTTTTTATGTGAGTTCAATCATTTAAACATTTAAATCTTGCACAAAATAATTTCATATCTAAGTAAGGTCATTTGAGGGCAAAAGCATAGTCTGCAAAACAAGCAGGCATGATGATTTTTGTCTGCATGTGTGTATTCATTAAACATGAGTACTTACTGTGGAGATAAAAGGGCACTTCATAGAAGAAAAATTTAGTATAAGGGAACATGAGTGAACTCTTTCTATATGTATTGCTCTATGCTAATTTTAGCTTCAAGAACATAATAATCTCTCCCATGAAAAGAGATATCCAACATCAAAATATCTTGGAACATGGACAATTCAGGAAAAAATATGATTTCTTACTGAACTACCAATTATATGTCTCTATCTAAGGGCAAAGTAAGTCATAACTGTGACCCTTCAACCTTTCCTTGCAACAGGATCTTCTACTTCATATTTTGATCCTACTCTGACATTAGGTTCAACATCTCCAGAATATACATTTTTATGGCCAAAGCTTTACAAAACAACAGAGTACACTGATTCTTAAGATGATTCTTTCTAGTGGCTTAAATGAGTTTGTGTGGTAATGACTGTCATTGTTTCTGTGTATTTGTCACCGAAATTGTTTGGGAAGATTGTCTTGAAACCTGTTTTTCTCTGAAACCAAAACTGTCATGATAATCAATATTCTTTACAGATTATTGATATTAGAATGACCTATTTGTTTATATTCAAAATTACCATTTTGAGGCATTTTAAATCATTACTATAACCTTACAGCATGATGTTTTTATTTATTTATTTTTTTAAATTTATTTATTTATTTGTGTGTTTGTTATTATCTGCATTGGGTCTTTGTTGCTGCACACCGGCTTTCTCTAGTTGTGACGAGTTGGGGGGATCTACTCTTTATTGTGGTGCATGGGCTTCTCATTGTGGTGCATGAGCTTCTAACTGTGGTGGCTTCTCTTGTTGCAGAGCATGGGCTCTAGGAACACGAGCTTCATAGTTGTGGTATGCAGGCTCAATAGTTGTGGCTCATGGGCTCTTGATTTCAGGATCTGCAGTTGTGGCACATGGGCTTAGTTGCTCCATGGCACAGCATAATGTTCTTAAAAAAAAAAAAAAAAGGGCAGCAGGTGCAAAATGGATTCACTTATGTGAAGCCCCATGTCACCAAACCAAGATTTAATTACAGTTTTGGCTCTCCCAGAAATGAATTCTTAAACCAGTCTATCAGAAATTTCCTGATCAGCACTAGGTAGATAATCTTCCTGATACCCCTGCCATTCCCTAAAGATTCTTGCCTATAGCCAATCTGCTTTTTTTCTTTTTTTTGGGCTGTGTTGGTTCTTTGCTTCTGGGTGCAGGCTTTCTCTAATTTTGGTAAGTGGGGGCTACTCTTCATTGTGGTGCATGGGCTTCACAGTGTGGTGTCTTCTCTTGTTGCAGAGCATGGGCTCTAGGAAAACAGGATTCAGTAGTTGTGGTACATGGGCTCAGTAGTTGTGGTGCATGGGCTCTGTAGTTGTGGCGCATGAGCTTAGTTGCTCCACAGCACGTGGGATCTTCACAGACCAGGGATCAAACCTGTGTCCTCTGCATTGGCAGGCAGATTCTTAACCACTGTGCCACCAGGGAAGTCCCAATCTGCTTTTTTTGTCTATTATAATTTCCCTTTTCCCACTTCTTTCTGCCTATATGTCTCATTTTTAACAGCTCTTCAAAGTTCCTTTCTATCTGTTAGATTGGATACTGCTTGATTAAAATCATTTTTTGCTCAAACTCTTAAGATTGTTAATATGTCTCAGCTTATCTTTTAACAGCTCTGATGTCAGAAAAGTGAACTGAAAGAAACCACCAATGGCCCCCAGGAGAAAGGATAAACCAGATAAAGGTACCCACTGAACCCTGTGAGCTCACTGTGTTTTTGCTGCCTTTGGAACTCATGGCTAAGTCCTCTCAGATCCCAACTCCAGAGATTTTATGTTATGAGCTTTCATACTTTATCATTTATTTTTCTGAATTGAATTTGAAAACTAGCCAAAGTTGGATTGGGTCCAACATAGAAGCCAGACTGGATCTGACATAAGCTGGACTAGGTGCAGTGTGAGACCTCAGGTGAATGAAATTCTGCTTTAAAGCTGAACAAACAGGTTAACAGTACCAAAGATAATCTAGAATTAGAGTGGCCATAATGGGGAAATTTTAACCTAGATAACCTAATCCATTTTATGTAGAGAAAAAGGGATCTCAGCCAAGCACTCGTCCTAAAGGGTAGAGGAAAAACTATGTTCCCCTCTCTACAGTTTCTGGTAATCTGAATGAGACTTGCTGGGATACACCACTCACTCCAGAGCATGTAGATGGGATCCTGGGAAAACTGGCAGAAGCTGGCAGAGTGTGGAGAATTCTTACCAAATTCAATTCTTCCAGATCTCTATCTGTGGTGCCTGGTTGAGAGAGGAAGGTAAAATTTCACATTGTCCTTTCCTTCCAAATTCAAATTGACAAGAATAAAACATCTGTAAAAATGAGAATTTTGAATTGTGTCTTATGAATTTGCTTTTGGGTACTCATTGATTGTTGAACTTCTCTCTCCCAGGGACGGCTATTGCCTTCTTGTTTGCTTCATGTTGTGTGGTGAAAACTTGGCTTTTCAATGTCAGGTTGAGTGTCCCCAAAATATGGCCAGACAGAAATGTGGCTTCCACCCACTTTACAGATAGATATGTCTAAACAGACGTGTGGGTTGCACTCCATTTGCAGCTAGGATCCTACTGACTATTGCCAGCTCTCAGCAGAATTGTGGGAATCTTTGTTTGGTTATCTTTGGTAATGGCTCTGGTACTTGAGAGGGTAGTATATTTTGTACCCTCTTTGGGGATGCCTTTTGTATTCATGTGGTTGTGCAATGCTGCCAGAAGTAATTACTCTTTGTCCAGGCTGGAACCTGACAAGATATTGACAAAGCCTTTTTAAAATTATCTCTATGGTCAGAAGTTGGCCTTATTAGAAGCTAATATTCAGAGCCTGGTAGGAACATTTTTAAGCCTTCTTACCTAAGCCAAAGGGAGACTAATACACCCAGAAGGAAAGAAAAAAACATTCTGTAGACTTAGTGGAAGAATTTACTAAACCATTTCAAAGACACACAGCTCTAAATATAGAACATAGGTATCTTTTGATTTTCATCTTATCTAAAGACGTTCTGCCTAATATTAAGAAGCAAATTGATGATATTGTAGTTATGTTGGTGGTCAGGTTGCAAACCAATTCTTTGAGGAATTAAAAACAACTATACTTGTCTTATAAATCAAGTCTTTATGAGAACAGAATTGTGAGTCTGGAAATAATTCAAAGCCCACCTATCATTTTCACCAATCTTAAAACTTCCCTTATTCATCTCACAAAGTTTGCAGATATTATAAAGGATCTGGACTTAGGAAGCACAATTCCTTCTTGGTGGAACTTGTATTCTTTTTCTGTGCTTTATATATATATATATATTCTGCTTAGTCTTCTTATCATGAAGCAAAAATAAAAAGACTAAACACTGGTCTTATAAAAATTTTAAAAGTTTCTTACAAAAATACTATTAGTAAAAAGCTTTAGCCATCTAAGCAGGTAACCTTAACTTATTCCATCTGCCAGAAACACAATTTGGATCCAATTGTTCTTTTTATAAACTAGTGAGATTTGTGTGATTGTACCTGTCTCATGGTTAAAATTTTAAAACAAAAGCTGCATGATCTCTGTTTACATCTGTCTGTATGTTTATGTATATCCACATAGGTGTGTTATAAATGTGATTTTTCTACCTTCAGATGATATTGTCAAAATTAATTTGTAAAGAGCTCTATTTAATTGGCTTAGAGACAAATGTTTATAAATCAAGCATACTCTCAGAAATATAGACACTAATCCAAATGTTTTTTTTTTTTTCAAATTCACATGATCTAGTGTAATCTTTAACAAATGAAAGCTAGTTTAAATTTGTTGGTTTAATTTTTTAAAATGTCTTTAGAGTTATTAACATTTAATGTAAAATTTTTATTCTACCTAGTTTTCCTGAAATTCAAATAAGCTCATGTTATCTGTTAAAGAATTTGTCAGCCAGAAAGATATCTAAAGATCATTAGCTGTAATTTTTTTGTGTGTGTATGTGTGTGATATCTTTGTCTGGCTTTGGTATTAGCGTGATGGTGGCCTCATAGAATGAGTTTGGGAGTGTTCCGCCCTCTGCAATTTTTTGGAAGAGTTTGAGAAGGTTACATGTTAGATCTTCTCTATATGTTTTATAGAATTCATCTGTGAAGCCATCTGGTCCTGGACTTTTGTTTGTTGGAAGATCATTAATTACAGATGCAATTTCATTATGTGTGATCAGTCTGTTTATATTTTTAAATTACTCCTGGTTCAGTCTTGGAAAGTTTTACCTTTCCAAGAATTTGTCCATTTCTTCCAGGTTGTCCATTTTACTGACATATACTTTCTTGTAGCAGGCTCCTATAATCCTTTGTATTTCTCTGGTGTCAGTTGTAATTTCTCCTTTTTCATTTCTAAATTTATTGATTTGAGTCCTCTCCCTTTTTTCTCTTGATGAGTCTGGCTAAAGATTTATAAATTTTGTTTATCATCTCAAAGAACCAGCTTTTAGTTTTACTGATCTTTGTTATCATTTCCTTCATGTCTATTTCATTTATTTCTTCTCTGATCTTCATGATTTCTTGTAACTTTAGGTTTTCTTTGTTCTTTTTCTAGTTGCTTTAGGTGTAAGGTTAGATTGTTCACTTGAGGTTTTTCTTGATTTCTGAGGTGAGATTTAATTGCTATAAACTTCCCTCTTAGAAATGTTTTTGCTGCATCCCATAGGTTTTGGGTTTTCATGTTTTCGTTGGCATTTGTTTCTAGCTATTTTTTTAAATTTCCTCTTTGATTTTTTCAGTGATCTCTTAGTTATTTAGCAGCACATTGTTTAGCCTTTATGTGATTTGTAGTATAGTCTGAAGTTGGGAATCTAATCCCTCCAGCTCCGTTTTTCTTTCTCAAGATTGCTTTGGCTATTTGGGGTCTTTTCTATTTCCATTACAATTTTAAATTTTTTTGTTCTAATTCTTTGAAAAATGTCATTGGTAGTTTCATAGGGATTTCATTGAACCTGTAGGTAGCTTTGGGTAGTATAGTCACTTTCACAATATTGATTCTTCTAATCAAGATCATGGTATATCTCTTCATCTGTTTGTGTCATCTTTGATTTCTTTCATTGGTGTTTTATAGTTTTCTGGGTACAGGTATTTTGCCTCCTTAGCTAGGTTTATTCCTAGGTATTTTTTTCTTTTGCAGTGGTAAATGGGATTGTTTCCTTAATTTCTATTTCTGATCTTTCATTGCTAGTGTGTAGGAATGCAAGAGATTTCTGTGCATTAATTTTGTATCCTGCAACATTACCAAATTTATTGCTTAGTTCTAGTTGTTTTCTGGTGGCATTTTTAGGATTTTCTGTGTATACAATCATGTCATCTGCAAACAGTGACAGTTTTACTTCTACTTTTCCAATTTGGATTCTTTTATTTCTTTTTTTTTTCTCTGATTGTCATGGCTAGGACTTCCAATACTATGTTGAATAATACTGGCAAGTGTGGACATCCTTGTCTTGTTCCTGACCTTAGAGGAAATGCTTTCATTTTTTACCATTGAGAATGATGTTTGCTGTGGGTTTGTCACTTATAGCCTTTATTGTTTTGATGTAGGTTCTGTCTCTGCCCACTTTCTGCAGCGTTTTTTATTATAAATGGTGTTGAATTTTGTTAAAAGCTCTTTTTGCATCTATTGAGATGATCATATGGCTTTGATTCTTTAATTTGTTAATATGGTGTATCACGTTGATTGATTTGTGTATATTGAAGAATCCTTTCATCCCTGGGATAAATCCCACTTAATCATGTTGTATGATCTTTTTAATGTGTTGTTGGATTTTGTTTGCTAGTATTTTGTTGAGGATTTTTGTGTCTATGTTCTGACTTCAGATTATACCACAAAGCTTCAGTAATCAAGACAGTATGGTACTGGCAGAAGAATAGAAATACAGATTAATGATACATGATAGAAAGCCCAGAGTTAAACCCACACACTGATCTTCACCTAATCTATGACAAAGGAAGCAAGAATATACAATGGAGAAAAGAGAAGATCTTCAATAAATGGTGCTTGGAAAACTGGACAACTACATGTAAAAAAATGAAATTAGAACACTCTCTAACACCATACAGAAAAATAAACTCATATTGAATTAAAGACCTAATTGTAAGCCTGGACACTGTAAAACTCTTAGAGGAAAAGATAGGCAGACTACTCCTTGACACAAATCACAACAGGATCTTTTCTGATCTGCCTCCTATGTTAATGAAAATAAAAACAAAAATTAGCAAATAGGACCTAATTAAACTTTAAAGATTTTGCACAACAAAGGAAACCATAAAATAAAATGAAAAGACAACCCTTAGAATGGGAGAAAATATTTGTAACTGAAGCAACAAACAAAGGATTAATCTACAAAATATACAAAGAGCTCATGCAGCTTAATGTCAATAAAACAAAAATCCAATAAAAAAAGTGGGTGGAAGGCCTAAATAGACATTTCTCCACAGAAGACATACAGATGGCCAAGAAACACATGAAAAGATGTTCAATATCACTAGTTATTAGAGAAATGCAAACCAAAGCTACGATGAGGTATCACCTCACACCAGTCAGAATGTCTATCATCAAAAAATCTAGAAACAATAAATGCTGGAGAGGTTGTGGAGAAAAGGGAATCCTCTTGCATTGTTGGCTGGAACGTGAATTGATATAGTCACCGTGGAGAACAGTATGGAGGTTCTCTGAAAACTAACAATAGAACTACCATATGATCTAGCAACCCCGCTACTGGGCATATACCCTGAGGAAACCATAATTCAAAAAGACACATGTACCCCAATTGTCATTGCAGCACTATTTACAATAGCCAGGGCATACAAACAACCTAAATGCCCATCAACACATGAATGAATAAAGAAGATGTGGTACATATATATAATGGGATATTACTCAGCTATAACAAGAAATGAAGTTGGGTCATTTGTAGATATGTGGATGGACCTGGAGTCTGTCATACAGAATGAAGTAAGTCAGAAAGAGAAAACAAATATCATATATTAATGCATATATGCAGAAACTAGATAAATGATACAGTTGAACCTATTTGCATGGCACGAGTAGAAACGCAGATGTAGACAACAGACTCATGGACACAGGGGGTGAAAGGAAGGATGGAATGAATTTGGAGATTAGATTTGACATATATGTGCTACCATGTGTAAAACAGATAGCTAGTGGGAACATGGTGTGTAGCACAGGGAGCTCAGCTCCATGTTCTGAGATGACCAAGATAGCTGGGATGGGGAGGGAGGGAGGTCCAAGATTGAGAGAATATATATACACATATTGCTGATTCACTTCATAGTACCAGAGAAATTAACACAACATTGTAAAGCAATTATGCTACAATTTAAAAAAAGATGGTTAGCTGTTTAATGTCTCTTAAGAATTTCATAACTAATTTAAACATAATTATTAAGAAACAGTGAATTGAATAGGTATAAGATAGAATTTTATAAATGAACAGATAAACAATAATTATACTTTATGATATATCTACCAGAAGTAGTTCCCAAACTCTTTTTGGTAAATTGAAACCTTAATGTATACTGAAATAAATTAAATTAAGGGTATTTATTGAATATCTAGATCATTTCCAAATAAGATAAAATACTGAAACAATGACTGAATATAGGTTTATCTAATTTGGTCTTCTTTTTGCAAAGGAATTAAAGATATTTGGCTCATTAATTAGTTATTAGAGAAATGCAAATCAAAACTACAATGAGGTATCACCTCACACCAGTCAGAATGGCTATCATCAAAAAATCTATAAACAATAAATGCTGGAGAGGGTGTGGAGAAAAGGGAATCCTCTTGCACTGTTGGTTGGAATGTAAATTGATATAGTCACTGTGAAGAACAGTTTGGAGGTTCATTTACTATGAAGAAGACTGTACTTCTAGAAAGTATGAAATGTATTTGTAAATTTGCCAATCCACAGAAATCTAGTGTAAGAGCCCAGAATTGCTTACTTGTTATTTTTACTAGGAATTAAGGATTATAAGGGTTAAGAATTATAAACAATATTTGTAATTAAAACTGCTTAGAAATAATGAGGGTGGAAGGAAACAACTGCATGTAAAAACGAGGCAAGGCAAGTATAATTATTGATTGTTCCAGAAGGAAAAGAGGAAAAAATATAGGACAAAATCTGAGTGGATATTAAAAGGTTGTAAGAGTTTTGCAGAAAAGAAAACTTGGAAAAGGAATTTCATGTACGGTCAAGCTGGCTAATATTGGAATAGATTCAATTAAGTTAAAAAATTTATTTTGGTATCAAAAGTACTCTGGTGAAAAATTAGAATTTGGTTTTCCCTCTGTTAAAAGAAAGAAGTGTTGCTGGACTATCTGTCTGCTCCAAATAAAAGATTGGAGGGTTTTTTATTTGTTTTGTTTTCACCTTTTGTGTAATCTACTTAGAAAGCAAAGATATTGTATCATACCAAAGTAATTTTCTGTGCTTCACACGGTATTTACAGGACTTAATATTACTCAGGAAAACCCAGTCTTCTCAATTTTAAAAGATCTATGTTTTATTCACAGCTGTGTAACAGTCCTTATTTGTCTTCAAAATCTTTTATTGTCACTTTGGATAAATAGATAATTAAGTATAATTTTATAATGATCTGTGATTCTATTTAGTCAAATATTCAAATCTTTTGACAACTTCCCCAAATCAAATTTGCAAATGGAGTCTTCTTGACCTCAAGGGATTTAACTTTCACCTTGTAAAAAAAGAAATGTTAAACTAATTAGGTTTATTTGCTCTATTAACTTAATAAGAAGTGTTGTCCTAAAAGTTATGATAAACCCTCTTTGCTTATATGTGTATAGATGCATGTTATTAATATGTGTTCTAGAAATTGTGTGAAATTCCTAAAAACCTAATATGTTCTGGTATAATGTTACAGTCATAATTCCGATTATCATATTAAAATATATGTCATAAAAATGACCAAATTGTTATGCCAATTCTATTATAATAAACTCTAGTCAGATCTTTAACCATAGACATTTTAAAGTATTTTGTCATTTACAGATAGTTATTATTTAACTGTGATGCTTTTTCAAAAGTGCTTCATCTTCAAGAAGATTTGTGGAAAACACTCTGACAAGTATATGTTTCTTGTAATTTTCAATTTATACCACTGCACCTGGTAAGAATTTACAGAACTCAGAGAAACTCTCAGATTCATAAAACTGCTAACAAAAGTTAAATATAACAAAAATTAATTACATGAGAGTGAATGAAGTGATAAATATGATTATAATTTTTTAAACAAATGGATTTTTTAAAAGCCCTTCCCAAGAGAGGGCTTCTTATTTTCTTAATTAATTAATTGGCTGCATTGGGTCTTCATTGCTATGTGCAGGCTTTCTCTAGTTGTGGGGAGCAGGGGCTACTATTCATTGCAGTGTGCAGGCCTGTCATTGCGGTGGCTTCTCTTGTTGCAGAGCACGAGCACTAGGCATGTGGGCTTCAGTAGTTGTGGCACATGGGCTCAATATTTGTGGCTCCCAGGCTCTAGAGTGCAGGCTCAGTAGTTGCAGTGCACGGGCTTAGTTGCTCTGTGGCATGTGGAATCTTCCTGACCCAGGGATCGAACCTGAGTCCCCTGCATTGGCAGACAGATTCTTAACCACTGTGCCACCAGGGAAGTCCAACAAATGCACATTTTCCTTTCATTTTTTTGTTTTTTTTTTTGCTTTTTGTTATTTTTTATCGACTGTGTTGGGTTTTTGTTGCTGCGCACAGGCTGTCTCTACTTGTGGCAAGCAGCAGCTACTCTTCATTGAGGTACACGGGCTTCTCATTGGGGTGGATTCTCTTGTTGCAGAGCATGTGCTCTAGGCACATGGGCTTCAGTAGTCATGGCACTCAGGCTCTATATTTTGTGGTTCATGGGCTCTAGGGTACAGGCTCAGAAGTTGTGACATGGGCTTAGTGGCTCTGCAGCATGTGGGATTTTCCCAGACCAGGGATTGAACCCATGTCTCCTACATTAGCAGGTGGGTTCTTACCCACTGCACCACTAGGGAAGTCCAATTGTTATTTTATTTTTTATTTTTTATTTTTTGCTGCATTGGGTCTTAGTTGTGACACATGGGATCTTCATTGTGGCATGTGGAATCTTTTGTTGTGGCACTTGGGCTTCTTTCTAATTGTGGCGTGTGAGTTTTCTCTTCTGTATTTGTGGCATGCAGGCTCCAGAGTACCTAGGCTCTCTATTTTAGGTGCACAGGCTCAGTAGTTGTGGTGCATCAGCTTAGATGCCCCACGGCATGTGGGATCTTGGTTCCATGGCCAGGGATTGAACCTATGTCCCCTGCATTGCAGGGTGGATTATTTACCACTGGACTACCAGGGAAGTCCCAATATGATTATAATTCTTACAATTTGTTGTTTAAAACATTGCTGGTTCCTTAATTTTTTTGTTTTCACAGATTTAAGGAGACATTTTTCTTTTAAGCTATGACTTACAGCAATTTGGTAAAGTATCCATCTGTAACAAAGATTACACATTTATTTTTTTCTCCCTATCTGACCCCTCAAGAATTTGGAAACTTAATGAGCATTCTTATTTTCATGGCAATGTATGTCTTTGAATAAGTTCAGTAAGTTTCTGTTCTCCTTGCAATAGGAAACAGTTGGAAACTTTGGTCATATTAACAAAGCTTCGACTGGAATGCCATACTTGAGAATGTGCATATAATCAGATATGAGAAGGCAGTCTTAAGGAATGAATGTTGACTTTTGGAACCAACAAAGCCCCTTGAGAAAAAAAGTCCGATACCTTGCTTTCAGGATTCCTGGTAGTCTTAACAGGTAATTAAAGAAGGTCACTTTCTGGCTGGTCCAAAAACCTCAAGATGAGGGCCTTGAGAAGATAGGAATTCATTCAAACCTATAAGGATTGCATGAAAAGTATGTTCTATAGAATAGAATCCATTTTTGTTAAAATATTTCATAAGCAATTAAAAGAAATCAGAAGAATATATTACAAATATCACTGTTGGTTACCCCTAAGAACTAGCATTTTGAGTGATTTTTTTTTCTTCTTTTAGTTTGACCATATTTCTAAATGTTTTCAATGACTATATATATGTATATATCAATATACATATATTGATATATACATATATATACATTTGTTGTTGCTGTTGTAAGAAAATGAAACCAAACACAATTCTCTGACTTGTACCTCACCAAGAAGTTTAGAGTGAATGAAATTCAAAGATCACTATTATTTGCATCTTAATAGATTCTTTGATTGTTAATTACTCCAAGATTATGATCATTCAACATATCTTACTGTGGTTTGAAGTATAAGTAAATATTGTTTTATTTCAGTTGGCTGATCTTAAATCAAAGAATGAGTAATGAGTGAGATCACAAAGTCAGTATTTTAGTAATTCAGTGGTAAGCCAAATGACCTGCAAAGTACCATGCTACATGAATAATTTCTCTTCTTTTCCTTAAACCTGAGCAAATAACAATAATAGAGTTAATATGTTTAACTGCAAAAAATCTGTATCACCATTATATTTTAATCCAATTTCATTCTCTGTCTTTGAACCATTTGTGGTGGTGGTTGTGATGAATTACAGGTAATTTGCACAGCATTAAATGTCATTTTAAAATTCATTTGATTAATCACTCATGCTACTAATAGAACCCCTTGTTCCAGGTTTTGTTTATTGCTCTTCACCCACTTTACATTAGATTAGTCCCTACATCATGAGCTGCATGATTGTTAGAATGTTTTCCTCTAAAGAGTTACAATAAAGGTGATTTGTGTTGCAGTTTTAGAATATATAGGTATATCAACTCTGAGGCAGCTGAATAACCTTTGAAAGGTTTCATGAGGAGTAATTAATAACTCAAGGATAAGATAGCAAATTTGTCATAAATATAAATAGAGTAACAAGCAGTAAGAAATATATCCAGGATTGAGTTCAGAAATCTGTAAGAGAGAATATAGTTTTTATAAAGAAATGCAAATTGTATTTTTAATTGGTTATTATTCATATTGGGACTTAGGTTAATCATTTAATGTTTACCAAATACAATGAAGGGTAAATGTATGAGTAGCTTTGCTGCCCAAAGTTTTCCAAAATACTAACTTTAATAGCTATTTTATTAGATTTCTTAAAGGTAGTCTTTTCTCATTTTTTAGTTTCATTTTTCTTTGACTTCTTAAAGTCAAACTTATCCTTCTCCTCTGTTAATCCTTGTTTTTTGTTGTTTGTTTTTATTTTTTGTTATTGTTTGTTTTTTGTTTTGTTTGTTTGTTTCTTCTGTGTATTGCTTACTCTTAATTCCCTTAGCTAGCTTATCTCAGCTAAAAATCATCTCTGCTCTTTATGTTACCTCTTCTTTATCACCTAAGCTTTGCCTGCTTTCTTGTCAGGACCACTCCCTATATATGGTTTCTGTGCTTGTATTGCATTGTTTCTCTCCTTTACTATTTGACAAAATTAAATTGCTGACAGATCTTGAAAATTTTTCTTTGTCTTTGCATACATATTTTGTATGTTTTTGTTAATATGTGCAATTATTTAGACTAAATATTTGCAATTCCTTTATTTGGTACTCTTTCACTTCTCTCCTTCCTCTATAAACTACCCTTCCTCTGACCATTTCAATGAAATCCTTTTTGCCTTGTTTCTTGGCTTTTTTCTTCTTGAACAAACTTTACCTTTTAAGGATTCCTGTATGGGCATAGCATGGTCCATTACTAGAGCAGTGTAGGATTTCACCTTCCCCAACTCAAAACAATCAAACATAAAGATAATATAAAACAAACTCAAAATTAAAATTGCTCTTTGAACATTGTTCTTAAAAAGTTCCCATCTTATACAAACCCTTTTTGTTAAGGCTAACCATATTACATAAACTACAACTTTGGATGGGGGGTAACAGGCATAAGTCTCTGTGACCTTGGATTTTACATTGGTTTCTTAGATATGACATCAAATGCACAAGCAACAAAAACAAAAAAAAAAATAAACTAGACATTATCAAAATTAAAAATTTGTGCTTCAATAAACACCTTTCAAGAAAGTGAAAAAACACTATGCAAATAGGAAAATTTTTTTAAATCATTTATCTGAAAATGGATTTGTAGAATACATAAATAACTCTTATAACTCAATAAAAAGACAACTAACCCAACTAAAAGTGGGCAAATAATCTGAATAAATATTTATTCAAGAAGATATACCAATAAACACATGAAACAATGATCAACATTATTAGCCATGAGGGAAATGCAAGTCAAATCACAATGGATATCACTTAAAACCAACCAAAATTGTTAATAATAATAATAAATAATAATAATAGTAATAAATAGCAACAAGTGCTGGCTAAGATGTGGAGAAATTGAGCCCTCATACTCTGCTGGTACGAATATAAAATGATGTAGCCACATCAGAAAACAGTTTGGCAGTTCCTTAAATGGTTAAACAGAATTACCATGTGATCCAACTCTTAGGTATATACCCCCAAATGAAAACATATGTCCTCACAAAAACCTGTATGAGAATATTTATAGCTGTTCACAATCACCAAAGAATGGAAAAAGTCCAAATGTTTAATCAAATGATGAATAGATAAAATGTAGAATATTCACACAATGGAATGTTACTCAGCAATAAAAAAAAATGAAATACTAATACATCTTATAGCTTGTATGATCCTTGAAAACATTATGCTAAGTGAAAGAGTAGCATAAAGAATCATATATTGTGTGTTTCTATTTATATAAAATATCCAGAATAGGCAAGTCTATAGAGACAAAACATAGATTTATGTTTGCCTAGGACTGGAGGGAATGGGGATATTTGGAGTGCCAGTTAAATTTATGAGGTTTCCTTTTGGGGCAAAGAAAATGTTCTGGAATTGTACAGTGATGATGTTTACAAAACTATGAATGTACTAAATTCCATTGAATTGTATGATATGTGAATTATATCTCAACAAAATCATTATTTTAAAAAACTCAGTTACAACTTTGTTCTAAATTGGTCCAAGTCTACAATACCCACTACCCCTCACCACCTTTCACAGCCAGCATGGATCATTAACAAGTCAATATACTGTAAACCACTAAAGATTGATAAAGACCAATAGAAAAGCCAGACCCAAAGGACTGGTGGTTCATTTTAAGAAGAGATCATATTTGGCTCACCCTCACACAAAAAAGCAATAAGTTCTTCCAGACATTTTGAGTTACTATAAGTCACTCACCCAAAGTTCAGAAAATATTCTTTTGTCCACCATACCTGGGATCTTCAAGCTCCAAAATGATCTCTAATAATCAACTAGTCTCTTGATACCTCTATTCCACTTATGCTGGCATTCAAAACTACCCATAACTCTAAAGTTTCTGAATTATGTATCTAGCCTAGAATATAGATATATTTTACTTATTCTCTTGACATCCTTATTGATTATATTTCCCAAATGTATTGTGTTTTAAGTCAATAATTCTGAATTACACCAACTATCAAGTTCTCTTCTCCAACATTCTGGTTGCAGAGCACTGCTGAGACACTGTGTGGTCATGGTTTCTAACATTAATTAAATCTTTAATACTGTATTTTATACTTATATGTGCCTATCATTAGCTTCCTTTGTCATTATCCATAATAGATTTTCAAATTTTTAATTGTTTTTCTCATTTCTATCACACTCAATTGCTTCAGATGATTCATACACAATATTCAGGAAAACTAGAGGCCATAAAGAAACATCTTCCTTAGGTTTTGCCCATTACCCTACAAATTAATCTCATGTACAGATATCAATTATTTGTTTTCAGATTATTCAATTCTCTTTCTTCAGACTATGCATGACATCTTTACTAAGCTGTGCTGCAACTCTTCACCTCCAGCTTTTGAAAATTATCTAATCAATATGCTAATCCTTAACCTTCTCTTCTTTTATATTATATTTCCCCTTAGCATATAAATGTGCTTAATCCACCTATTTTTAAAACAAACAATTAACACTTAGGCCTTCTCTAGCTAGCATACAATGTTTCTTCCCTTTTAAACTAAATTTCTTGAAAGAATGGGCTTTGTTCACTCTATATCTTTCATTATTGCTTGTTCACTCCTCCACACTGTATTTCTCTATTCATCTGCTCATTCATGTATTCAATATACCTTTTTTAACACTTCTTCTATGACAGGGACTTGTTACAGTTTCTGGAGATAAAGCAATGCATAAAACTGACAAAGACATTTCCTTTCATGAGCATGGGGCTTTTTTAAATTATCTGCTCTAGAATTAGAACAGATAATTTAAAAAATCACATGTACCACCATCAGATGGTGATTATATGCACTGGAGAAAAATGAAGCAATAAATGGATAGAGAGTGCTGAGGGTAGTAGTGATGTATGATGTTCAGGGTAGGTCTTTCTGATATGGTACAAAGGCTGAAGGAATTGACAAAGATAGTCACTTGAAATTTGAGGTAAAATGATTCTAGGTAAAGGGAACAATGAGTGCACATGCCCTCCAAAGTGGGTGGGAGTGCTTGATATATTTGGAAAAGAGCAGCTGAATCAGAGAGAGCAAAAGAGGAGTAGTAGGAGTTGAGATTAGAGAGGGAATGATAGGAAGTCCTGAGAACATGTAGTCTTTCAAGCCATTTTATAATAACTTTGCTTCTCTTTCTTACTGCAATGGGAAGAAATTGGAGTTGAGTGACAGAATCTGACCTATATTGGCAGGGTTTCTTTGAGTTCCATGTGGAGAAATATTTGTGGGGGCCAAGCAAAGAAACACACAGGCCAGTTAGGAAACTATTGGGATAATCTAGAAGATATCCTGTCATCTGGACTAGTAGTGTATTTGGAGAAATGTCCATTTAGGTCTTTTGTTCAGTTTTTGATTGATTGATTGATTGATTGATTGATTGATTTTTTGGTATAAGTTGTATGAGCTGTTTGTATAGTTTGGGTATTAACTCCTTGTTGATCACATCATTTGCAAATATTTTGTCCCATACTGTATGATGTCTTTCCATTTTGTTTATGGTTTCCTTTGCTGTGCAAAAGCTTTTGAGTTCAACTAGGTCCCATTTGTTTATTATTGATTCTATTTCCATTACTCTGGAAGAATGATAGAAAAATATACTGTTGAATATCCCTGGTGGCACAGTGGTTAAGAATCCACCTACCAATGCAGGGGACATGGGTTTGAGCCCTGGTCCAGGAAGATTCCACATGATGTAGAGCTACTAAGCCTGTGTGCCACAACTACTGAGCCTGTGCTTTGGAGCCCATGAGCCACAACTATTGAGCCCATGCGCCACAACTACTGAAGCCTGCATGCCTAGAGCTGTGTTCCATAAGAGAAGCCACCATAATGAGAAGCCCATACACTGCAACAAAGAGTAGCCCCTGCTCGCCTCAACTAGAGAAAGCCCATGCAGAGCAACAAAGATCCAATGCAGTCAATAAATAAAATTCAAAAAAATAAATTAAAAAAAAAAAAAGAAAAAGGTACTGCTTCTATTTAGCTCTGAGTGTGTTCAGCCTAGGTTTTCCTCTAAGAGTTTTATAATGTTAGGTCTCACATTTAGGTCTTTAATCTATTTTGATCTTGTTTTTGTGTATGATGCTAAAGAATGTTCTAATTTCATTTTTTACATGTAGCTGTCCAGTTTTCCCAGCAAAATTTTTTGATGAGACTGTCCTTCCACCATTGTATAGTCTTTCCTCCTTTGTCATAGATTAATTGAACATATGTGCATGAGTCTATTTCTGGGCATTGTAGGCTGTTCCACTGATCTATAATTCTATTTTTTTTGGCAAGTACCATGTTGTTTTGATTATTATAGCTTTGTTGTATATTCTGAAGCGAGGGAGTCTGATTTCTCCAGATCCATTTCTCTTTCTCAAGGTTGTTTTGTCTATTCAGGGTCTTTTGTGTCTCCATACAAATTTTAAGATTTTTTGTTCTGATTCTGTGAAAAATGCCATTGGTAATTTGATAGGGATTGCATTGAATCTGTAGATTGCCTTGAGTAGTGTAGTCATTTTGACACTTCTGATTCTTCCAATACAAAAATATAGTATGTCTTTCCATGTGTTTGTGTCCTTTTCAATTTCTTTTATCAGTGTCTTAAAGTTTTTAGATTACAGGTCTTTTTTATCCTTAGGTAGGTTTATTCCTATGTATTTCATTATTTTCAATGAGATGGTAAATGGGTTTGTTTCTTGAATTTCTCTTTCTAATTTTTCACTGTTAGTGTATAAAATTGAAACAGGTTTCTGTGTATTAATTTTGTAAGCTGTAACATTACCAAATTAATTGATCAGCTCTAGTAGTTTTCTAGTAGTGTTTTAGGATTTTCCATGTGTATTACCATGTCATCTGCAAGCAGTGACAGTTTTACTTCTTTTCTAATTTGGATTCCCTTTATTTCTTTTTCTTCTCTGATTGCCATGGCTAGGACTTCCAAAACTATGTCAAATAGTAGTGGTGAAAGTGGACATCCTTGTCTTGTTTCTGATCTCAGAGGACATGCTTTCAGCTTTTTATCATTGAGCACAATGTTAGTTGTGGTTTTGTTGTATATGGCCTTCATTATATTGAGGTAGATTCCCTCTACATCCACTTTCTGGAGAATTTTTTTCATAAATTGGTGTTGAATTTTGTCAAAAGCTGTTTCTGCATCTATTGAGATTATCATATGGTTTTTATCCTTGAATTTGCTAATATGGTGTATCATACTGATTTGCATATATTGAAGAATACTTGCATTTCTAGGATAAACCCCAATTAATCATGGTGTATGATCCTTTTAATGTATTGTTGGATTTGGATTGCTAGTATTTTGTTGAAGATTTTTGGGTCTATGTTCATCAGTGTAATTGGTCTGTAATTTTCTTTTTTAGTGTGGTATCTTTTGTTCTGGTATCAGGTTGATGATATCCTCTATAGAATGAGTTTGGGAGTTTTCACTCCTCTGTAATTTTCTGGAACAGTTTCAGAATGATCACTATTAGCTCTTCTTTATATGTTTGATAGAATTTGCCTGTGAAGACACCAAGTCCTGGAATTTTGTTTGTTGGGAGTTCTTTAATCACAATCAGTTCTCATAATTTGTCTGTTCATATTTTCTAATTCTTCCTGTTTCAGTCTTGGGAGATTGCACTTTTCTAAGAATTTGTCCATTTCTTCCAGACTGTCCATTTTGTTGGCATACAGTTGCATATATTAGTCTCTTATGATCTTTTGTATTTTTGTGGTGTCAGTTGGAAATTCTCCTTTTTTATTTCTAATTTTATTGAGCTGATTCCTCTCCTTGTTTTTTTTTTTTTCTTTGATTAGTCTGGCTAAAGGTTTATCAATTTCATTTATCTTTTCAAAGAACCAGCTTTTAGTTTCAATGATCTTTGCTCTTGATTTCTTTGTCTCTATTTAATTTATTTCTGCTCTGATCTTTATGATTTCTTTCCTTCTAATAACTTTAGGTGTTGTTTGTTCTTTATTCTCTAGTTGCTTTAAGTGGAAGCTCAGGTTATTTATTTGAGATATTTCTTATTTCCTGAGGTAAGATTGTATTGTCATAAACTTCCCTCTTAGAACTGCTTTTGCTGCACCCCATAGGTTTTGGGTTGTCATGCTTTCATTTTCATTTGTCTCTAGGTATTTTTTTGATTTACTCATATTTCTTCAGTGATCCATTGGTTGCTTAGTAGCATATTATTTAGCAACCACAAGTTTGTGTTTTTCTTGTAGTTTATTTCTAGTCTCATAGCTTTGTAGTCAGAAGAGATACTTGACATGATTTCAATTTTCTTAAATTTACCAAGGCTTGCTATGTGGACCAGCATGTGGTCAATCTGGAGAATGTTCCTTGTGCACCTGAGAAGAATGTGTATTCTGCTGCTCTTGAATGGAATGCTCTATAAATATCAATTAAGTCCATGTGGTCTAATGTGTCATTTAAGGCCTGTGTTTCCTTATTGATTATTTTTCTGGATGATTTGTCCATTGAAGAAAATGAAGTGTTAAACTCCCCCACTATTATTGTGTTACTGTTGATTCCCCTCTTTATGGCTGTTAGTATTTGCCTTTCACATTGAGGTGCTCCTATGTTGGATGCATATATATTTATAATTGTTAAATATTCTTCTTGGATTGATCCCTTGATTGTTATGTAGTATCCTTGTTTGTCTCGTCTTTATTTTAAAGTCTATTTTATCTGATATGAGTATTGCTACTCCAGCTTTCCTTTGATTTTCATTTGCATAGAATACCTTCTTCCATCCCCTCACTTAAAGTCTGTGTGTGTCCCTAGGTCTGAAGCTGGTCTGTTGTAGACAACATATATATGGGCCTTGTTTTGTATCCATTCAGCCAGTTTGTCTTTTGGTTGTAACATTTAGTCCATTTGCATTTAAGGGAGTTATCAGTATGTACGTTCCTATTTCCATTTTCATTGTTTTGGTTTTGTTTTTGTAGGTCTTTTTTCTTCCCTTCCTATTTTGTTCTCTTCTCTTGTGGTTTGTTTACCATCTTTAGTGTTGTGTTTGGGTTGCTTGTGTGTGTGTGTGTGTGTGTGTGTATCTATTGTAGTTTTTCAGTTTGCTGTTCCCATGAGGTTTTGATATAGCAATCTATATATGTTCTTTTAATTCACTAGTATCATTGCTGCCTACAGAAGTTCCTTTTGCATTTGTTGCAAAGCTGGTTTGGTGGTGCTGAAGTCTCTTAGAGTTTTCTTGTCTGTAAAGATTTTGATTTCTCCATCAAATCTGAATGAAAGCCTTGCTGGGTAGAGTATTATTGGTTGCAGTCTCTTCCCTTTCATCACTTTAAATGTATCATGCAACTGCCTTCTGGCCTGCAGAGTTTCTGCTGAGAAATCAGCTGATAACCTTATGTAAGTTCCCCTGTATGTTATTTGTTGTCTTTCCCTTATTGATTTTAATATATATATATTTTTTTTACAAATTACTATGTTTCTTGATGTGTTCCTCATTGGGTTTATCTTGCCTGGGACTGCCTGCACTTTGGTGGCTGTTTCCATTCATGTGTTAGGAAAATTTTCAGCTATTATCTCTTCCTGCACTTTGGTGGCTGTTTCCATTCATGTGTTAGGAAAATTTTCAGCTTCCTGCACTTTGGTGGCTGTTTCCATTCATGTGTTAGGAAAATTTTCAGCTATTATCTCTTCAAATATTTCCTCAGGTCCATTTTGTCTCTCTTCTCCTTCTGGGATCCCTATAATGTGAATATTGGTGTGTTTAATGTTGTCACAGAGGTCTCTTAAGCTGTCTTCATTTCTTTTCATTATTTTTTCATTATTCTGTTACATGGCACTGATTTCCCACTGTTCTGTCTTCCAGGTCACTTGTCTGTTCTTCTGCCTCAGTTATTCTGCTATTGGTTCCTTCTAGTGTATTTTTCATTTAAGTTATTTTATTGTTCTTCTCTGTTTATTCTTTAGTTCTATGTCTTTGTTAAACATTTCTTAAATCTTCTCAATCCTTGCCTCCATTCTTTTTCATAGATCCTGTATGATCTTCACTATAATCAATCTGAATTCATTTTCCATTGGGATGCCTATCTCCACATTTTTTTTTTCCTGAGGTTTTATCTTGTTCCTCCATCTGGGACATAGTCAATCTCTGCTATTTCATTTTGTGTAACTTTCTGTGATTGCTGTTTCCATTTTGCAAGCTGCACAATTGTAATTCCTGCTTCTGCTGTCTGTCCTCTGGTGGATGAGGCTATCTAAGGGGCTTGTGCAAACTTCCTGAAGGGAGGGATTGTTGCTGGGTAGAGCTGTGTCTTTTCCTTCTGGTGGGAAGGGCTATGCTCAGTAAAACTTTAATCCACTTGTCTGCTGGTGGATGGGGCTGTGTTCCTTCCTTGTTGATTGTTTGACCTGAGATGACCCAACACTGGAACTTATAGGCTGTTTGGTGGGGCTGATGGTGGCCTCTGGGAGGGCTCATGCTAATGAGTGCTTGTCAGAACTGCTTCTACCAGTGTCCTTGTCCTTGCAGTGAGCCACAGCTGTCCCTGCTTCTGCAGGAGACCATCCAATACTTGCAGATAGGTCTGGCCAAGTCTCTTATGGGTTCACTGCTCTTTTTCCCTGAGTTCTGTTGAACACAAGACTTTGTGTGTGCCCTCCAAGAGCAGAGTTTCTATTTTTCCTAGTCCTGTGGAAGTCCTGCAAACAAATCCCACTGGCCTTCAAAGTCAGATTCTCTGGGGACTACTCCTCCTATTGTCAGATTTCCAGGCTGGGATGTCTGATGTGGGGCTCAGAACTTTAACTCCAGTGGGAGAAATTCTGTGGTATAACATTTTTCCCGTTTGTGGTTCACCCACCCAGTGGGTATGGAATTTGATTTTATTGTGATTGCACCCCTCCTCCTGTCTTGTTGTTGTCTCTTTGTCTTCAGATATTGGGTACCTTTTTTTGTAGGTTCCCACTTTTTTTTGTCAAAGGTTGTTCAGCAGTTAGTTGTGATTCTGGTGTTCTCATAAGAAGGGGTGAGAACACGTACTACTCCCTCACCTTGAGCTTACCTCTCTAATTCTTAATATATTTTGTTATGATCAAAATGGTATTTCAATATCACTTTTATAATCTTCATGAAATTATATACCTCTGAAGAGATAACATTTTAATTTCATTGTAGCCACTGACCTGCAAAGATATTTATTTGATCATATGGGATAAATATTATTGCTCAACTAAGATAATTGAATAAAAATAATTTTATAAGTGGCCAAATTAATAATTAATATTTTATGAGTATGTGTATATACACACTGTGTAGGTGTATTATTTCTATGTCTCTATCTCTCTGTCTCCATCTATCTATCTATCTATCTTTTTATCTATCTATCTACCTAACTATGAGAATTTGGTTACTACATTTTGCTATAGCTGTGGGGACTTCAATAATGCATTCCCAGATAGTAGGATTCCCTTGTAGTTCCTTTTACTTCTATTTTGCTAGGAGTTTTTATTTATATAACTCATGAATGAGTTTTCAACTTCAGTGATTTATAATTTGTTTTACAATTATTTTCCTCTTTATTCCCTTTATGGTGAATCACATTGGTAATTTTTTTCTAATTTTGGAAGATCCTTTCATTTTTGGAATAAGCAATGTCATAATGTACTATTTTTTTTTTAATATTCTGATGGGTTCTCTTTGCTATTACTTAGAATTTCCCAATCTCTATTCTTCAGAAATGTTGGCCTCTAGATCATTTTCCTTTCTTTCTTTTTTTTTTTCCCTGATGTGTATTTGTGTGTATGTTTATTTGGTATTTTCATTCCGTATAAGTATTATGCTATCTTAATTATTCTGTATGCTTATACCCATGATTTAACATGATATTATTAGTACTTTAAACTTATATCTTCAGCCTATATAATTAAGTTTTTTATTTGTACATCTAGCCTCCTCTTTAATATCTTAGCTGGCTTACTACAATGGTATCCTATTTTTCCTAATTTTATTTCACCCTCTCAACTCATCTCCCAAACTATCATAGACTTTTTTTTTCCTGAATTGCAAACATCATTATGTTACTAGATTGCTTAAAATGTTTCAGTGGTTTCCCATCAACTTGATGATAAAGATTAATCTCCACACTTGTGATGAACTCCTCTTTCTATTCTTACTATTATCTATCTTTCAAGTCTCAACTCTTAGAATTAATTTTTTGTAAATATAATAATTTTACTTCTTCTAAAGAGCCATGCTTTCCTTTGCCTCATTATTTTAAAATATGCTTTCTTTTTTCTCCGCTCCTTAAATCTTAATTTGATCTTTGTAATTCAACCAGAGCATGTCTTCCTTCCATAAACATTTTTTGATTTACCTCCCCTCACAATACTAAGCAAAAAGCCCTCCCTTCATGTTCCTTCTTTGTGACCATCTAATATCCAGTGCACTTATAATGTTCTATTTAACTGGTTAACTGTTTTTCCGTATATTCCCCTATACATTAAGATTTTTGAGGGCACTTGCTATACATCTCTGTATTTTCAAAATTAGCACATTTCCAGAAACAAATTAGATAATCAATAAGTATTATTAAATAAATAAAACTTAAAAAGCTACTGTGAATACTGAACAGTTCGAATAAGAAAGAGATGGTGCTATTATTAGACTCTATGCTGACCAAATTCTGAGTATAAGATGACAAACTGGAAAGAAAGTAAACTCTGGGACCGCACAACAAATACAGTTGACCTTTGAACAATGAGGGGATTGGGGAACCAACCATCCAGGCAGTTGAAAATTTTCAAAACTTTATAATTCATATAAATTAGTTATATGAATTTATATGTGAAGTTCCACATCTGCAGAGAAAACCAACCATAGTGTATAGTACTGTAGTACATATTTATTGAAAAAAACCTGCATGTAAGTGGACCCAAGAACAGTTCAAAACCGTGTTGTTCATTGGTTAGCTGTAATTAAAATTAATCAGACTATACCAGGTTAGTTCTGGAGTCCATTTAAATTTTGCCAAATTATCATTGAAATGATAATTATAAAAACAAACACCATAATGGTAATTAAATGTATTTAGCACTTACTATATTCCAGAAACTGTTAGGTAATTTTTATTAATTATCTTATCCACATGTTAATATAAATAAAATTATGCCTGCAAGAAAACTTGAGTTTGGAAAGATTAGCTTAAATGGTAAGGATGGGATTTGTCTCCAGGATTATCTGGCATCTGATTTTTTTACTCAACCCACAAGTCATCTACTGTTTTTTTTACATTTCTGGTGCAAACATGATTCCTACTATAGAAGCAGAAAAATACTTGTCATCTGATATTATCTATATAGTATACACTTATAAATCTCATTTTTTTTAAAGTGCAGAATGCCAATTCTTTTATGGTTAAACTAATGTATATTATTCAATGGCTATTTAAAATGAACTTTTATTTAGGAAAACTACTTTTTACCATTCAATAATTGCCAAATTATGATTTGAAAAGAGATGTTACTGCTCTAAATAATTCTAATGATTTATGGTCCATGTTGGTGTCCTTTACACTATTGAATTATTCCTCACTCTCTCTGAAGTGTTGGTTTAAAAATAAATTAGGAATGGGTTGTGGCAGCTGAGAAACCCAAATGCAGAGACAACTTTTTTTGCAGTGGTGGTGGTGGAGGAGGGGAGGGAGGTGGTCTTCCAGATCTTTAAGCTTGGCTCATTAACCCTTTATGAGCTTCCCCTCGTCCACTGCTCCCATATCTAAGGGTCACAGCCAACAGCAACCTTCCTCCTGTGCCCCGTATGTCCCTCTGCTCCACTCCTACACAGCAGCTCAGCAAGCCCCAGGACACCTCCCAATGACGACAGCCCTTCCTCCAGTTCTGTTCATCCTTTGCAGCCTCCCTTTCCCACCCTGGGCTATCACTGGAACTCATGGAAAAAACAGAAGAGAGAGAAGAAAGATGGTGGTGAAGTAAAAGGAGGTGGAATGCATTCCTCTCCATTGATGCATCAGGAATACACCAAAAGATGCAATAATTCCCACAGAGAATCAGCTGAACACCAGTAAAGGACCTTGCACACCAGAAAGAACTGCAAAGATCCCAATATAACTGGGACAAGCAACCTCTGAAGTCTGGACTACTCCATAAGAAGTCAGGAAGGAGGCTCTGGGGAGGGAGAACTGAATCCAGGATGCTAGACTATTAGGGAGTCCTCAGACACAGGGAAGATTAACTGCAGAGAATTCTCACAGAGCCCTGTACCACAGTCTAAGACTCGGCTTTGTCCAACTGTCTGCAACTGCCAGTGCTGGGCACCTTACACCAAACTACAAACAAGATAGGAACACAAATCCACCAATCAGCACACAGACTACCTAAAGCCACATTAACCTCACAGATAGCCTAAAACACACCAACTGACATGGCCCTGCTCATCAGAGAGAAAAGACACAGTGCCACACACTGGAAAGAAGACACCAGACCCGCCCACCAGGAAGCCTACGCAAGACACTGGACAACCCCCACCACAGGGGGCAGAGGGCAGAAACAAGATGAATTACTACTAGGTAGCATAGGGAAAAGAAACATCAAATCCTATAAATTAGATAAAATGAGAAAACAAAGAAACACCATGCAGTCAAAGGAGCAGGAAAAAAACCCACAAGACCAAATAAATGAAGAGGAAATAGAAAAAAAAAAAAATGCCTGAAAAAGAACTCAGAGTAATGATAGTAAACATGATCCAAAATCTTGACAACAAAATACAGAAAATACAAGAAAGAGTTAAAAAGGACTCAGAAGAACTAAAGAGCAAGCAAACAGTAATGGACAACAAAATAACTGAAATTAAAAATACTCTAGATGGTATAAACAGAAGAATAACTGAGGCAGAAGAATGAATAAGTGAGTTTGAAGATAGAATGGGGGAAATAAGTGCAACAGAGCAGGAAAGAGAAAAAAGAATAAAAAGAATGGAAGACAGTCTCAGAGACCTTGGTGACAACATTAAGTGCACCAACATTCGAATTATAGACATCCCAGAAGAAGAAGAAAAAAAGAAAGGGTCTGAGAAAATATTTGAGGAGATTATGGTGGAACACTTACCCCACATGGGAAAGGAAATTATTAATCAAGTCCAAGAAGAACAGAGAGTCCCATACAGAATAAACCAAAGGAGAAATACACAAAGGCACATATTAATCAAATTAATGAAAATTAAACACAAAGAAAAAATATTAGAAGCAGCAAGACAAAAGCAACAAATAACATATAAGGGAAAACCCATATGGATAAGAGCTGATCTTTCGGCAAAAACTCTGCAGACCAGAAGGGAATGGTAGGATACACTGAAAGTCCTGAAAGAGAGAAACCTACAGCCAAGAATACTCTACCCAGCACAAATCTCATTCGGATTCGATGGAGAAATTGAAAGCTTTACAGACAAGCAAAAGTTAAGAGAATTCAGCATCACCAAACCAGCCTTACAACAATTGCTAAAGGAACTTCTCTAAGTAGGAAACACAAGAGAAGGAAAACACCTACAGAAACAAACCCAAAAGAATTAAGAAAATGGTAATAGGAAAAACATGTCAATAATTACCTTAAATGTAAATGGATTAAATGCTCCAACCAAAAGACACAGACTGGCTGAATGGATACAAAAACAAGACCCGTCTATGTGTTGCCTACAAGAAACCCACTTCAGACCAAAGGACATATATAGACTGAAAGTAAAGGGATGGAAAAAGATTTTCCATGCAAATGGAAGTCAAAAGAAAGCTGGAGTAGCAATACTCAAGTCAGAAAAATTTGACATAAAGACAATTACAAGACACAAGGAAGGACAGAACATAATGATCAAAGGATCCATCCAAGAAGAACATATAACAATTGTAAATATCTATGCACCCAACATAGGAGCTCCTTAATACATAAGGGAAATGCTAACAGCCATAAAAGGGGAAATCAACAGTAACACAATAATAGTAGAAAACTTGAACACCCCAGTAACATCAATGGACAGATCATCCAAACAGAAAATAAATAAGGAGACACAAGCTTTAAATGACATATTAGACCATCTTGACTTAATTGATATTTACAGGACATTCCATCAAAAAACTACAGAATACAATTTCTTCTCAAGTGCACACAGAACAATCACAAGGATAGATGACATCTTTCATCACAAACCAAGCCTTGGTACATTGAAGCAAAATGAATTCATATCAAGCATCTTCTCTGACCACAACACCATGAGACTAGATATCAATTACAGGAAAAAAGTGTGAAAAATAAAAACACATGGAGGCTAAACAATACATTATCAAACAACCAAGAAATTACTAAAGAAATCAAAGAGGAAATCAAAAAATATCTAGAAAAAAATGACAATGAAAACACAACAACCCGAAATATTTGGGACACAGCAAAAGCAGTTCTAAGAGGGAAGTTTATAGCAATACAGTGCTACCTCAAGAAACAAGAAAAATATTGAATAAACAACCTAACCTTACACATAAAACAATTAGGAAAAGATGAACAAAAAAAAACCCAAAGTGAACAGAAGGAAAGAAATCAAAAAGATCAGAGCAGAAATAATGAAAAAGAAATCAAGGAAACAATAGCAAAAATCAATGCAACTAAAAGCTGGTTCTTTGAGATGATAAACAAAATTGATAAACCATTATCCAGGCTCATCAGGAAAAAAAAAGAAGACACAAATCAACAGAATTAGAAATGAAAAAGAAGAAGTAACAACTGACACTGCAGGAATACAATAGATCATGAGAGATTACTACAAGCAACTATATGCCAATAAATTAGATAACCTGGAAGACATGGGTCAATTCTTACAAAAATACAATTTTCCAAGACTGAACCAGGAAGAAATAGAACATATGAACAGACCAATCACAAGTATGGAAAATGAGGCAGTGATTAAAAATCTCCCAACACACAAAAGCCCAAGGCCAGATGGCTTCAAAGGAGAATTCTATCAAAAATTTAGAGAAGAGCTAACACCTATGCTTCTCAAACTCTTCCAAACTGTAGCAGAAGGAGGAACACTCCCAAACTCATTCTACAAGGCCACCGTTACCCTGATACCAAAACCAGGCAAAGATGTCACAGAAAAAGAAAATTACAGGCCAGTATATCTGATGAATATAAATGCAAAAATCCTGGACAAAATACTAGGTAACAGAATTCAGCAGCACATTATAAAATCCATACACCATGATCAGGTGGGATTTATCCCTGGGATGCAAGGATTCTTCAAAATACACAAATCAATCAATGTGATATATCATATCAACAAACTGAAGGATAAAAAATATATGATCATCTCAAAAGTTCAGAAAAAAGCTTTTGACAAAATTCAGTATCCATTTATGATAAAAACTCTGCAGAAAATGGGCATAGAAGGAAATTACCTCAACATAATAAAAGCCATATATGGGAAACCAAAAGCTAGCATCATTCGAAATGGCGAAAGAAATGAAAGCATTCTCTCTAAGAACAGGAACAAGACAAGTGTGCCCACTCTCACCATTATATTCAGCATAGTTTTGGAAGTGTTAGCCACAGCAATCAGAGAAGAAAAAGTAATAAAAGGAATCCAAATTGGAAAAGAAGAAGTAAAATTGTCACTCTTGGCAGATGACATAATATTATACATAGAAATCCCTAAAGACTCTACCAGAAAACTGCTAGCATTAATCGATGAATTTAGTAAAGTAGCAGGATACAAAGTAAATGCACAGAAATCTCTTGCATTCCTATACACTAACAATGAAAGATCAGAAAGAGAAATTAAGGAAACTCTCCCATTTATGGTCACAATGAAAAGAATAAAATACTTAGGAATAAAGCTGCCTAAGGTGGCAAAAGGTCTGTATGCAGAAAACTATAAGACACTGATGAAAGAAATGAAAGGCGATGCAAAGAGATGGAGAGACATACCATGTTCTTAGATTGGAAGAACAATATTGTGAAAAGGACTATACTACCCAAAGCAATTTACAGATTCAATGCATTTCCTACCAAATTACGAATGGCATTTTTCCCAGAACTAGAACAAGAAATCTTACAATTTGTATGGAAACACAAAAGACATTGAATAGCCAAAGCAATCTTGAAAAGGAAAGATGGAGTTGGTGAAATCAGGCTTCCTGACTTCAAACTATATTACAAGGCGACAGTGATCAAAACAGTACGGTACTGGCACAAAAATGGAAAGGAAGATCAATGAAACAGTTTAGAGAGCCCAGAGATAAACCCAAGCACATGTGGGCACCTTATCTTTGACAAAGGAGGCAAGAATATACAATGGAAAATAGCCTCTTCAATAAATGGTGCTGGGAAAATTGGACAGCTACATATAAAAGAATCAAATTAGAACAGTTCCTAACACCACACACAAAAATAAACTCAAAATGGATTAAAGACATAAATGTAAGGCCAGACACTATAAAACTCCTAGAGGAAAACATAGGCAGAACACTCTATGACATCCATTAAAGCAAGATCCTTTTTGACCAACCTCCTTGAATAATGGAATAAAATCAAGAATAAACAAATGGGACCTCATGAAACTTAAATCTTTTGCACAGCAAATGAAACCATAACAAGACAAGAAGATATCCCTCAGAATGGGAGAAAATACTTTCCAATGAAGCAGTGGACAAAGGATTAATCTCCAAAATATACAAGGAGCACATGCAGCTTCATACCAAAAAAGCAAATAACCCAATCCACAAATGGGTGGAAGACCTAAATAGACATTTCTCCAAAGAAGACATACAGATTGCCAACAAATATATGAAAAGATGCTCAACGTCAGTAATCATCAAAGAAATGCAAGTCAAAGCCACAATGAGGTATCACCTCACACCGGTCAGAATGGCCATTATCCAAAAATCTAGAAACAATAAATGTTGGAGAGGGTGTGAAGAAAAAGGAACTCTCCTGCATTGCTGTTGGGAATATAAGTTGGTACAGCTACTGTGGAAAATAGTTTGGAGGTTCCTTAAAAAACTAAAAATAGAACTCCCATATGATCCAGTAATCCCACTACTGGGCATATACCCTAGAGAAATCCATAATCCAAAAATAATCATGTATCAAAACGTTCATTGTAGCAGTATTTACAATAGCCAGGAAATGGATGCAACCTAAATGCCCATCAGCAGATGAATGGATTCAGAAGATGTGACATATACATATAATGGAATATTACTCAGCCATCAAAAGGAATGGAATGGAGTTGTATATAATTATAGACCTAGAGTCTGTCGTACAGAATGAAGTAAGCCAGAAAGAGAAAAACAAATATTGTATGCTAACTCATATATACGGAATCTAAAAAAAAAAATAGGACTGATGAACCCAGTGACATGGCAAGAATAAGGATGTAGATGTCGAGAATGTACTAGAGAATGCGGTGTTGTGTGAGTGGGGGTGAGGGGAAGCTGACACAAAGTGAAAGAGTAGCATAGACATATATATACTACCAAATGTAAAATAGATAGCTATTGGGAAGTTACTGTATAACAAAGGGATATCAACTCTATAATGGGTGATGCCTTAGAGGGCCAGGACATGGAGGGTGGGGGGGAGTCATGGGAGGGAGGGGATATGGGGATATATGTTTAAATACAGCTGATTCACTTTGGTGTACCTCAAAAGCTGGCATAAGTGTGTAAGACAATTATATTCCAATAAATAGCTTTAAAAAAAAAAGTAAATTAACCCATTTTATTATTTTCCCTTAATACTGTTTAAGATAAATTTGTGCAGAATGAGTCTCGTATGTGAGATTTAAAACCAATTTATAGACTCCCTGTGTCTTTACATTATACAGCTGTTATCCTAATGTCATTCACGAGCAGGTTTTCTTCACAGGTGTGTTATTTTCTTTTTGAATACATAAACAATGTAACCATTTATGTATTGTCAGCATTTGTTTGAAACATTACATATCAGATATGATTTGAGGGTTTCTGGAGATAATGTTTCAATTTGGGGTAACATCTGGATCTTATTATTTCAATAGTTTTCCTCTGTTGTAAAATGCTACCTAATATGTACCTTCTGTCATTCTAATTAGTTTTGTTAATTATTGTAAGCTCCTGTCTTTAGAATCTCTCCTTTGGATCCATGTGAGTATCAGAATGACTTAGAAACTAGCAATTACATGGTTTTAAATTCTGGGAACAGATGATTTCTTTGGGTTAAAACTCAACCTGATGATGTGATTTTTAAACATACATTTAACTCATTCTACCCCAAACTATTTAATTTAGTTTACTTGGTAATAATATTAGCTGTATTAAGTCACTCTGTTACTTTTTAAAATTAATTATGTTTTTTTTTAAATTGTAGTAAAAGTCTCATAATATCAAGTTTAACATCTTAACCATTTTGTGTTCAGTTCATTGGCATTAAATACCTTCATATTGTTATGCAACCATAAGCATCATCCATCTCCAGAACTCTTTATCTTGAGAAACTAAAACTCTAAGCCCACTAAGCAATAACTCCCCATTCCCCCTCCCACTTGTCCCTGGCAACCACATTTCTACTTCCTGTCTTTATGCATTTGACTCTTCTAAGTACTTCATATAAGTTAAAGCATACAGTATTTGTCATTTTGTGACTGGCTTGTTTTGTTTAACATGATATCATCAAGGCTCATCCATATTGATGGATGTGTCAATTTTTTTCTTTTTTTTTTTCCCATTGTATGTGTATATCACATTTTCTTATTCATCCTTGATGGGCACTTTGGTTGATACCACCTTTTGGCTATTATAAATAATGCTGCTAAAAACATGAATATATAGCTATCTCTTTGAGACCATTTTCAATTTTCTTTGGTATATACCCAAGAGTGGAATTACTGTAACATAGCCTATTTTGCATGGTAATTGTATTCCATTTTTCAAGAACCACTATACTATTTTCCACAGGAGCTGCACCATTCCTGAAAATATTGAACTAGAGTTCTTATTTATTCACATCCTTGCAACCACTTATTATTTCTATTTTTGATAGTAGCCATTTTAATCGGTATGAGAGAGATATATATATATATATATATATACATATATATATATAATTGTAGTTTTCATTTGCTTTCTGCTACTGATTTCTGATTTGAAGCTATTGGGGATCTTTTCAGCTGTTTACTGGCCACTTGTGTATCTTCTTTGGAGAAAAGAGAATTCAAGTTCTTTTTTCATTTTTTAATGAGATTGTATTTTTTGTGATTATGTTGTAGGCATTCTTTATATATTCATCATATCAACCCCTGCTATGGACTGAATTGTGTCCATCCTTAAAGTTCATATATTGAAGACCCCCCCCCCACACACAGTGTGACTGTTTTCAATATTTGGAGATAGGGCCTATAAGGAGGTAAAAATGGAGTGAGGTCATTGTCAACTGAAAAAAATGCACAACCTAATAGTTGAGAATTATGCTTTATTTGGTGGACTTGCTGAGGACTTAAGCTGAATACAGGCTCTCAGAGTGCTCTAAGGGACTGTTCCAATGAGGTAAGTTAGGAGGCAAGATATATAGGAGTTTTTGCCAAAAAAAAAAAAAAAAGTGTAGTTGAACCTCAAGAGATTACTGCTAATCACAAAAACAGACATCTCAAATTAATGACTTTAGTGTTTTCCTATGTATGGGGAAATGCAAGAGTTTGGATTTATTGAAGTAATTTCTTTGATACACATCTTTTGGGTTGGCCAAAATTTTCATTCAATTTTTTCTGCAAGATGGCTCTAGTAGCAGTTAGTTGTATTTTACTTCATTCAAAACAATTTTTAGATTATATATGACAGCTATCATATCAGCTTGCATTTATAAAAAGACATCAAAATTGGTGAATTTATGTGTAGCCATTTTAATATAGCAGATGGAAGAAAAAACAACATTTTTGGCATATTATGCTTTATTGTTTCAAGAAAGGTAAAAATGCAACCAAAATGAAAAGAAAAAGATTTATGCAGTGTATGAAGAAGATGCTATGACTGATTGAACATGTCAAAAGTGGTTTCTGAAGTTTCATGCTGGAGATTTCTTGCTGAATGATGCTCCACAGTCAGGCAGACCTGTTGAAGCTGATAACAATAAAATCAAGACATTAATTGAGAACAATCAACATTATACCATGTGGGAGATAGCTGACATACTCAAAACATCCAAATCAAGAGTTGAAAATCATTTGCACCAGCTTGGTTATGTGAATTGCTTTGATGTTTGGGTTCCACATAAGTTAAGTGAAAAAAACTTTCTGACTACATTTCTGCATGTGATTCCCTACTTAAACTTAATGAAAACATTGTGTTTTTAAAACAAATTGTGACAGACAATGAATAGTGGATACTGTATAATAATGTGGAATGGAAAAGATCATGGGGCAAGTGAAATGAACCACCACCAACCACACCAAAGGCTGGTCTTTGTCCAAAGAATGTGATGTTGTGTATATGGTGGGATTGGAAGGGAGTCCTCTATTGTGAGCTCCTTTCAGAAAACCAAACAATTAATTCCAACAAATGCTCCTCCCAATTAGACTAACTGAAAACAGCACTCAATGAAAAGCATTCAGAAAATGCCTTACCTTCCATTAAGATAATGCAATACTGAATGTTTCTTTGATGACCAGGCAAAAACTGTTAGAGATTAGCTGGGAATTTCTGACTTATCAACATATTCACCAGACATTGCCCTTTGGATTTCCATTTATTTAGGCCTTTACAAAGTTCTCTTAATGGAAAAAATTCCAAATCCCTATAAGACTCTAAAAGGCACCTGGAACAGATCTTTGCTCAAAAAGTTAAAAAGTTTTGGCATGATGGAATTCTGAAATTGCCTGAAAACTGGCAGAAGGTAGTGGAACAAAAGGGTTAACATGTTGTTCAATAAAGTTCTTTGAGAAAATGAAAAATATGTCTTTTATTTTTACTTAAAAATCAAAGGCACTTTTTGGTCAACACAATAACTGCCTAGGTCAAGGATCCTGGTTTTCTCTGCCCTGAATTCTCCTTAGTTTACACTGTTGGGGGTGGCTGCAGTGACTGATGGCATTATGGCCACACCATCTTTTTTTTTTTTTTTTTATCTTGTTTGGAAGTTTTATATTTTATTTCAGAAAAAAATTAAAATTTTATTCATAGAAGAGAACTTTTACCATAAGGTAAGAGATTTTGAATTACAAATATTTCATTTGATGTCTATAAATATAAGCAATATTTTAAATGAAAAGAATGGCAGAATTCCCAAAGAAAATGTGACTTTAGCAGTTTGCAGTCATTTCAGAAAGCTTCACATTCATAATAAATTGTTTTCGTTTTAATATTTAAATTTAAATGAAATGTGCTAAAGATTGTTTTTAAATTTTACAGGATTTAAAAGCATAGTAGGAGCCATATTTAAAAATAATAGTTTCTCCATTTAATAGATAGAATGCATTAAACATAGAAAAATGTGTTGTTTTCATGAAAAAGAATCACAGGGCTTTCCATCCACAGGGACTGGATAACTAAATACTAACAATTTCAAGATATATTTTTAGAATTGAATCTATTGCAATTTGTTAGTCATGCAACCAATTAAAAATCAATTTAAGACTATCTCTAGAGATAGAGTGTAGAATTAAAATCAATATGTGAATTAATCTTTACTAACTGGATATTAGAGGTAAAATCTTATTAAAATTAGTGTTGATACAATACAAGGTTGAAATACAAAATTGTTCATGGCAGATGGCCCAGAAATTATGCTTCCTTTGCATGATTAAAATGCATATCTACCAGTACCTCAATTATTTTTCTCTAGAATTCTAAGTGAAATATGTATTCTGTGATAAAAAAAATCATGAAATAATGTATATGTTCAGTGTGAATGAGATGAGTTTGAGCTGAGCTTCAACTGAATGACTCATGCTTCATTTGCACTGCCATTAACTAGCAATCATCCTTTTACGCCCTTTAGGAGTTCCCATCTCAAACATTCCAAGTGCCTAAAGTTACCCAAACTCCCATAGCAATTATCAGAACAAAACAAGTGTGTAAATCCTGTAAGAAAAAGAAAGAACAACTAGAATACAAAATTGTCATATGTGCGTCACACCTTCTTTAACCCTCCATTCTCAAAATACTGGCTATGTGTTAGTAAATTATTGATATAGAAGCTGTACTTGTAGATCCTACACATTTATATTTTAATTTTAACAATATATTTTCTGTAAATAAAATTTCATTACTAGAAAGAGTGGTTGGCATACACTCTGGGAAATTTGGTGACAGCTAAGTTAAAAAAAAAATAAGTTGGAGTGAGAAAGAGTCCATAAAAATATGGGAAATAGCTGGATTACTAGTCTTTCTCTTAAGTGGCATAAGATCAGATAACAAGGGCAAACACGTATTATTTACATCTTTAAAAAAATGTCACTTTAGCAAATAGAAAATATGCCATTTAAAAAAATAATAGTGACTATTTTTGTTTCATACAGAATTGTTGGATTTTTCCTGCTTTGGGCCAGTAGTTTTTCCTACACTGTCAGTCATGCATTGAGAACCGTAGGTAACCAGAGCAATTTTAACTCAAGTAACATGGGAGGAAATGTATTTAACCATGGCCACAACCCTTGACCATCCTAGAAGTGCATTTGTTTGTCTAGGAATTAATCTTGCGTGGAGCAGTGTTACTTCAAAAGTTCAAGGACAATTGACCTTAAAACAAAAAATTCCCTATACTTAAAATTGTGAAATGATATAATTCAGTGACATTATGGTAAACTGCTATGGATGTAAGGTATTGCCCAAAATATTGGATAAAATGACAAAGAAGGTTCACAATTGTATGACATTGTTTCAGTGGCTTGTATTATATTTTCTGGGAAACAGCATGCTTTTGAATGGTATTGTTTCTAGACCAGGGACTGAGACATAAGAAAGACCAGCTATGTGATCTTAGACAAATGATTTAAACTGTATATTAATAAGTTTCTTGACATAAATTAGTAATTTTAAATACTTAATGTTCAAAACTGTTGTGTAAATTAAATAGCATATGTTAAACATATAGAGAATACAAGATGCCTCAACTAAAATTAATGTTTTGCCTTCTATAATTCTTGCTTACAATGAGATTATTAAATTTGTACATAACATATATTTTTCAAACTACATTTACATCTATCACCTCAGTACATCCCCTCAAACTAAAGCTGTGGAATTTGTAGAGTTATAATACCATTGAGTTTCCTATAAATTTACATTAAAAATACAGAAAAAGTATACAGAAAATTTAGGTGATTTTCCACAATAATATGGTGACAAATATATGATTTAAACCTAATCAGTTTTCTAAGTCAAAGCCAGCTGCTCCTTGCATTTTATTACATTGTCTTTCTAGAACATTTAAGCACTATTAGGAAAGAACATATGACATACAAACCTAAGATCTAAAATATGACAGAAAGTCAAATGTTGAGAAGAAATTACACAGGAAAGATAAGGTAAAGCACTTGTTTCCCAGAGTTTGTGTCTATAATTTTCAGGGAATGGGTAGCATCTGCTATCTGTTGATCAACATACTAGATGAATTACAATGGTATTCTATTTGTTTCATATGGAATGAAAATCTTGTACTCCCTTTCCTTTTTTTTTAAGTGCACATTTTAATTATTTTTTATTTAAATTGTACAATTTGAGATTTTTTTTCTTGTTAGTCATATATTTTACACATATCAATGGATATATGGCAATCCCAATCTCCCAATTCGTCCCACCCCAATCTTTCCTCCCTCATCGCTTTCCCCACTTCGTGTCCATATGTTTGTTTTCTACATCTGTGTCACTATTTCTGCCTTGCAAACTGGTTTATCTGTACCATTTTTCTACATTCTACATATATGCCTTAATATATGATATTTGGTTTTCTCTTTCTGACTTACTTCACTCTGTATGACAGTCTCTAGGTCCATCCATGTCACTACAAATGCTCCAATTTTGTTCCATTTTATGGCTGAATAATATTCCATTGTATATATATACCACATCTGCTTTATCCATTCATCTCTTGGTGGACATTTAGGTTGTTTCCATGACTTGATTATTGTAAATAGTACTGCAATGAACATTCGGGTGCATGTGTCTTTTTGAATTATGGTTTTCTTGGGGTATATGCCCAGTAGTGGGATTGCTGGGTCATATTGTAATTCTATGTTCAGTTTTTCAAGGAATGTCCATTCTGTTCTCCATAGTGGCTGTATCAATTTACATTCCCACCAACAGTGCAAGAGGGTTCCCTTTTCTCCATACCCTCTCCAGCATTTCTTGTTTCTAGATTTTCTGATGATGACCATTCTGATTGGTGAGAGCTGATACCTCATTGTAGTTTTTATTTGCATTTCTCTAATAATTAGTAATGTTGAGTAGCTTTTCATGTGCCTCTTGGCCATCTGTATGTCTTCTTTGGAGAAATGCCTATTTAGGTTTTCTGCTTATTTTTTGATTGGGTTGTTTGTTTTTATGATATTGAGCTGCATGAACTGTTTGTATATTTTGGAGATTAATCCTTTGTCTGTTGATTCTTTTGCAAATATTTTCTCCCATTCTGAAGGTTGTCTTTTTGTCTTGTTTAGAGTTTCCTTTGCTGTACAAAAGTTTTAAGTTTCATTAGGACCCACTTGTTTATTTTTGTTTTTATTTCCATTACTCAAGGAGGTGTGTCAAAAAAGATCTTGCTGTGATTTATGTCAAAGGGTGTTCTTCCTATATTTTCCTCTAAGATTTTTATAGTGTCTGGCCTTACATTTAGATCTTTAATCTATTTTGAGTTTATTTTTGTGTGTTGTGTTAGAGAATGTTCTAATTTCATCCTTTTATATGTAGTTGTCTAGTTTTCCCAGCAACATTTATTGAAGAGGCTGCCTTTAATCCATTGTATATCCTTGCCTCCTTTGTTATAGATTAGTTGACCATAGTTTATCTCTGGGCTTTATATCCTGTTCCATTGCTCTATATTTCTGTTTTTGTGCCAGTACCATATTGTCTTGATTACTGTAGCATTGCAGTATAGTCTGAAGTCAGGGAGTCTGTTTCCTTCAGCTCTGATTTTTTTTTTTTTTTTTTTTTTTTTTTTTTTTACTTCAAGATTGCTTGGGCTATTCGGGGTCTTTTGTGTCTTCATACAAATTTTAGGACTTTTTATTCTAGTTCTGTAAAAAATATCATTGGTAATTTGATAAGGATTGCATTGAATCTGTTGATTGCTTTTGGTAGTATAGTTATTTCCATAAAGTTGATTCTTCCAATCCAAGAACATGGTATATATCTCCATCTGTTTGTGTCATATTTGTTTTATTTCATCAGTATCTTATAATTTTCTGCATACAGGACTTTTTCCTCCTTAGTTAGGTTTATTCCTAAGTATCTGTTGCTTTTTTGTTGCAATGGTGAATGGGATTGTTTCCTTAATTTCTCTTTCTGCTTTTTCATTGTTAGTGTATAGGAATGCAAGAGATTTCTGTGTGTTAATTTTGTATTCTGCAACTTTACAGTGATTAGCTCTGGTAGTTTTCTGGTGACATCTTTAGGATTTTGTATGTATGCTATCATGTCATCTGCACACAGTGACAGTTTTACTTCTTTTCCAATTTGGATTCTTTTTACTTCTTTTACTTTAATTGCTGTGGCAACGATTTCTGGAACTATATGGAATAATAGTGGTGAGAGTGGACATCCTTGTCTTGTTCCTGATTTTAGAGGAAATGCTTTCAGTTTTTCACCATTGAGAATAATGTTCACTGTGGGTTTGTCATATATGGCCTTTATTATGTTGAGGTAGTTTCTCTCTATGCCCTTTTTCTGCAGAGTTTTTATCATAAATTAGTGTTGAATTTTGTCAAAAGTTTTTCTGCATCTATTGAGAATACCATATGGTTTTTATCCTTCAGTTTGTTAATATGGTGTATCACATTGATTGACTTGTGTATATTGAAGAATCCTTGCATCTCTGGGAAAAATCTCACTTGATCATGGTGTATTATCATTTCAATGTGTTGTTGAATTCTGTTGGCTAGTATTTTGTTGAGGATTTTTGCATATATATTCATCCGTGATATTGGTCTGTAATTTTCTTTTTTGTAGTAACTTTGTCTGTTTTTGGCATCAGGGTAATGGTGGCCTCATGGAATGAGTTTGAGAATGTTCCTTCCTGTGCAATTTTTTGGAAGAGTTTGAGAAAGAAGGGTGTTAGCTCTACTCTAAATGTTTGATAAAATTATCCTCTGAAGCCACCTGGTCCTGGACTTCTGTTTGTTGCAAGATTTTTAATCACCGTTTCAATTTCATTACTTGTGATTGGTCTGTTCATATTTTCTATTGCTTTCTGATTCAGTCTTGAAAGGTTATACCTTTCTAAACATTTTTCCATTTCTTCTAAGTTGTCCATTTTATTGGCATATGGTTGCTTGTAGTAGTCTCTTATGATGCTTTTTATTTCTGCAGTGTCTGTTGCAACTTCTCATTTCATTTCTAATTTTATTGATTTGAGTCCTTTCCTTCTTTTTCTTGATGAGTCTGGCTTAAAGTTTATCAATTTTGTTTATCTTCACCAAGAACTAGCTTTTAGTTTTATTGATCTGTGCTATTGTTTTGTTTCTATTTCATTTATTTCTGCCCTGATCTTTATGATTTCCTTCTTTCTACTAATTTTGGGTTTTGTTTGTTCTTTCTCTAGTTCCTTTAGGTGTTAAGTCAGATTGTATGCTTGGGATTATTCTTGTTTCTTGAGGTAAGATTGTATTGCTATAAACTTCCCTCTTAGGATGGGTTTTGCTGCATCCCATGTTTTGGATCATTTTGTTTTTCTTGTCATTTGTGTCTAGGTTTTTTTTGATTTCCTCTGTAATTTCTTCAGCGATCTCTTGGTTAATTAGTAGCTTAATGTTTATCCTCCATGTGTTTGTATTTTTAAAAGTTTTTTTCCTTGTAATTGATTTCAAATCTCATAGTACTGTGGTCAGAAAAGATGCTTGATATGATTTCAATTTTCTTAAATTTACTGAGGGCTGATTTGTGACCCAAGATGTGATCTATCCTGGAGAACATTCCGAGTGCACTTTAGAAGAGAGAGTAATCTGCTCTTTTCAAATGGAATGTCCTATAAATATCAATTAAATCTAGCTGGTCTATTTTGTCATTTAAAGCTTGTGTTTCCTTACTAATTTTCTGTCTGGATGACATGTCGATTGGTGTAAATGGGGGGTTAAATTCTCCCACTATTATTGTGCTACTGTCCATTTCCTCTTTTATAGTTGTTAGCATTTGCCTTATGTATTGAGATGCTCCTATATTGGGTGCATATATATTTATAATTGTTATATCTTCTTATTGGATTGGTCCCTCTCTTTCCTTTTTTTTTTTTTAAATAATGTTTAAATATCAGTGGCACATTTGACTGAAATGATTTAGGTATAAACTGCTTGAGTATGGACCAGATGATATTTTAAAATTTAGCTTGCTATTTTTCTTAGCTTCCTAAAATTAACGTTTTTAATGTTCATGAGCTGAGTTTATTTTATACATTTTTTCCCTTTTCATGAAAGGAAGACCAAGCTAGAAGTAATTACTGACCCATTATTTTTTTTATTGATTTATTTTGTATCAGTTCTCTAATTCATTTCTGTAAATCTTCATATTGAGCATTATCATGCTGGAAATTATGGGTATCCAATGGTGAATGACAAAAGGCCCAATCATACTCACATAGGGATTACAATGAAGACTCATGATAGTGTGAAATGAGGCAAAAGTGGTACACAGGGATGAGACCATATAGGGCTTTAAAGGACAAGTTAAAGGTGCTCATTTTTATTTTAGTAGCAACAGAAATGCTCTTGAAGGGATTTAGACAAGGAAATATGTCTTGCAGGTGATAAAGAAGAGAGACAAAAATCACAATGGTGTTGTAAAGTGGTCCTTCCTGGGGGAAGGAAAATATTGTATGCATCTTAAATGTCTACTTCTCATTAAATAAATAGTAGAGGGAATATTACTAACATTCTTAGTTTTTTACTCTTCATTAAAGTATAGCATACATGTGGAAAATATATAAAATATATCAGGTCAATGAATTATCTTAAGAGAACACACTCAAGCAACCCTCACACAGGTAAAGAGGTAAGATATTGCCAGCACCCTGAAATACCCCTTTAGCCTCCTTCTCAACCAGAATCTCTTTCTTCTTTTAGAAAAGTAGCTGGTATGCTGACTTCTAAAATCATAGTATAGTTTTACAATTTTCTTTTGAGCTTTACATAAATGGAAACATAAATATGTATTATTTTGTGTCTGACTTTTTTTTGGTTAACATCATTTGTGAAATTCGCTCTTACATGTAATGGTATTCTGTTTGTTTATTTATTTATTTTGTATTCCAAGAAATAAATATGTTAATATTCATGTGTACAACCTACTGTTGGATATTTGTGATGTTTGCAGTTTGGGCTACATGAATAATGTTGCAATGAATATTCTGTTACATGTATTTTGCTTTACATAATCATAAATTTCTAATGGGTATATACATAAGAGTGAAATACAGTGGTCATGGGTCCTGTATATATATATAAATTTAATAGATAATGCTGACAGTTTTCCAAAGTGGTAATACAAATTTCTCTCTCTGATGTAAGTATATGAGAGTTCAAACTGTCCCTTATCCTTGTCAATACTGTTATTATTTTAAAATTTGTGATTTTATCCAGCAGGTCTATCACTGGAAAGATGTAACTTTAATTTGTATGCACCAAATTACACAACTTCAAAATATAAAAAACATATTTGATAGAATGAAAGTGAAAATAGATAAATCCATCATAGTTGGAGAATTTATCACATCACACTGAGTAACTGATATAACAAGCAGAAAATAATTGTCTTCAGAGGATTTAATCAACAAATTCACAAAACTGACCCTATTTACATATGTAAGATATTGCAAAAAACTGTTAAATGACTACTCTTTTCAAATGAACATGCAACTTTTACTGAAACTGAGCACATTATGGGTCATAAAACAAATCTGAGCAAAGTTCTAAGCATTGAAATCATTCAGAATGCATTATCTGGCCACAGTGGATTTAAAACCTGAAATCAGTAACATAATGCAATAAAAGATCCAAATATTTAGAAATTAAATAATATACTTCAAGGAAATTCAAAGTCATCACAATGAAAAGTAGAAATTGTTTTTTATCAGGAAAAAAGAACATACAGCATACCAAAACTTGTGGAACACAGCAAATCTGTACAGGGAATAAAATGTACATCAATAACTTCATATATTAGAAAAGGTAGATTACTAATCAATAACTCTTGAATTACAATTGAATTGAATTCAATTGAGTTAAATTACAAAACAATTCATCTCAAGAATGAGTAAATGGACATATTACACACTAAAAAAGTAGAAGGAAGAAAATAATACATATATTAATGAAATGCACAACAAACACAATAGAAATAATTAAGAAGGCCAAAAGTGGACTCTTTGAAAACTCATGTTTGATAGACATTTAGCAAAACTGAGCAAGATTAAAATAGATAGATCTATAAGTAAATAAATTAAATGTCACAAATTTTAAAAATAAGGTATCAAAAAGTGGTATCATTATATATTTTACAGATACTGTAAAGATTTTAAAAGAATATAATGAACAGTTTAACAAAAGTAAATGTAAACTTTTACATAAAATTTATGAAACCTTAGAAAAACATAAATTACTGAAACTGACACAAAATAAAATGAAAGTAAATGAACACTATTGTATTACTAAATAATTTCAAAATTTAAACTATTAAATTGTCAACTAAAACCCTTCCCACAAAGAAGTCTCTAGTGCCATATATATTCACTAATGAAATCTCCCAAACATTTAATGAAAAAATGACACCAATTTTACAGAACTTCATCTAGAAGACCAAGGGAGAAGATGGAGAAAGAGAGAAAATAAAAGAGAGATTGAAAGAGAGAGAGAGAACTCAAATTATTGGACCAGGATAACTGTGAAGATCAAATAACAGGAGGATAGGAAACTTAGAGACTAATCACTTTTATAAACATAAATGCAAAAATTCTAAAGAAAATAAATTGAATCTAGTGGGTTTGCTTTAAACTATAGTATACTATGAACAAGTTGGGTTTACTTCAGCATGCAAAGTAGATATAGCATTTAAGTAAAAATCAATATGTTTAATCACATTAATAGAATAAAGTACAAAATCTTCTTAATAGATGCAATGCAGAGTAAAGATTTGTACAAATTTCACAATCATTCATGTAAGAATCCTTTGTAAAAGAGGAATAAATATAAGGAATTTCTTTAATCTAGCAGAGTACATACAAAAAGTAGTTCAGATTAAAATATCAAATACTACTAAAAGGCTTATACCTAAAAATATCAGCATTCAACATCTTTGGTATTTATTGCTGTTCCTGTTTCCCAGAGTTACCTACATTCTTCAAATTTAGCTATTTTCCTTAGTGTTTGCTTCAATATAACCGAATATCTTTATACTTATATTTATTGGCTTATCAATTTTAGATATTATTTATTGGCTTCTCATTTTTAGATGAATATATTATTTTCAAGTGTTTCTTACATGTCCTCATCCTCTCAGTATTTTGATATCACAATTAAAAAAATCAATATATAGTGTTTTCTTACTGAGCCAAGTTTCTCACAATGGTTATGTTCTTTTTCTTGAACAAGATTTTACGTTCCCTATGGTTAAAATTTCCCCTGGCATTTTTTATTTACTTAGGTTTTTTTTCCCCACATGATCAATCCTGACATGAAACTTTTGGAAAATTTCAACTGAAATGTTATTTCACAGAGACCTCATTCATTCAACTCTTCATCTTTCCAATTGTTCTTTTGTGGTCCTGTTGCACAACTTTTATTATGGGATTTTACTTTCCCTCTGGTTAATATTTCCCTGTTTTCTTTCTGAATGTTGTGCCTTCCTCTTTTTCAGAGAGCCTTCTCTCTCCCCTTCTCTCCCCATCTCTCTGTCTTTCAGTCTCTCTCTCTCTCTCGGTCACTCTCTCTCTCAGCACTTTATCCAGCAGCTTCTTAAGAAATAATCCATGGGAGGTAAATTTCTTGTCTGAAAATCTTTATTCTTCCCTTGCATGTAATTGATGGTTTACTTGATTATACAATTCTACATCAAAAACCTTTCTCTCAGGATTTTGTAGGTGTGGCTCTATGCCTTCTTCTAATAAAGTTAACTACTGAGAAATATGACACCTAGGATTCATAATCTTTTCTATCAACTTTTTAAATTTTAGTGTTTGGAAACTCTAGGATCTCTTTATCCATGATTCAGAAATTTAATGATACTGTGCTTTGGTGTGTACTTCCTCTTTCCTTCATTGTGCTACATATTTTGTTGGACACTTCCAATCGGGAGATTTAAACTATTTTCTCTTCTTCATGTTACTGTGTCATTTGAATTCCTGTGGTGTGGTGACTTTCTAAATGTTTTATTTTCATGTTCCTTTTTGTGTGTGTGTGTGTCACACCACATGACTTGTGGGATCTTAGTTCCCCAAACAGGGATCAAATCCATGCCCCCTGCAGTGGAAGCAGGGAATCTTAACCACTGGACTGCCAGGGAACTTCCTATGTTCCTTCTTTTTCTCTCCCACTTTATTATCTTTTTGTTCTGCTTTCTGGGAAATTTTAAACTTTAGTTCTAAAATATTTATTAAAGTTTTCTTTTGAGGTTACCATATTTTAATGTCCAAGAGCTATTTCTTAATTTTCTGATTTTTCCATGTAATCCAGTAATTGATTTATTTATAGAATATATTTTCATTTCTCTGTGGTTATCATATATTTTTTATGATTTCTTCTGCTCCTTGAATTGATTCTAGTTTGTTCATTTTGTTTCCTATTTGTTTTGGTCCTTTCTTTCATCTTTGATGCCTCTCTCAAAAATCTGGTGTACCTGGCATGTCCATTCATATTTAAGAGTGAGGACTTAAAATCTTCAGAAACACTCTGTTTAAATGATAGCCCTCATTCCAAGGTGAACATGTGAATAACTCACTGCTTCATTGATAAACCCAGAAATTAGTTTCTGGAGGTCTTTTCTCTGAGGCTATTTACTTTTCAGGAAATGAATCCTACAAATACCTGCTTGGGACTCTTACAAATGTCTTCACTAGTTCTGAAAGTAGGGTGGGGTACTAGGCTTGATGTCTCACTAGGCAATGTAAACCTTAATCCTATTTGTTTTCAGCACTCTACCTCATCCAAATGTAAACTATGATTTTTATTATTTTTAAAACCAGTACCTCTGTACTTTTCTCATTATTTATATTCCTTATATTTAAAAATATTGGACAAATTACCTTTGGCTGACAAATTTCCTAATGTGAACATTTTTATTCTCAAAAAGTTTAAGACATGAATACAGGGATATGTGTATAAAAACAGATGATTGAACTTGGTGTACCCCCCTAAAAAAATAATAAATAAAAAAAAGTTTAAGACATAAGATCCAGCAATTCCCCACCTGGGTATTTATCTGAAGAAAAGAAAAACATTAATTAGAAAAAAACATATGCACCCCTATGTTCCTTGCTGAATTATTTATGATAGACAAAATATGGATACTACCTGGGCTCCCAATCAATAGATACATGGATAAAGAATATGTGAGATACACACACACACACACGCATGCACACACACACACACAATGCAATAAAGCATAATGCATCAGCCATAAAGCAGCCATAAAGCAGAATAAAATCTTGCCTTCTGTGACAATATGGATGGACTAAGAGGGCATTATGCCAAGTCAAATAATAATCCAACAAAGAAAGACAAATACTGTATGCTTTCACTTACAGGTGGAATCTGAAAAAAACAAAAACAAAAGCAAATGAACAAACATAACGAAACAGAAACAGAGTTAGGATACAGAGAACCAACAGGGGGCTGTAGTTACCAGTGGGGGCAGGGGGAAAAAATAGATACAAACTTCAATTGTAAAATAAATGACATGAATATGAGATACACGGTGTGGGGAATATAATCAATAACTGTGTAATATATTTATATGGTAACTTATTGTAACTAAACTTATTGTGGTAATCAGTTTGAAATGTATAGAAATATTGAATCACTGTGTTATGTAACAAGAACTAATGTAGTGTTGTAAGCCAATTATTCTTTAAAAATAAATTAATAGAAAAAAAGATGAGATTTGTGGTTACTGGAGGTGGGGAGTGTGGAGAGGGGGAATTGGGTGAAAGTAATCAAAAGGTACAAACTTACAGTTATAAGATAAATCAGTACTAGGGATTTGATGTACAACATGATAAATATAATTAACCCCAAAGTATGTTATATATAAAGGTTGTTAAGAGAGTAAATTCTAAAAGTTCTCATCATGATAAATTTTTTTTCTATTTTTTTTTTCAGTTTTGTATCCATCTGAGAAAATGGATACATGTAAATCAAATCATTATGCTGTACACCTTAAACTTATACAATACTGTTTATCAATGTTATCTTAATAAAGCTGGAAGAAAAGAGTGTAAGATAGGAAATCAAGGGAAACATTTGTTACAGAATAAGCAATATGTATTCTCTTTATGTAACAAGTGGGTATACAAACCCTTTAAAATACTTTTGTTGATTATAAGTAATCAAGAGCAATTCTTATAGGACAATAATTATAATTTATGTCTAAGGAATACAAAGTCAGAACCCAGATGCCCAGGTACCAGGAAGGTCATTCATAATGTCATAGTTTGAACCATATGAATAGGAAATGAGCATTTACAAATGTAGGATGAGTCTACTGAAGCAATTACATTCAAAGTTATAGTGTAATTAACTGGGTGAGTGCCAGGGCATTCATGACTATTTTACCAAGAGCTGATTTTTAAATTTGAGTATTCAATTGTCTCTCTTATGCAGGCACAGTAAGAGCATGCAAAGAAATTAGGAAAAAGTAGAGGGGTATTGAGATGTATAAGATTAAACAATACAAGTTTCTATTTGTTTTGTTTTATACACTTCAAGTAATATTTTTGTACTGCTTTTGACAAGTATAACATTATTAAATATTTTTACAAATACTCTGAATCAAATATTTTCAATATATTTCCAAATACTAGAAGCAATGCTACATTTAGTCACCTTCTACAAGAGATATTTCCATTCACTATTATTTCTGAACTCACATAATTCATCTCAGATATACTTTCATGTAATTTATCTGTTATTTTGCTTCTAATCAGGCCTGAGTAAAGCTAAAATAGAATTACATTTTCAAAACTTGAGTTAGAAAACAGTCTATCCCAAACTGATAAACTAAAATCATTCTGAGATATTAATCTGTCAGGAAGTAAAAACAAGTTTCTATGAAGCAAAACATACTCGACTAGGTAGGTGTTCCCTGGCATGATAACACATATGGATCATAGCATAACCATTAATGATCCTTGCCTCTTTTTGTTTTTTCTTTAAAAACTTGTATTGACATACAATTGACATGTAATAAACTGCATATATCCAAAGTATACAATTTGATATTTTTTTTTCTTACTAGTAATGTATATGTGGCAATCCCAATCTCCCAGTTCATCTCCCCAACCCCCTCTTCCCACTTTCCCCATTCAGTGTCCATATATTTGTTCTCCACATCTATGTCTCTATTTCTGCCTTGCAAACTGGTTGGTTTGTACCATTTTTCTATATTCCGCATATATGTGTTAATATACAATATTTGTTTTTCTCTTTCCGACTCACTTCACTGTGTATGATAGTCTCTAGGTTCATCCATGTCTCAACAAATGTCCCAATTTCATTCCTTTTTACAGCCAAGTAATATTCCATTGTATATGTGTACCACGTCTTCTTTATCCATTCATCTGTTAATGGACATTTAGGCTGCTTCCATGACCTGGCTATTGTAAATAGTGCTGCAATGAACATTGTGGTATGTTTCTTTTTGAATTATGGTTTTCTCTGGGTAAAGGCCAGTAGTGGGATTGCTGGGTCATATTGTAACTCTATTTTTAGTTTTTCAAGGAATCTCCATACTGTTCTCCATAGTGGCTGTATCAATTTACATTCCCACCAACAGTGCAAGAGCATTCCCTTTTCTCCACACCCTCTCCAGGATTGACTCTTTGTAGATTTTCTGATGATGCCCATTCTAACTGGTGTGAGGTGATACCTCATTGTAGTTTTGATTTGCATTTCTCTAATAATTGAGCAGCTTTTCATGTGCCTCTTGCCTTGCCTCTTTTTAAAATGTTATAAAATTCTTGGAAGGTAGATTCTGTAAAGACCTATTAGAGAAGTTTTGAACTCCATCCATCTAGTCTTATTCATTACTCTCAAAACCTGCCATGTACTATCCTTTCTGCTTCTGCTCATATAATTCCCAATATATTGTAAAAATATTGAAGTCTGAAGGTTTTGTACCTCTCACACAAATCAATGCCAGGCATAACAGACTAAAAAAGTAAATTTTCTGCTTGATGATTGATTGGAATAGCCTTGCAGATGCTCAAAAAATATTTGCTGAATAAATAATGACTAGGTAAAAATTAATTAGATTATTTTTACTCAATAATATTTAGTCAGTTGTAACATGTCTTTTTTATCTGTATTTGAATTGTTTCTATCAATATATCTTAATTACTATATGAAATATGATTGTTTCTATATATATTATATATATATATTTGCAGACCTTCATGGATGATATTTTTGGATAGTAGATGGGACATCTGTAATGAGGGAAGAAAAGCACTTAAATGGGATTTCAATTAATGCTCAGAAGCCTGATTTCTGGGGCCCACATATTTATTAGAATTCTGATTAGAATACAATGTCCCTGAGCAGGATTACAATATTCCTTCAGATTTTTTGCTTGGTTCTACCTCTTTTGTCTTCCCAACAAAACTTGAAAAGTAGTGTTTTTGTGTTTTCTCTGTTGCAGGATTTAGACAACTTTACTCTTTATAGTGATTACCTGAATTTTGGAAGTAATAAACCAAAAAGAAAATTGAAGACTAATATAGTGTTACTGATTTTTTTCCCCTGAGGGAAAGAAAACATACAAGAATACAGTAACAATAACTTTCAGTTATTGTGCTAATTGCAGCATAAAACAATTGACATTTTAAGACCATGAAAATAGAAGGAAATAAATTCAAAAAGTAGATAATGATATAGTCACACTAATCTAAGTAATGACAAATACATATATGTATAAATTTTATATATATACATATATATACAGATATATGTATATATATATGTATGTATGTGGATATGTATGAAATAAATTTGAAAAAAAATTATACCAAATTTTATTTTGTGATGCTACATTGCTTTCTTTTTAAAAAAATACATTTATTTATTTATTCTTAGGCTGCATTAGGTCTTTGTTGCTGTGCTTGGGCTTTCTCTAGTTGTGGCCAGTGGGGGCTACTTTGTGTTGCAGTGTGCGGGCTTCTCATTGTGTTGGCTTCTTTTGTTGTGGAGTGTGGGTTCTAGGTGCATGGGCTTCAGTAGCTGTGGCATGTGGGCTCTAGAGCACAGGCTCAGTACTTGTGGCACATAGGCTTAGTTGTTCCATGACATGTGGGATCTTCCTGGATCTGGGATCAAACTTGTGTCCCCTGCATTAGCAGGCAGATTCTTAACCACTGCAACATCAGGTAAGTCTCTATGTTGCTTTCTTGATACAAAATTGTAGTTTGAAGATTATGGTTAATAGCAGAATAACAGAAAGTTTGAATTATAATTTGCTCTCAAACTTTATTTTCATTAGTCATTATTAAAAACCCAGGTTTATATACATGTATTGATGAAAATCATTAATTCACAGAATGCAACTGCAATTGTGGATGTTAACAATATGCCCCTCCATTTGGAGAACAGATGTGATTATTAAGAATGAATGTAAGGACTTCCCTGGTGGTCCAGTGGTAAAGAATCTGCCTTACAATACAGAGGATGCACGTTCAATCCCTGGTCAGGGAACTAAGATCCCACATTCCGTGGGGCAACTAAGCCCACACACCACAGCAACTGAGCTTGCACCTCAACTAGAGAGCCTATGTGCCACAAACTACAGAGCCCACATGCTCTGGAACCTATGCACCACAACTACAAGGCCCATGTGCTCTGGAACCTGCACACCACCACTAGAGAAGAGAAGATCTGCACACTACAACTAGACAGAAGCCCACACACCACTAGGAAGAGCCTGAATGCATCAGTGAAGATCCCGTGTGCTGCAACTAAGACCTGACACATCCAAAAACAAATAAAATTAATAAATAATAAATAAATGTTTAAAAAAAGAATGAAATGTTTTTCAGATTTTTATATTCACCAAGTGCAAGATCAGAGGGATAAACCAACCATTGCTATCTGTTGTATTTAACTTGAAACTCCAGCAAATTATAAATATTTTTTACAAAGAACAGAGGTCTCCACATGGGGAACACAATAACTCTGTGGGCATGTGGACACTTTCCAAGTGGGACAAAAAGTGGGAAGCAAGCAAGATAATAGAAACCGATAAACCTGTACACAAACTGAAAGAAAATAAGAGACCATTTAACCAGTTTCTTTGCCTTTCTGCTTCATTCAACATGGCAAATCTCAACAAGTGAGGATACAGTGTCTTGACTGGTGGTCCTGAGATAGGGCTCTGAGCCCCATAGCTTGTATAGAATGTATAGCAGATCCAGAAATCTCTACATATTCCAGTGGTGGAATGTAGAGATATTTGGAACAGCGGACTTGAAAGTGAGGATACACAAAGATTATCAGAGAATATACAGCTTTAAGAGAATCAGTTTCTCACTGTATCCTAGTATGGTGAAAGGATCTCTTTTGTAAGAACACTAATCTCATTCACCCTCATGATCAAACATCTCTACATTCCACCACTGGGAGCACCTATCATCTATAGGCATCAGGATGTGTTGGTAAACACACTTCTATGTGTTTTATTAAAACTGTTCTGCTTAAGACCAAGTCTCTTTTCATTACCTAGATCCTCTTTCTTAACAACATTACTCCTATTTGACAAAAAAAGGGACTATTTTCTACCCATCCTCGCTATTAATGTGGCTTATTACTTCTGGATTGGAAAGGGAGAACACCTAAGGCAACAAAATAAGGAACAATTCTAAATATTGGTATCTTTGTTGCTTTTAAAAAAATGAAGGGGGATCTAATGGAGTTTCATAGATGATAGAACACTACTATTTTATCAAATAATTCAGAAGAATATCAAAAATCTGAGTAACATTTCTATAGCAAAGCTCTTTCCATTCCCATCTACTATTTTATGTAAACTTCTTTCCTCACAGTTTATGTTTATAAAAAATAAAATATAGTGCTGAACTCTATAAAAAACATGAAATAATTGTGCATATTTATCTCAGTAGAACCATTTCCAATAAAATTGTATTTTTTATATTTAGTAATCATATATAAAGGTTTATATTATATTTATTTATTTTGAACAATGTCCCATGGATAATTGTAATGGTAAATAAAACCAGAATAAATGTTAGCACTTTGAGCCATATAGATTTAAAAAATAAAAACACTTAAAAATGACAAATTACATATTTTTTTTCCTGAGAAGTATGTTAGTAACCCTTATATAAGACTATCAGTATGAAAATCTATGAAGAAGATGGACTGGAAAGAAGACTTTAAGAATGGAAATGATTTCTGACTTTTAAAGAACTTTTAAATTTTTTATTAATGGATGATAGAGAATATCAAATTGCCATCATATTTGGATTCCAATAGTACATTTAAAAGTGTGATATAATACTTTTATTTGCAAATGTGAATATTTATAATATACCAAAATTACATCCTCTTTAACATTTAAGATTATGATAAAATTTTCACATCAAACTAAAAGTAAAGGAGGTGATACATGCTTGTTGGTTTTCACAATTCTTTTAGAGGTTATCCAAGCAAATTCATTTAAACCCCATTGACCAAGATTGGTTCTTGTATAAAATTATTTATACACAGTTCTATTTGAATACTTAGTTGATGTCTAGCATCTATAATGCAGAAAAGGATTGTGGACAAAAAAAGAATAAACATATTGGATTAGGAGCTAGAATCTGGTTCTGGTCCTACCTTGTGATCTTCAACTTATCCCCTACACTGTATAGTCATCTTTTTTTTTTAATCTCTAAATGAAAATTTTGACCAATATTTTGTGAAATATGATGAGATGTTCACTGTTTAATAAACAGAGTTGACAGCAAGAAGCACAGACTTCTTGAGCCAGACTGTTGTTTTAAGTATAACCATAAGACTGCCTGCTATGGTCTGAATATGCTGAAATCCTAACCCCCAAAGCTGAGGTGGGGCCTTTGGGAAGTGCTTTGATCATGAGGGTGGAGCCTTCATGAATGAGATTAGTGTTCTTACAAAAGAGATCCTTTCCAACTTCCACCATACTAGGATACATTGAGAAGTCTGTGACTAGAAAGGGCTCTCAACCAACAATGCCAGCACTCTGATCTCAGACTTCCAGCCTCCAGAACTGTAAGAAATAAATTTCTACTGTTTATAACTACTCAATCTGTGGTATTTTTTATAGCAATCTGAATGGACTCTGACATTGCCTTAAAACTTATTTGATCTACTTTCAAATTTTATTGTTATAGCTTTTAACTGGAAAACACATTTTACTAATAGGAAGAGTTGTCTGAGTGTTTTCTTTTCATCACCTCTCCTCAAAAATGTTCCTAATGTAATGTCTTGGAAAATAATTGATGAAAATAAAGTAATTTATATGAACTGTTTTCTCCCTGTAGGCATTGTTGAATACTATAAATGAAAAGACGAATGCTGCAAGGGACCGTTTTTTCTTTCTTTCTTTCTTTTTTTTTTTTTTTTTGAGACAAAAATTAGAACTTCCTTTTCTAGGGATGAGGGATGAGGACTGAGATTTGTTGTTTTGAAAAATCTTCATTTTTATACAAATTTTTCCCATAGCTTTCTCAATATCAGTAAATATTCTTCCACAGCATTATATTATATATCATATCAAACTAAACTAACATAGATACTGACTCTGGGGAGTAAAATATGCCTATGCCTTTTTCTAAACAAATATTTACTGTATTTTTCCATCATCATAGCTTTGCTTTAATATTTGGTAGTATTTATTGAGCACCTATCATCTATAGGCATCAGGATATGTTGGTAAAATTTTTGCAATAGTAAAGAAAAAGAAAGTAGCTGACATACCCTATTGCTCTTCTGCTGAATAGCTGATCAGTTTACCAAAGACAGGTAATTTCCTCACTGTCAATTTTGATCTTGTTTTCCAGTAGTGACTCATCTACTAATCTATTCATGATGTAGGGAAGTTCAATTTCATTATAGTTATATGAGGCTTATGTTTGATATATTTCTGGATTTCTTAAAGTTTGCCTGAGAAGTGTCTACATTTTTGTGATCCTATTTTTTCCAAATAATGTCCATTATCTTTAATTTCTTTGACAGCTAAACATTGACTAAATGGTCTCTGCCTGCATTCTCTTTCCTCACTCCTCATGTCGCCATTAACTCTGTGCAAATCTGATTTCATCATACCATTCCACATAAATTGCTTTCTCCAAGATCACCAATGACCTCTTCCTAGTCAAACCCAATGACATTTACTCAGATCCTTTTCAAACTCTCTGTGTTACTTGACATAATTGATTACCCTATACCTAGAACTCTTCTTCATCTTTAAGTACAATAACACATTACCTTGTTTTCCTCCTGCTTCCTTGCCAAAAGATTTTTTTCCTTTCTTGTTGCTTTGTTCCCTACAGTCATTCATTAAACAAATGTTTATTGAGCTCTAGGTCTTATTCTAGGCAAACCTAGGTAAACATCTTGGGATACAACTGGAAATATAAGATGACTAGATCTCTGGTTTCACATGGGGGTAGTGAAAACCAAAATAAAACATGATAATGTTTACTTATTACAAGTGTTACAAAGATAATAAATCTGAGTGATATAGATGAGAGTGACTTTAAGTATGGGAGGGATCATAGGCATTGGCAATGAGGATAGTTTCCTTTAAGTTTAGTTGTCAAGTAAGAACAATTTGAGGAGGTGATATTTTAGTAGAGACCTGAATTGATTCAAAGGAGCTGCTAATTCCCATATAAGATTTTGTGAGAATGTGCCAAGCAGACAGAATTACAATGCCAAGGTGAAAACAGCTTGGGTCGCAATAGCAACTGAAAGGACAGTGTAGCTGTTTAAAGTAGGCACAGAAAAAAGAAGTAGAAAATGAGATCAGAGAGGGAGGCAGCATACCAATTGTTGCTCTGTAGACTATAGCAAGGTGTGTGAATTTACTTATAGGTATAATTAAAGTCATAGAAGGTTTATAAGCAAGGGAATTATATAATATCATATGATCTGATTTACATTATAAAAAGATCACTCCAGCTGCTGTGTGGAATATAGGTTGTTAACAGGATCAATAGAGGAAATAGAACAGTTAGGATATTGCAGAAGTCTAGGGGAGAGGTGATGATTTCTTAAATGCACTGGTGACAAAGGGAAATTAATTAATTTGGGACATGTTTTGGAGATAATGTTGACAGGTGTTGTTGACAGATTATGTTCAGTGAAGTGGTGAGGACAATAAAATGATCAAGGATGACTCCTGAGCTTTTGGCTTGAGAAAATGGGAGTATGATAGAGCCACTGGCTGAGATAAATTGATATGAAGAAAATGAAAGAGAAATTCTTATGGGGGGAAGAAAATCCAATTTTGTATTTATGATGTCCACAGGATCAGTCTTCAGCTTTCTGTTCTTTTCACATTCACCTATTGGGATACTTCATTTTATCTCAAGGCTTTTATGCTAAATATTCAGAAATCTAAACCTTTTACTCTGAATTTTGTAAAATCACTTGCTTTTATATCAAAGTTTTATTGTGATATTGTTACATGGAAGTGGTATTTAATTAATATTTGAATGAGAGGGAAAAATAACAATGAGTTTTAAGTTTCTTGCTATTGGTGAAAGGATTAGTGGTCACCTTAATGTGGTCACTGTGATCTTTAAATACTAATTCATACAAGAATATTTTAAAGAAAGTGGAGGTGTTATACTCTCTCTGATAAAAGAAACAAGTAGTTTATAAAGCAGCCAAAAAAATCTATGGGCTTTTTCTTCCAGAATTTCACCCAAGTATTGGCAGAATATGTCATTTTAAATTTTGTTAAATATTCAGGGCCCCCGGACCCAATTCCAAAATATGTGTTGAGGCTTCCCAACACCAACAAGCAATTCTTGGATGCCAGCAAGATGTCTGGGAATTCAATTCAGTTCTAAAACTGTCTACCAGGAGAAAGGACCAGATTCCACAGGTTAAAGGGTTCAGTCCCATAAGATCACCCTCTACTTCAGATGCCTTTTGCAAGCTCAAGTTGTTACCTATACACTTAACCAACTGGCTACAAATTGGAGGTTTCTATGACACTTTCAAATTCAGGATTCCTATTTGCAAGGTCAGGTTTTACCTGTACTTCTGATCAACTGGCTATAAACCAGAGGTTTGCATGCCCCCCAACTCAGGCTCAACTAATTTGCTAGAGTGGTTCACAGAACTCAGGAAAATCTGTTTGCTCATTAGACTACCAATGTATTATAAATTATTATTAAAGGCTACTAATCAGCCAGATGGAGATACATAAGGTAAGTTACTGAACAAAGGAACTTTTGTCCTTGTGAGCTTGGGGCCTGGCATAATGGCATGCAGAAGTGTTTTGGTTCCCCTATGTGGACGCTCTTTAAAAAAGGACCAAAAAGCTGTCTTTCTGGGTATTTATGGAAGCTTCATTACATAGTCATAATTGACTAAATTATTGGCCAATAATGATTAATTTAACCTCAACCCCCTTCCCACCACCCCCACCCCCCGGAAAACCAGAGGATGGAACTGGAAGTTCCAAACCTCTAATCACACAGTTGTTCTCCTGACAACCAGCCTCCACCCTGAGGTGGGATCCAAAAGTCACCTTCATTAACATAAGCCCAGTTGTGATGGAAAGGGCTTGTTATAAGTAACACCATTGACTTTATTTTTTTTTATAATTTTATTTATTTATTTATTATTTTTTGGGGAGTGCACCAAGTTCAATCATCTGTTTTTATACACATATCCCCATATTCCCTCCCTTCCTTGACTCCCCCACCTCGAGTCTCCCCCACCCTCCCTGCCCCAGTCCTCTAAGCATCTTCCATCCTCGAGTTGGACTCCCTTTGTTATACAACAACTTCCCACTGACTATCTATTTTACAGTTGGTAGTATATATATGTCTGTGCTACCCTCTCGCTTAACACCATTAACTTTAATGGCTCTGAAGCAGTTTTTCAGGAACTAAGGACAAGACACCAAAACAAATATTATAACAAAATATGCTCCTAATGCATTTGTGGATCAGAAAATTCAAGAGTTTTGGGACCTGTGAGCCAGGAACAATGGATGGAGACCAAATAAATATGAGGAATATATTTTAGTCAACTGAGTGACCAAATATAAATACATACATATATACATACATATGTATACATATGTATACATACATATATATATATACCTATTTGATAAATCACAATATCACAATTCCCTGTTCAACTAATATGCCACCAATGAACATATGCAAGTCAAAGTGCCATCTCTATTGATTGTTCAGTTACTCTTTGTTTACTTTTGCCTATTTTAAAAACATTTGCTTTTGTATGCTATATCTTAGTATTAGACTCCTTTATTTGCATATGTCTCAATATAGTAGTGGTTCTAGGATTTTTTGAAAAGTATTTAGTAATATAAACAAAAATGTTTAAAAGTGTAATAATTGAAACCGAGACAAAATTGTCATTGTTTGTGGATATGCTCATCTACTTAGAAAAACCAATGAAGTCAACAAACCCCATTGAAACCTGTAAGAGTATTTAGAAAATTGGTAGATATAAGATTAACTTATAGCATTTCACTTAGGGATGAATAATAAACTAGAAATATAAGATATTTACATTGGCAAAAAAAAAACCTATAAAGAATCTAGAAATTCTAAATATATATTCTAGAGAATATATACATCTTTATGGGGAAAATTTAAACGCTAATGGTGGAAATAGAAAATGATCTGAATAAATGGAAATGATTTCCATGATCTTGGATGAGATAATTTAGTCTTATTTACTTTTTAAATTTGGGATATAGCTGTTTTACAATGTTGTGTCAGTTTCTACTGTACAGCAAGTGAAGTAGCATTCCCTGTGCTATACAGCAGGTTCTCATTAGTCAACTATTTTACAATATTAGTAGGTATATATATATATGTCAATCCCAATATTCCAATTCATCCCAAACCTCTTTTCCCTCCTTGGTGTCCATTGTTAGTACTCTATGTCTATGTCTTGATTTCTGCCTTGGAAACCAGTTTATCTGTAACATTTTTCTGGATTCCACATATATGCATTTATGTATGGTATTTGTTTTTCTCTTTTTGATATACTGTACTCTGTATAACAGTCTCTAGGTCCATCCACATCTCTACAAATGACCCAATTTTGTCCCTTTCTATGGCTTCTTCTTTATCCATTTGTCTGTTGATGGGCATTTAGGTTGCATCCATGACCTGGTTATTATAAATGGTGCTACGATGAAAATTCTAGTGCATGTGTCTTTTCTAGTTATGGTTTTCTCTGAGTAAACACCCAGTAGTGGGATGGCTGGGTCATATTGTAATTCTATTTTTCATTTTTGAAGGAACCTCCATACTGTTCTCCACAGTGGTTATGTCAATTTACATTCACACCAACAGTGCAAGAGGGTTCCCTTTTCTCCACATCCTCTCCAGCATTTATTGTTTCTAGAATTTTTGATGATGTCCATTCTGACCAGTGTGAGGTGATAACTCATTGTAGTTTTGATTTACATTTCTGTAACAATGAATGATGTTGAACATCTTTTCATGTGCCTCTTGGCCATTTGTATGTCTTCTTTGGAGAAATGCCTGTTTTAGGTCTTCAGCCCATTTTTGGATTGGGTTTTATGGTTTTTGTTTGTTTGTTTTTTGATATTGAGCTACATGAGTTCTTTGTGTATTTTGGAAATTAATCCTTAGTCAGTTGATTCATTTGCAAATATTTCTCTGATTCTGTGAGCTTTTTCAGTTCATATATGGTTTCCTTTGCTGTGCAAAAGTTTTAAGTTTCATTAGGCCCCATTTGTTTATTTTTGTTTTTATTTCCATTACTCTAGAAGGTGGGACAAAAAAGATCTTGCAGTGATGTATGTCAAAGAGTGTTCTTCCTATGTTTTCCTCTAAGAGTTTTATTGTGTCCAGTCTTACATTTAGGCCTTTAATCCATTTTGAGTTTATTTTTGTATATGGTATTAGGGAGTGTTCTAATTTCACTCTCTTACACATAGCTGTACAGTTTTCCCAGCACCACTTATTGAAGAGACTGTCTTTTCTCCATTGTATATCCGTGCCTTTTGGTCATAGATTAGTTGACCATAGGTATGTGGGGTTATCTCTGGGCTTTCTATCTTGTTCCATTTATCTATATTTGTTTCCAGTACCATACTATCTTGATTACTGTGGCTTAGTGTATAGTCTGAAGTTGGGGAGCATGATTCCTCCACCTTCTTTCTTTTTCTTTTTTTCTCAAGATTGATTTGGCTATTCAGGGTCTTTGTGTCTCCATACAAATTTTAAGATATTTTGTTGTAGTTCTGCAAAAAATGTCAGTGGTAATTTGATAGGGATTGTATTGACTCTGTAGAATGCTTAGGGAAGTATAGTCATTATCACAATTTTGATTCTACCAGTCCAAGAACATGATATATCTCTCCATCTGTGTGTATCATCTTTGATTTCATTCATCAGTGTTTTGTAGTTTTCTGAGTACAGGTCTTTTACCTCCTTTATTCCTATGTATTTTATTTATTTATTTATTTATTTATTTATTTTGCAATGGTGAATGGAATTGTTTTCTTAATTTATATCTCTGATCTTTCACTGTTAGTTAATAGGGTTGCAAGTGATTTCTGTGTGCTAATTTTGTATCCTGCAACTTTACCAAATTCATTGATTAGTTTAAGAAGTTTTCTTGTGGCATCTTTAGGATTTTCTATGTATAGTATTATGTCATTTGCAAACACTGTCAGTTTTATTTCTTTTTATCCAATTTGGATTCCTTTTATTTCTTTTTCTTCTCTGATTGATGTAGCTATAACTTTCAAAACTATGTTGCATAATAGTGGTGAGAGTGGGCAGCCTTGTCTTGTTCCTAATTGTAGAAGAAATGCTTTCAGTGTTTCACCATTGAGAATTATGTTGTCTGTGAGTTTGTTACATATGGCTTTTACTATGTTGGGTAGTTTCCCTTTATGCCCACTTTCTGGACAGTTTTTATCATAAGTGGGTGTTGAATTTTGTCAAAAGCTTTTTCTGCATCTATTGAGATGATCATATGTTTTTTAATCTTCAATTTGTTAATATGGTGTATCACATTGATTGATTTGCATATACTGAAGAATCCTTGCATCCCTGGGATAAATCCCACCTGATCATGGTGTATGACACTTTTAATGTGTTGTTGGATTCTGTTCGCCAGTATTTTTTTTTTTTAAGGATTTTTGCATCTATGTTCATCAGTGATATTGGTCTATAATTTTCTTTTTTTGTGTGTGATATCTTTGTCTTGTTTGTTATCAGAGTGATGGTGGTATCATAGAATGAGCTTGGGAGTGCTCCTTCCTCTGTAATTTTTTGGAAAGGATTAAGAAGGATGGGTGTTAGCTCTTCTTTAAATGTTTAATAGAATTCAACCATGACACCATCTGCTCCTGGACTTTTGTTTTTTGGAAAATTTTTAATCACAGTTTCAATTCCATTACTTGTGATTGGTCTATTCAGATTTTCTATTTCTTCCTGGTTCAGTCTTGGAAGGTTATATCTTTCTAAGAATTTGTCCATTTCTTTCAGGTTCTCCATTTTATTGGCATGTAGTTGCTTGTAGTAGTCTCTTATGCTTATTTTTATTTCTGTGGTGTCAGTTGTAACTTCTTGTTCATTTCTACTTTTGTTGATTTGAGTCCTCTTCCTCCTTTTCTTCATGAGTCTTGCTAAAGGTTTATCAGTTTGATCTTCTCAAAGAATCAGCTTTTAGTTTTATTGATGTTTGCTATTGTTTTCTTTGTTTCTATTTCATTTATTTCTGCTCTGATCTTTATGATTTCTTCCCTTCTACTAACTGTTTTTTTTTTGTTGTTGTTGTTGTTGTTCTTCTTCTTCTTTCTCTAGTTCCTTTAGCTGTAAGGTTACATTGTTTATTTGAGATTTGTCTTATATCTTGAGGTAGGATTGTGTTGTTATAAACTTCCCTCCTAAAACTGCCTTCCCTGCATCCCGTAGGTTTTGGGTCATCATGTTTTCATTGTCATTTTTCTTTAAGTATTTTTTGATTTCCTCTTTGATTTCTTCAGTGATCTCTTGGTTAATTTGTAGCATATTGTTTACCATGCATGAGTTTGCGTTTTTTACCATTTTTTTTCCCATAACTGGTATATTATCTCATAGCATGTAGTCAGAAAATATACTTCATAAATTTCAATTTTCTTATATTTATTGAGACTTGATTTGTGATCCAAGATGTGATCTATACTGGAGAATGTTTCATGTGCACTTGAGAAGAAAGTGTATTCTTCCCCTTTCAGGTAGAATGTCCTATAAATATTAATTAAATCTATCTGGTCTATTATGTCATTTAAGGCTAGAGTGTCCTTATTTATTTTCCATCTGGATGATCTGTCCATTGGTTTCAGTGAGGTGTTAATGTCCCGCATTTTTGTTGTGTTATTGTCAATTTCCACTTTGACAGCTTTTACAATTTGCCTTATGTATTGAGGTGCTCCTATGTTGGGTGTACAATTTTTTTTAATTGTTATGTTTTCTTCTTGGGTTGATCCCCTGATCATTATGTAGTGTCCTTACTTATCCCTGGTATCAGTATTTATTTTAAAGTCTATCTTATTTGATATAAGTACTGCTACTCCAGCTTTCTTTTGATTTCAATTTACATGGACTATCCTTTTCCATCCACTCACTCTCAGTCTGTTTGTGTGCTTAGATCTGAAGCAAGTGTCTTGCAGACAGCATATATATGGGCCTTGTATTTGTATTCATTTAGCCAGTCTACATGATTTGCTTGGAGCATTTAGTCCATTTGCATTAAGGGTAATTATCAATATGTACAATTCTATTACCATTTTCTTAATTGTTTTGGGCTTATTTTTTGTAGGTCTTTTTCCTATCTTGTGTTTCCTACTTAGAGAAGTTCCTTTAACGTTTGTTGTAGAGCTGGTTTGGCAACACTGAATTCTCCTAGCTTTTGCTTGTCTGTAAAGCTTTTGATTTCTCCATTGAATCTGAATAAGTTCTTTGCTGGGTAGAGTAATCTTTGTTGTAGGTTTTTCCCTTTCATCACTTTAAATTTATCCTGCTACTCCCTTCTGGCCTGCAGAATTTTGGCAGAGAAATCTACTGATCACCTGCTGGGGATTCCCTTGTATGTTATTTGTTGCTTTTCCCTTGCTGCTTTTAATTTTTTTATCTGTGTTTAATTTTTGATAGTTTGATTAGTATGTGTCTTGGCATGCTTCTCCTTCAGTTTATTCAACATGGGACTCTATGGATTTCCTGAACTTGTCTATTTCCTTTCTCATGCTAGGGAATTTTTTTTTTGACTATAATCTCTTCAAATATTTTCTCAGACCCTTTCTCTTTCTCCTCTTCTTCTGGGACCCCTATAATTTGAATGTTAGTGTGTTTAATGTTATCCCATTGGTCTCTGAGACGGTCCTCAATTCTTTTCATTCTTTTTTCTTTATTCTGCTCTGTGGAAGTTATTTCCACCATACTATCTTCCAGCTGACTTATCCATTTTTCTGCTTCAGTTATTTTGCTATTCGTTCCTTACAGAGTTTTTTTAATTTCAGTTATTGTGTTGTTCATCACTGCATGTTTGTTTTGTTCTTTTGGTTCATTGTTAAACATTTCTTGTATTTTTGCCATTCTGTTTCCAAGATTTTGGATCATATTTACTCTTATTACTCTGAATTATGTATGTGGGTTTTTACCTTGCTCGTTCATTTGCAGCATATTTCTCTGTCTTCTTATTTTGTTTAACTTACTGTATTTGGGGTCTCCTTTCCCCAGACTGCAGGGTTATAGTTCTTACTTCTGGTATCTGCCTGCAGTAGTTGAGGTTGATCTAGTGGCTTGTGTAGGCTTCCTGGTTAGGGGACACTTGTGCCTGCCTTCTGGGTGTGGCCCTGGATCTTGTCTCTTTGATGGGGAGGGCTGTGCCCAGTGTTGTGTTTTTTGGTGTCTGTGAACTTAATATGACTTTAGACAGCTTGTCTGCTAATGGTTGGATTTGTTCCTGTCTTGAGAGTTGTTTGGCATGAGGTGTCCCACAGTGTAGCTTGGCTGGCCATTGGGTGGAGCTGGTCTTGGTGTTGAGGTGGAGACTTCTGGAAGAACTCTCACCAATTAGTATTCCCTGGGGCCAGGAGTTCTCTTATCATCCAACTTCCTGAACTCAGGTCTCCTACCTCAGAGCCTCAGGACCAAATGCTATCAAGAGCACCAAAATCCTGCAAGCTGCATGGCAGAAAAGAAAAGGGAAAAAAGAAACAGAAAACCAACAGACACACACAAAGAATCACATACACAGACACAGACACACAAATACACACATACACAAAAAGAAACTGAACAAAACCCCAAGACAAACCTTAAAACAAAACTGAGCAGACAAAAACATGCAAAGAATCATACACACACACACACACACACACACACACACACACACAAGAGAAATAAAAAAAGAAGAGGGTAACCAAATAAACTAAACCAAAAATGAAAATAAACACTGAAAACTAAACTGACAAAAATAAAAAAAAATCAAACAAGTCAAAAACAGAAAACAAACTCTAAGTAGATCTCTGTAACTGCTATGGCACAATGGGACCAGCTCAGACTCTGATATGGCCCAACTCCTGTGTGTACATGCCCGCAAAGTCCACAGCCTCAATTATGGGAATACTCATTGTCTATTCAGATATTCCACAGAAGCAGCATTCACCAAGCTGATTGTGGGGACCTAATCCACTGCTCCTGCAGCTGCATGGAGAGATTTCCCTTTCTCTTCTTTGGTTGCACTGTCCCTGGAGTTCAGCTTTGGTTTTGCCTCCTTTCCCCCACCCTCCACATGTAGGCCACCTTCAGGCATCTGTTCCCCATGCAGGAAAGAGGGGGTGAAAGCAGTGGTTGATTAGGGCTCACTTGCTTACTTAGGTCTGGGAGAGGGAGGGAGAGAGCAGTAACAATTGGGTTGTGCAGGGAGTGCAGAGGCCAACAGGGAATTGCAATAGCCTGAGGTGCACAGTTCACTATCACAAGGAATTTAGCTCTGGATTGTGGGACCTTCAGTAGTTGTAGTCTGCACAGGCTCCTGAGAAGATGTGGGCAATGACCTGCACTTGCTCACAGGACCCTTGGTGGCATCAGTGGCAACAGTAGCTGTTGTACCCACCTCTGGGGTCCAAGGTAGCAACCATGGCTTGTGTCCACCACTGGAGCTCCTGTAGGAGGTGCCCTGCTCTCTGTGAACAAAGGGAAAAAGAAACAACTTTGGTGGGTCTGCCCCTTTCCTCACACACACTGTGACAATGGTCCCTTGCCTCTCTGGCAGGCCCAGGTTTCTTCCCAGACTCCCTCAGCTGTGACACAGAACCCCCCCCCCAAGCTGTCTTCAGTCAGCCAAACCCAGTCCTCTCCCTGGGGTCTGACCTCTGAAACCTGAGACTCAGGACCCAGCCCCCATTGACCTCTGTGCGCAGGCAAACTTCACAGGCTATGGAGTGCTGATTGGCACTGATCCTCTGTGAGGGATTCTCTGCAGTTTCACATCCACACCCCCATTGCTATACTCCCCTCTGAGCTTCCAAAGTTCCTCCTCATCCCTACCAGTGAGGGGGCTTCCTAGTGTACAAAAACTTTTCCTCCTTTACAGCTCCCTCCCAGAGGTGCAAGTCCTGTAATGATTCCTTGGCATCTTTTATTTTTCTTTTCTTTATCATTTTGCCCTACTAATTACATGGAGATTTTCTTGCCTTATTAAAAGTCTGAGAGGGAAAGAAAAAGATGGTGGCGAAGTAGAGAGACGTGGAGTGCATCCCTCTCCACAGATGCATTGGGAATGCATGGAAGGATGCAGTCATTCCCACAGAGAACCAGCTGAACACCAGCAGATGGCCTCGGACACCAGAAAGGGCTGCAGGGAGCCTGATATAGCCAGTAGGGAGGCATCTACGAGGGCTCAAAGAGGGTGAAGCGGCAGAGCTGTGGCAGACGGGAGGGAGTGAGAAACATACAGAGGGTCCGCAGCGCAGCTCAGCGTTCCGGGACCGAGACATCAATCCGCGGCTGAACGGAGGGTCCAGGAGTGGGAGCATGGGAACTGGAGAGCTTGTTCAGGGTGAGAAACATTGTTGCCGGTAAGGTGACGGACCGAGAGGACAGGAGGGAGGAGGTCTGCGGAGAGGAGTGCCAGTTCCTGAGAGCTGCCCGGCCACGATGGTGGCTGGAGGCTGCAGGCTCCCAGGCAGGGGGGAGGAGCTGCGCGTGTAGCCTCTCCCTCTCTTTCGGTGCCTTTGCAACAGGCAGTGGAGAGACGCCCTTCGGGCCACCTAAGGCGCTCAGGGATAACAAGCACCCTCAGGCACTCAGGCGGGGCTAGATTAAAACTCCTTGCTACGCCAGCAGCAGGGAGGCTGCCGAGAGAAAAAAAAAAAAAACCAGCATCAAAAACAAAAAAACCCCGAGAGAGGCCCAACTCTAAGACTTTCTGTGTACGCCTGAGCCACCAGTGCCCTCGGCAACAGGCACCTCCAAGCCTGACTGAAACAACAGTGCACCACTGCTCACTCACTCCCAGGAGAAGGAGCCACTATTGTACCCTCTCCCTCCCCACACACCGAGGCTTACAGACGAACAATAAAGGAACCTCTGCTGGTCACAGAATAACACACAAAAAAAAACCCAAGGCAAGGAGAAGGACACTTACAGCTGAGACGCTAAGGAAACAGAAATAGTAGTATCAATACCTATTGAACTGGTCCATTCTGGGATCAGTTCTGGATTTTTATTTTTTTCTTTCTCTCTCTCTCTTTATTTATTTTTTTTTTTTTTGATTTATTAAATACGATCTTAGCCCTAAGGGATCTACAAGTTTTACAACATAATTTTTTAAGGATATTTTTTATTCTTTTTTTTTTTTTTTTTGCCTTTTTATATACTTCTATATCTAGCAAACTTTTTGGTAGCATGGACAAAATATCTTTCATACTTTCCTTTCATCCCTTTCTTTTATACACTTCTATTCCTTTCTTTTTCTCTGCATATTTCCAACCACATTACGCTCTTCTGTTCCCCTTTCTTCCAGCCATTTTAAGTGTATTTTATCTTAACATACTTATAAGCAACACTATCGGTCAGCTCAGACTCCTTGCTCTATTCTCCAGATGATGCACTGCCTTGGTATTAATATTAGGCTTTTGCCTTTATCTTAGTTCTTAGTACAGTTGTCTAATTACATTCTGAGAATCTCCATTCTCTCTGGTGGTACTCCAGCTCATTTCTATATTTGATCCTAGCTTACAAAATCTCCCTGGATTGATGTTTGTATGTGTAGGGTGTCATTTGTTGTTTGTTTGCTTTTGCTTTTGTTTCTGATTTGTTCTGCTTCAGTTGTCAATTTCTGCTGGGTTTCTCTTTGAATATCTGATAGCACACTGCGGTTCTGTCAGGTCTTTCTAGAGCCTTATGTCCTAACAGATTCAATAATTTTGTGTCTTATACATGTATGTGTTTCCTAGACTGAATATTTGTTTAATCCAATACTTGGACATTAGTCTGAGGCTTGGACAGTCTTCTATAAACACCTCTATAGCCAGGACAAGCAACCCCAAAAATTTGGACAACCATGAGGAAACAAAGAAACCCCATGCAGGCAAAGGAGCAGGAAAAAAACCCACAAGACCAAATAAATGAGGAGGAAATAGGAAAAATGCCTGAAAAAGAATTTAGAGTAATGATAGTAAAAATGATACAAAATCTCGATAACAAAATAGAGAAAGTACAAGAAACAGTTCACAAGAACTCAGAAAAACAAACAGCAATGGATAACAAAATAACTGAAAGTAAAAATACCCTAGATGCTATAACCAGCAGAATGACTGAGGCAGAAGAATGAATAAGTGAGTTGGAAGATAGAATGGGAGAAATAAACGCCACAGAGCAGGAAAAAGAAAAAAAAAATAAAAAGACTAGAAGACAGCCTCAGAGACCTCAGTGATAACCTTAAACGTATCAACATTCGAATTATAGGCATCCCAGAAGAAGAAGAAAACAAGAAAGGGTCTGAGAAAATATTTGAAGAGGTTATAGTGGAAAACTTCCCCAACATGGGAAAGGAAATAATTCACCAAGTCCAAGAAGCACAGAGAGTCCCATACAGAATAAACCCAAGGAGAAATACACCAAGACACATATTAATCAAACTAACCACAATTAAACACAAAGAAAAAAATATTAAAAGCAGCAAGAGAAAAGCAACAAACAACATATAAGGGAAAACCGATAAGGATAAGAGCTGACCTTTCTACAGAAACTCTGCAGGCCAGAAGGGAATGGCAGGAAAAACTGAAAGTCCTGAAAGAGAGAAACCTACAGCCAAGAATACTCTACCCAGCAAGAATCTCATTCAGATTTGAGGGAGAAATCAAAAGCTTTCCAGACAAGCACAAGTTAAGAGAATTCAGCACCACCAAACCAGCCTTACAACAAGTGTTAAAGGAACTTCTCTAAGTAGGAAACACAAGAAAAGGAAAACACCTACAAATACAAACCCCAAACAATTCAGAAAATGGTAATTGGAACACACATGTCAATAATCACTTTAAATGTAAATGGATAAAATGCTCCCACCCAAAGACACAGACTGGCTCAATGGATACAAAAACAAGACCCTTCTATATGCTGCCTACAAGAAACCCACTTCAGACCAAGGGATACATATAGACTGAAAGTAAAGGGATGGAAAAAGATATTCCATGCAAATGGAAGTCAAAAGAAAGCTGGAGTAGCAATACTCATATCAGACAAATTAGACTTGAAAGTAAAGACTATTAAAAGAGACAAGGAAGGGCACTACATAATGATCAAGGGATCCATTCAAGAAGAACATATCACAATGGTAAATATCTATGCCCCTAATATGGGAGCCCCTCAATACATAAGGCAAATGCTAACAGCTATAAAAGGGGACATCGACAGGAACACAATAATAGTGGGAGACTTAAACACCCCACTTACATCAATGGACAGATCATCCAAACAGAAAATCAATAAAGACACACAAGCTTTAAATGACACATTAGCCTATCTCGACTTACTTGATATTTATAGGACATTCCATCCAAAAACGAAAGACTACACGTTCTTCTCAAGTGCACACGGAACATTTTCCAGGATAGATCACATCTTGGGTCACAAATCAAACCTCAGCAAATTCAAGAAAATTGAAATCATATCAAGCATCTTCTCAGACCACAATCCCATGAGACTAGATATCAAAGAAAAAAACTGCAAAAAATACAAACACATGGAGGCTAAACAATTCACTCTTAAACAACCAAGGAATCACTACAGAAATCAAAGAGGAAATCAAAAAATATCTAGAAACAAATGACAACGAGAACACAACAACCCAAAACCTATGGGACACAGCAAAAGCAGTTCTAAGAGGGAAGTTTATAGCAATACAGTCCTACCTGAAGAAACAAGAAAATGATCAAATAAACAACCTAAACTTACACCTCAAACAACTAGAGAAAGAAGAACAAAGAAACCCCAAGGTGAGCAGAAGGAAAGAAATCATAAAGATCAGAGCAGAAATAAATGAAAAAGAAAGGAAAGAAACCATAAGAAAAATAAATAAAATTAAAAGCTGGTTCTTTGAGAAGATTAACAAAATTGATAAACCATTAGCCAGACTCATCAAGAAAAAAAGGGAGAAGATGCAAATCAACAGAATTAGAAATGAAAAAGGAGAAGTCACAACAGACACCTCCGAAATACAAAACATCATGAGAGACTACTACAAGCAACTATATGCCAATCAATTGGATAACCTGGAAGAAATGGATACATTCTTAGAAAAATACAATCTTCCAAGACTGAACCAGGAAGAAATAGAAACCATGAACAGACCAATCACAAGTACAGAAATTGAAGCAGTGATTAAAAATCTCCCAACACACAAAACCCCAGGACCAGATGGATTCACAGGCGAATTCTATCAAACATTTCGAGAAGAGTTAACAACTATCCTTCTCAAACTCTTCCAAAATATTGCAGAAGGCGGAGCACTCCCAAACTCATTCTACGAGGCTACCATCACCCTGATACCAAAACCAGGCAAAGATGTCACAAAAAAAGAAAACTACAGACCAATATCACTGATGAATATAGATACAAAAATCCTCAACAAAATACTAGCTAACAGACTGCAACAGCACATTAAAAAAATCATACACCAGGATCAAGTGGGGTTTATCCCTGGGATGCAAGGATTCTTCAATATATGCAAATCAATCAACGTGATACATCATATCAACAAATTGAAGGATAAACACCATATGATCATTTCAATAGATGCAGAAAAAGCTTTTGACAAAGTTCAACATCCATTTATGATAAAAGCTCTCCAGAAAATGGGCATAGAAGGAAATTACCTCAACATAATAAAAGCCATATATGACAAACCAAAAGCCAACATTGTTCTCAATGGAGAAAAACTGGAAGAATTCCCTCTAAGAACAGGAACAAGACAAGGGTGTCCACTCTCACCACTGTTATTCAACATAGTTTTGGAAGTGTTAGCCACAGCAATCAGAGAAGAAAAAGAAATTAAACGAATCCAAATTGGAAAAGAAGAAGTAAAATTGTCACTCTTTGCAGATGACATGATATTATATATAGAAAACCCTAAAGACTCTACCAGAAAACTGCTAGCACTCATTGACGAGTTTAGTAAAGTAGCAGGATACAAAATTAATGCACAGAAATCTCTTGCATTCCTATACACTAACAATGGAAGAGCAGAAAGAGAAATTAAGGAAACTCTCCCATTCACCATTGCAACCAAAAGAATCAAATACCTAGGAATAAACCTGCCTAAGGAGGCAAAAGATCTGTATGCAGAAAACTTTAAGACATTGATGAAAGAAATCAAAGACGACACAAACAGATGGAGGGACATACCATGTTCCTGGATTGGAAGAATCAACATCGTGAAAATGACTGTACTACCCAAAGCAATTTACAGATTCAATGCAATCCCGATCAAATTACCAATGACATTTTTCACAGAACTAGAGCAAGAAATCTTACGATTTGTATGGAAACGCAAAAGACCCTGAATAGCCAAAGCAATCTTGAGAAGGAAAAATGGAGTTGGTGGAATCAGGCTTCCTGACTTCAAACTATACTACAAGGCCATAGTGATCAAGACAGTATGGTACTGGCACAAAAATAGAAAGGAAGATCAATGGAATAGAATAGAGAACTCAGAAGTAAGCCCAAACACATATGGGCACCTTATCTTTGACAAAGGAGGCACGAGTATACAATGGAAAAAAGACAGCCTCTTCAATAAGTGGTGCTGTGAAAACTGGACAGCAACATGTAAAAGAATGAAATTAGAACACTTCCTAACACCATACACAAAAATACACTCCAAATGGATTAAAGACCTACATGTAAGGCCAGACACTATAAAACTCCTAGAGGAAAACATAGGCAGAACACTCCTTGACATACATCAAAGCAACATCCTTTTTGACCCACCTCTTAGAATCATGGAAATAAAATCAAGAATAAACGAATGGGACCTCATGAAACTTAAAAGCTTTTGCACAGCAAAAGAAACCATAAACAAGACTAAAAGGCAACTCTCAGAATGGGAAAAAATAATTGCCTATGAAATAACAGACAAAGGATTAACCTCCAAAATATACAAGCAGCTCATGCAGCTTCATACCAAAAAAGCAAATAACCCAATCCACAAATGGGCAGAAGACCTAAATCGACATTTCTCCAAAGAAGACATACAGATGGCCAACAAACACATGAAAAGATGCTCAACATCACTCATCATCAGAGAAATGCAAGTCAAAGCCACAATGAGGTATCACCTCACACCAATCAGAATGGCCATCATCACAAAATCTGGAAACAACAAATGTTGGAGAGGGTGTGGAGAAAAGGGAACTCTCCTGCACTGTTGGTGGGACTGTAAGTTGGTACAGCCACTATGGAAAACAATTTGGAGGTTCCTTAAAAAACTACAAATAGAACTACCATATGATCCAGTAATCCCACTCCTGGGCATATACCCAAAGAAGACCATAATCCCCAAAGAAACTTGTACCATAATGTTTATTGCAGCACTCTTTACAATAACCAGGACATGGAAGCAACCAAAATGCCCATCAACAAATGAATGGATACAGAAGATGTGGCATATATATACAATGGAATATTACTCAGGTATAAAAAGGGATGAGATGGAGCTATATGTGATGAGGTGGATAGAACTACAATCTTTCATACATAGTGAAGTAAGTCAGAAAGAGAAGGACAAATATTGTATGCTAACTCACATATATGGAATCTAAAAATGGTACTGATGAACTCAGTGACAAGAACAAGGAAGCAGATACAGAGAATGGACTGGAGAACTCGAGGTATGGGAGGGGGCGGGGAGTGAAGGGGAAACTGAGAAGAAGCGAGAGAGTAGCACAGACATATATATATACTACCAACTGTAAAATAGTCAGTGGGAAGTTGTTGTATAACAAAGGGAGTCCAACTCGAGGATGGAAGATGCCTTAGAGGACTGAGGCAGGGAGGGTGGGGGGGACTCGAGGGGGGGCGTCAAGGAAGGGAGGGAATGTGGGGATATGTGTATAAAAACAGTTGATTGAACCTGGTGTACCCCCCCAAAAAAAAATTAAAAAAAAAATTCTGAGATCTTTTTTCAGTGTTCAGTAGGTATTCTGTAGGAGTTGTTGCCCATGTAGATATATCTATCTATCTATATTTATATATTATCTTTTAAGCTCTTTGTTGGAATATAATTGCTTTACACACTTGTACCAGTTTTTGAGGTACACCAAAGTGAATCAGCTGTATTTATACATGCACTCCCATATCCCCTCCCTCCTGTGACTACATCCCACCCTCCCTGTACTGGCCCTCTAAGGCATCACCCATCATCGGGTTGATCTCCCTTTGTTATACAGCAACTTCCCACTAGCTATCTATTTTACAGTTGGTAGTGTAAATATGTCTATGTTACTCTCTCACTTCGTGCTAGCTTCCCGCTCGCACCTCTCCCCCCTAAGCCCATGTACTGCAGTCCAATCTCTGCATCTGCATCCTTATTCTGGCCCTGTCACTGGGTTCAGCAATACCATTTTCTTTTCTTTTCTTTTTTTTTTTAGATTCCATATTTATGAGTTAGCATATAATATTGTTTTTCTCTTTCTGGCTTACTTCTCTCTGTGTGACAGACTCCAGGTCTATCCATCTCATTACATATAGCTCCATTTCATTCCTTTCTATGGCTGAGGTGTATATATGTTCCATTGTATATATGTGCCACATCTTCTTTATCCATTCATCTGTTGATGGGCATTTAGGTTGCTTCCACCTCCTGGCTATTGTAAATAGAGCTGCAATGAACATTATGGTACATGTTTCTTTTCGGATTATGGTTTCTCTGGATATATGCCCAGTAGTGGGATTACTGGATCATATGGTAGTTCTATTTTTAGTTGTTGAAGGAACCTCCAAACTGTTTTCCATAGTGGCTGTACTAACTTACATTCCCAACAACAATGAAGGCAAGTTCACTTTTCTCCACACCCTCTCCATCATTAATTCTTTCTAGATTTTATGATGATGACCATTCTGACCGGTGTGAGGTGGCACCTCATTGTGGCTTTGACTTGCATTTCCCTAATGATTAGTGATGTTGAGCATCTTTTCATGCATTTGTTGGCCATCTGTATGTCTTCTTTGGAGAAATGTCTATTTAGGTCTTCTGCCCATTTGTGGATTGGGTTATTTGCTTTTTTGGTATTAAGCTGAATGAGTTGCTTGTATATTCTGGAGATTAATCTTTGTCCACTGCTTCATTGGAAAGTATTTTCTCCCATTCTGAGGGTTGTCTTCTTGTCCTGTTTATGGTTTCTTTCATTGTGCAAAAGCTTTGTTTCCTTAGGTCCCAATTGTTCACTCCTGATTTTATTTCCATTATTCTAGGATGTGGAACAAAAAGGATCTTGCTTTGATCTATGTCATAGAGTGTTCTGCCTATGTTTTCCTTTAGGAGTTTCACAGTGTCTGGCCTTACATTTATGTCTTTAATCCATTTTGAATTTATTTTTGTGTATGGTGTTAGGGAGTGTTCTAATTTCATTCTTTTACAAGTTGCTGTTCAAATTTCCCAGCACCTCTTATTGAAGAGGTTGTTTTTGTTTCCCAATGTATATTCTTGACTCCTTTTTAAAGGTAAGGTGCCCATATGTGCTTGGGTTTACCTCTGGGTTCTCTATTCTGTTCCACTGATCTTCCTTTCAACTTTTGGCCAGTACCATACTGTCTTGATTACTGAGGCCTTGTAATATAGTTTGAAGTCAGGAAGCCTAATTCCACCAACTCTGTCTTTCCTTCTCAAGATTGCATTGATTATTCGGGGTCTTTTGTGTTTCCACACAAATCATAAGATTTCCTGTTCTAGTTCTGGGAAAAATGCCATTGGCAATTTGATAGGGATTGCATTGAATCTGTACATTGCTTTGGGTAGTATAGTCTTTTTTGCAATGTTGATTCTTCCAGTCCAAGAACATGGGATATCCCTCCATCTGTTTGTATCACCTTTGATTTCTTTCATCAGTGTCTTATAGTTTTCCGCATACAAGTCTTTTGCCTCCTTAGGCAGGTTTATTCCTAGGTATTTTATTCTTTTCGTTGCAATGGTAAATGGGAGAGTTTCCTTAATTTCTCTTTCTGCTTTTTCGTTGTTAGTGTAGGGGAATGCAAGAGTTTTCTGTGCATTAATTTTGTATTCTGCTACTTTACTAAAATCATTGATTCATGCTAGCAGTTTTCTGGTAGAGTCTTTAGGGTTTTCTACGTATAATATCATGTCATCTGCAAAGAGTGACAATTTTACTTCTTTTCCAATTTGGATTCCTTTTATTTCATTTTCTTCTCTGATTGCTGTGGTTAAAACTTCCAAAATTATGTTGAATAATAATGGTGAGAGTGAGCACCTTTGTCTTCTTATTGTTCTTAGAGGGAAATCTTTCAGTTTTTCACCATTTAGAATGATATTGGCTTTTGTTTTCTCATATATGTATCACATTGTTTGATTTGCATATATTGAAGATTCCTTGCATTCCAGGAATAAACCTCACTTGATCATGGTGTATGAAGTTTTTAATGTGTTGTTGGATTCTCTTAGCTAGTATTTTGTTGAGCATTTTTGCATCTATATTCATCAGTGATGTTGGCCTGTAATTTTTTTTTTTTGTGACATCTTTGCCTGATTTTGGTATCAGGGTGATGGTGGCCTCGTAGAATGGGTTTGGGAGTGTTCCTCCTTCTGCTACAGTTTGGAAGAGTTTCAGAAGGATAGGCTTTAGCTCTTCTCTAAATGTTTGATAGAATTCACCTGTGATGCCATGCGGCCCTGGGTTTTTGTGGGTTGGGAGATTTTTAATCACAGTCTCAATTTCTGTACTTGTGATTGGTCTGTTCATATGTTTTATTTCTTCCTGGTTCAGTGTTGGAAGTTTGAACTTTTCTAAGAATTTATCCATTTCTTCCAGGCTATCCAATTTATTGGCATATAGTTGCCTTTAGTAGTCTTTCATGATCTTTTGTATTTCTGCAGTGTCAGTTGTTACTTCTTTTTCATTTCTAATCCTGTTGATTTTCATCATCTGCCTTTTTTTCCTGATGAGTCTGGCTAATGGTTTATCAATTTTGTTTATCTCCTCAAAGAACCAGATTTTAGTTCCATTGATCTTTGTTACTGTTTCCTTGATTTCTTTTTCATTATTTCTGATATGATCTTTATGATGTCTTTACTTCTGCTCACTTGGGGATTTTTTGTTCTTCTTTCTCTAATCGTTTTAGGTGTAAGGTTAGGTTATTTGATTTTTTTTTCTTGTTTCTTGAGGTAGCACTGTATTGCTATAAACTTCCCTCTGAGAACTGATTTTGCTGCATCACATAGATTTTGGGGCTTTCTGTTCTCATTATTTGTTTCTAGATATTTTTTGATTTCTTCTTTGATTTCTTTAGTGATTTCTTGGTTGTTTAATAGCTTATTGTTTAGCCTCCATGTGTTTGTATTTTTTACCATTTTTTTGTGTTATTAAAATCTCATCTCATGGAGTTGTGGTCTGAGAAGATGCTTAATATGATTTCAACCTTCTTGAATTTACTGAGGCTTGATTTGTGACCCAAGATGTGATCTATCCTGGAAAATGTTCTGTGTGCAGTTGAAAAGAATGTGTATTCTGTAGCTTTTGGATGGAATATCCTATAAATATCAATTCAGTCGAGATGGTCTAATGTGTCATTTAAAGCTTATGTGTCCTTATTTATTTTCTGTTTGGATGACCTGTCCATTAATGTAAATGGGGTTTTGAAGTCTCCTACTGTTATTGTGTTACTGTCAATTTCCACTTTTATGGCTGTTAGCACTTGCCTTATATATTCAGGTGCTCCGATGTTGGGTGTACAGATATTTATAATTGTTTTCTGTTCTTCTTGGATTGATTCCTTGATCATTATGTAATGTCCTTCCTTGATTGACATCCATTTGCATGGCATATCTTTTTCCATCCCTTTACTTTCAGTCTGTATGTTTCCCTTGGTCTGAAGTGGGTTTCTTGTCGGCAGCATATAGAAGGCTCTTGTTTTTGTATCCACTCAACCAGTCTGTGTCTTTTGGTTGGAGCAGTTAATCCATTTACATTTAAGGTGATTGTTGACATGTGTGTTCCAATTACCATTTTCTTAATTGTTTTGGGTTTGTTTTTGTATGTCTTTTCCTTCTCTTATATTTCCTGCTTATAAAAGTTCCTTTAGCACTTGTTGTAAGGCTGGTTTGGTGGTGCTGAATTCTCTTAACTTTTGCTTGTCTGTAAAGCTTTTGTTTTCTACATCAAATCTGAGTGAGATTCATACTGGGTAGAGTGTTCTTGGCTGTAGATTTTTCTCTTTCAGTTCTTTCAGTATATCCTACCATTCCCTTCTGGCCTGCAGAGTTTCCACAGAAAGGTCAGCTGTTATCCTTATGGGTTTTCCCTTATATGTTATTTGTTGCTTTTCTCTTGCTGCTTTTAATATTTTTTCTTTGTGTTTAATTTTCATTAGTTTGATCAATATATACCTCGGTGTATTTCTCCTTGTGTTTATTCTGCATGGGACTCTCTGCACTTCTTGGGCTGGATTAATAATTTCTTTTCCCATATTGGGGATATTTTCCACTATAACCTCTTCAAATATTTTCTCAGATCCTTTCTTTTTTTTCTTCTTCTTCTGGGATGCCTAGTATTTGAATGTTGGCATGCTTACTGTTGTCACCAATGTTTCTCCAACTGTCTTCTATTTTTTTTATTCTTTTTTCTTTTTCCTGCTCTGTGGCAGTTATTTCTACCATTCTATCTTCAAACTCATGTATTCGTTTTTCTGCTTCAGTTATTCTGCTGTTTATACCATCTAGAGTATTTTTAATTTTCTATTATTTTGTTGTCCATTACTGTTTGCTGGCTTCCATTACTGTTTGTTTGCTCTTTAGTTCTTCTAAGCCTTATTAACTGTTTCTTGTATTTTCTGTATTTGTTGTCAAAATTTTGGTTCATCTTTCCTATTATTACACTGAATTCTTTTCAGGCAATTTTCCTATTTCCTCTTCATTTATTTGGTCTTTTGGGATTTTTTTCTTGCTCCTTTGCCTGCATGGTGATTATTTGTTTTCTCATTTTGTCTGATTTATAGGATTTGCTTTCTCCTTTCCCTATGCTGCCTAGCAGTAATTCCTCTTGTTTCTGCCCTCTACCCTCTGTGGTGGGGTTTGTCCAGTGTCTTGAGTTGGCTTCCTGGTGGGGGGGTCTGGTGTCTGCTTTCTACTGTGTGGCTCTGTGTCTTTTCTCTCTTATGAGTAGGGCCATGTCATGTGGTGTGTTTTAGGGTATCTGTGGGGTTAATATGGCTTTAGGTCATCTGTTTGCTGATGGGTGGATTTGTGTTCCTGCCTTGTTTGTAGCTTGGTGTAAGGTGTCCAGCACTGGCAGTTGCAGACAGTCAGACAAAGCCAGATCTTAGACTCTGATACAGGGCTCCATGAGAGTCCTATGCAGTTAATCTTCCCTGTCTCTGAAGACTCCCTAGTAGTCTAGCATCCTGGATTCATTTCTCCCTCCCAAGAGCCTCCTACTTGACTTCTGATGGCATAGTCCAGACTTCAGTGTTTGCTTGTCCTGGTAATAAAGAGATTTAAAGATGGCTGTCCAAGTCCCTGACTAATGTCAGAGTGTTCAGGCAAACAAATACCAGTTATGTCAGGATATTTGCAGTCCTTTCTGTTGTCTGAGGTCTACTGCTGGTGTTCAGCTTGTTTGGTAGATTTATTTTTGATGCATCTGTGGGCAAGAAAGTGATCTGCTCATCTTACTTTCCTGCAATCCTCCCAAAACTACTAACTTAGCATTAGAAAGAAGCCAGTTTTCCAAAAATTAGTCATTTATTTCAATGGAAAGGAGAGATCATATAATAGATGATACTGAGGTAACTGATTCCCTATAGAGACAAAAATAAATCCAGATATGAATTTAACCCTATATGCAAAAATATAGTACCCATAGTATTAGTGACCTAAATATGAAAGATGAAGGTTTAAAGTTAGTTGAACTAGGATATTAACTTTGGAAAGCAAGGAGTATTTTTGCAATACTTTATTTTCTTTATTTTTTTTCAATTTGTTAACTTTTTATTTATTTTGTTTATTTATTGGCTTCATTGGGTCTTCATTGATGTGTGAGGGACTTCTCTAGTTGTGGTGAGTGAGGGCTACTCTTCATTGCAGTGTGCAGGCTTCTCATTGCAGTGGCTTCTCTTGTTGAAGAGAATAGGTTCAGTAGTTGTAGCTCATGGGCTCTAGGGTACAGTCTCAGTAGTTGTAGCACATGGGCTTAGTTGCTCTGTGGCATGTGTGATCTTCCTGGACCAGGGATCAAACCCATATCTCCTGCATTGGCAGGCGGATTCTTAACCACTGTGCTACCAGGGAAGCCCATGCAAAACTTTAAAAAGCAATCTGTGATAAAGAAAAAAATAGGAAAATAAAGGTAAAAATTAATTACATAAAATTAAAGTTTTCAGTTCTACAAAGTACATTATGGATTAAATTAACAAACAGATGAGACATTGGTAGTGTTTTGCAATGTCTGAAACTGATAAGTGACTAAACAAACTAGAAAACAGAGGGAACAACTAAACATCATTAAGTTGCCTAAAACAATTTGAATATATTTAACTCACCTTAAAGGTGATCATGCTGGATTTTAATGACTTACAAAAGCCAAAGAAATGTTCCATACATGCTGATATTCTGTAGTATCCTGATGGACTCTCCTATATTTCATGGTTAGATTATATTTACAGTAAAATTACTGCATATATGTTGCCTCACCCCGAAGAGAGAGTGGATCCTCCAGGATGATATTGAACAAATGGATGGTGGGAACATCTTTTAGCTTTGGGACCCCAGGAGACTTAGATAATATATCTTACATATTTAAATGCTAGAACTATGATTACTTTTTTGCTGTTGTTGTTCCCATAAGAAACACTAAAGACTTCACTGGATCTTACAGACCCACAATATGGTAAACAATTGTTATTCATTGTAAACATATACCAGTCTTTTCAAGGGATGTCCCTGGGTTTCTGGATCCAGGGATCTCAATACATTTCTGTTCTTTTGAATCTATCAAAGTAATGAGTATTTTTAGCTTGCTTTATGAAACTGAATGATATACTATCACCATGGAGGTGCTTCTCTGCAGTCTTTTGGAACTGGCCACACTGTGGGCTTATCTGCCCTTTTTGAAAAACAAACCCAATGATTTTAGTCACTAAAATTTACAGGAACAGCACAGAAATAAATGAGTCTAGACTATGTTTCAAAGTTAGGTTGCCAGGAATATTATCTCTCTAGTTTCAAGAGGCATCTATCATATTAAACTGATCCTTAAAGAAAAGAGTCATATACTTTAAACTTCACATTTATGTTTATGGACAAATGATTCCAATGAAAGAATCCAACTTTACTAGTCACACTATTTTTCCTATAGGGATTTATACCAAAAACTTGAACAGTTATTTGTTTTAATATTTTAAACAATAATTAAGCTTTCATAAATGAGGTTAATCACCTTATAATTTTAATAGAATCTATCAAATTGAAAAAATTAAAAATTCCTCTACCTTCAGTTTACTATACTGACCTAACTGCTGAGAATAACTTTTATTCACCTCTCAACCAAAGAGTTGCATAAAAATTCCAGCCAGATAACAAAGATTTAACAATGTTACAGAAGGATAAATCTATAATGTGAGTTTCTGTTATTCCAGAAGTGTTTCAAATCTCTGCTGCACATCTACAGATGTACTGGATTTGGTAATTTCTTTTTCTGTAAGAAAATCTAATTTTTTTACTGTATCTTATGGACTATTCAGAAATCATGTACCAAGAACAAGTTCTTAATATTTTATAAACTGTGTAATCTTTCTCAGAGCTTCTCTGAACTTTTCTATAAAAACCTAGGGAAAAAAGCATAGATGGTATTCACAAAGTGTATCTCTTCAATCAAAAAATAATAAGCTCTCCCTTAAGTATTACATTTACAAGTGCTTTGAAATTGATTAAGATAAAAGAGAATAAAAAATTTAAATATAATACATTGAATCCTCTTTGATTTGTCTGGGGCACTTATTATGAGACACTCACTTTAATTGTGATCCTATAATTTAATATTTTACCACGGCAACTAAAAATAACCAACCTAACACATCTATCAGGGGGCAGTGGTTTTATCTTTGTACTTCACATACACATAAATTCCTTTACATTTATGTTTTCAAAAAATCAAATTCCTTTCCCCTTCAAAGGGCTTCTTCCATATTTTTTAAAAACTTCTTTCCATGACAATTTCTTCTAACTTTTAAGATATATGATTCCTCAAAATTACATGCAAATATTATAGAAATGTATTATTGGGGGATTTCCCTGGTGGTCCAGTTGTTAAGACTCCTTGCTTCCCCTTCAAGGGGCATGGGTTTGATCCCTGGTCAGGGAACTAAGCTGTGTGGCATGGTTAAAAAAAAATGAGAAATGTATATTTAATGTAGCCTTTTATCCTGAACTGATACAAACTCATTCAGAGTGGGACTGTTTTCCCTTCTATATTAAAAAACTCCAATGTATATGAACTAATTTATCTTATGAAGTGTAAAATTTCTCTTTTCATATGTTGATATGATTAAGTGCATAAGTAAATTATCACATGATAAAATATTACATTACTGTGATGAAGAGTACTTAGAAATATTTTTTTTGTTATTACACTGACAAGTTCAGTTAACCATTTTTTTTTCCTTTTCCATTATAGTTTATTGCAAGTTATTGAATATAGTTCCCTGTGCTACAAAGTAAGACCTTGTTATTTATCTATTTTATACATAGTAGTTTATATCTACTAATCCCAAACTCCTAATTTATCCCTCACCCCACTTTCCTTTTGGTAATCATAAATATGTTTTCTATGTCTGTAAGTGTCTATTTCTGTTTCATAGATAAGTTCATTTCTATCATTTATTTTTTAGACTCCACTTGTAAGTGATATCATATGACATTTGTCTTTCTCTGTCTCATTTATTTTATTTAATATGATAATCTCTAAGTTCACCTAAGATGCTCAGTTAACTTTTTTTTTAATTTAGAAATTTTAAATCTATAATTTTAGTGAAACTAACTTGTAATGTTTTGTACTATCATATAGTTTTTATATCAAGTTCATGCTACTTTCATAAGATGAGTTGGAAAGCTTTTCAACTTTTAAAATTATTTTCTGAAAAAAGGCTCCATAAGTAAGGATTATTTTTTTCCTCGAAAGGTTATTAAAACTCATTTTTAAAACCATTTGTGTGTAGAGGAATTTTTGAGGGGGGTAAGAGTGTTTCTCAAACATTTTGATTTCTTTAAAGATTTTAGTATTTTTTTCAGAAATATATCCATTTGCTTTATATTGCAAGCAAATTGACATATAGTTTTTCATGGTTTTTATTAGATTTTTAAGATTCACTTATATCTCTTTATCAACATTTTTCTGCATTTTAATCATTTACCTTATCTCATTTTTTGTAACAGCTTTATTGAGACATATTTCACATGCCATGCAATTAACCCATTCAAAGTGTACAGTTCAATGTCTTTTAGTATATTCCCAGTGTTGTACAACCATCACCATGATGAAATTTAGAACACGTTCTTCACTCAAAAAGAAACCCCACACATTTTAGCTATTATGTTGCAACTTTTCTATTTTCTCCAGATATAGGTGATCACTAATCTGCATTTTGTTTCTATGGATTTGCCTATTATGGACTTTTCATATAAATAGAATCATATAACATGTGCCCTTTTGTGTCATTTATCTCACTTAGCATAGTGTTTTCAACTTTTATCCATGTTATAGTATATATCAGTAGTTCATGACTTTTTAAGGTCAAATGATATTCCATTGTATGGATATACCACGTTTATTTATCCATTCGTGATTTGGTGGAAATCTGAGCTGCTTCCACTTTTTGACTGTTATGAATAATAGTGCTATGAAAATCTTATACTATTTGCTTCTGTAAATATATATTGTCAATTCTCTTGGATTGATATCTAGGAGAAGAATTTCTGTATCCTATGGTAACTGCATGTTTAACTTTTGAAAGAACTGCCAAACTGTTTTCAAAAGTGACTGCATCATTTTATACTACCATAAACAGTGTCAATTTCTTGACATTCTTGCAAACACATATTATGTGTCTTTTTTATTATTACCATCCTCATGTGTGTGAAGTGGTATATTAGTTTGCTTTTAATTTGCATTTCTATAGTGACTAGTAATGCTGAACTTTTTTATTTTCATGTACTTATAGCAATTTGTATATCTTCTTTGGAGAAATTACTTATCAGATATTTTGTGAAGTTTTAAAATTAGAATGTTGACTTTATTATTAAATTGAGTTATTTTATATATTATAGATATTAGTCTCTTATCAGACACACGATTTGCAAATATCTCTCCTTATGTGGATTGTCTTTTCACTTTCTTGATAGAATCCCTTGAAGTCCAAAAGTTTTTAATTTTAAAGTCTAATTTATCTATTATTTCCTTGGTTGCTTATGCTCCTGGTATTGTATTTAGGACATCATTGACTGCTATGTTTTTTTTTGAGAGTTTTATAGTTTAGCTCTTACACTTAAGAATTTGATTCATTTTGAGTTAATTTTTGTATATGGTATGAAATAGGGTCCCAAATTTATTCTGGTGCATGTGGATATCTAGCTGCCTCAGCAAATTTTGCTGAAAAGACTATACTTTCTCCATAGAATTGTTTTGACATCCTTGTCAAAAATAAAATAACCATTAGTGTGAGAGCATTTCTTGACTCTCAGTTCTATTTATTGTTCCCTACATCTATGCTTATGACATTGCCACACAGAGTTGTTTACTGTAGCTTTGCAGCATCCTTTGATTTTGGGAAGTGCAAGTCCTTCAAATTTCTTTTCCTTTTTCAAGATTGTTTTTATGATTTTGGGTCTCTTGAGTTTCCTTATGAATTTTAGGATCAGCTTGTCACTTTCCTTAAATAAGTCAGCGGAGATTCTGATAGGGATTATGTTGAATCTATAGATCAATTTAATGAGTATTGCCATCTTAATAATTTTGAGTCTCCTTACCCATAAACATGGGTATCTTTCTAAATGTTTCTATAATTTTAAGGGAAATGACTCAGTGAATGTGATCAGTACTAATTATTGACTATGAATAAGAGTCTATTACTTTGATAACTGCACATTGTTCTGATTAATGAGTAATAATAGTATATATTCCTCCTACCACCATAAGCAAATATATAACTATACAAAGTATATAAAGCAACTGTCTTCAGGCAATATTCAATGAACACTTCAAGGATATGATCTTTGAGAGAAGGAAATAATATATGGAGAACACCACATTTATCTTGAATTTCCCCTTAGGATACTTTCCTAACTGTAGCATAGGGAAAGGGAACCCAAACAGCCAGCAGTGGTTTCACAGAACAGAAGAAATAGAGTTTAAAATTGCTGCATTCCAGAGAAGAAGGAGCTGCACAGAAAAGTAATTAAATAAATATTCATAGGGGCCCCTTGGTGTTTACTGATGAATAAAAAAATGGTGTATGAGTATGATGAAAAAAAAATGAGTCCTAGAATAAAACCTAAAGGACATCTGTGAAATGAATAGGAATTTTGGAGGTCATGCAGTACTGCAAAACATTGGCATTTCAAGTGTCCAAAGCATCATGTCCATATTGAACACTCCTGTCACTCAGTGTGACCAAAGAAAGGACAGAAATGAAGAGTAGAACTATTTTTGCTCCTAGTGAAACAAGCAAAGGATGAACAACAGAGACCAAAATTAGAAGGAAGAAAATAATAAAAAATTAGATCAAAAATAAATAAATATTAAAAATAAAATATCAAAGAAAATAAGAGGTAGTTTTGAAAAGTTAAAATTGGCCAAGCTTTAGCTAGACTAAAAAAACTAAATGACAAATTAATAAACATATAATGAAAGAAGAGACATCAAAACTTATACTATTGAAATACAAAGGCTCATAACAGACATCAATGAAAAATTATATACCAAAAAATTTAGATAACTTAGAAAGTGAATAAATTCCTAGAAAAATCTTACTGAGATTGAATCGTGAAGTAATAGAAAACCTAAACACACCAATAATGAGCAAGGACATTGAGTCAGTAGTTTAAAAATCTCCCAGCAAATAAAAAATCAGATGCAGATGGCTTTAAGATGAATTCTACCAAACTTTTAAAGAAAAAAATTAATTCCGATCCTTTTCAAAGTCTTCAAGAAAATTTGAAGAGGCAGGAGCATTTCCAAACTTACAAGATCAGCATTACCCTGATAAAGCCAAACAAGGAAAGTACAAGAAAAAAATATATATATATATATAGGCCAATGTTGTTGATGAATGTAGAAGTAAAACTCCTCAACACAAAGTTAGCAAACTAATTCAAGAGCACATTAAAAAGATCAATAGGGCTTCCTAGGTGGCGCAGTGGTTAAGAATCCACCTGCCAATGCAGAAGTCACGGGTTCGATTCCAGCTCCAGGAAGATCCCACATGCCACAGAGCAACTAAGCCCGTGTGCCAGAAAAAAAAAAAAAAAAAAAAAAAAAAAAAAAAAAAAATCAATATACCACAATTATTAGGGTTGGTCACCGGTTCAATATGAGCAAATCATTCAATGTGATACACTACAAAAACAGAATAAAAATAAAAAAATACATGATCATTTCAATAGATGCAGAAAAAGCATTTGACAAAACTCAATATTGTTTCATGATAAAAACTCTCAACAAATTAAGTATAGAAATAATGCATCTCAAACTAATAAAGACCATATATGAAAAGCCCACAGCTAACATCATACTCAACTATGAAAAGTTAGAAACATTTTCTCTAAGATTAAGAACAAATCAAGAGTGCTGAAACTCACTATTTCTGTTCAACATAATTCTGGAAGGCCTAGCCATAGCACTTAAGCAAGATAAATAAGTAAATATGCAAATAAATGGAATCCAAATCAGTAAAGAAGTTGTCTGTAGGTAAATTCATATTATATATATATATATATATAATATGAATTTATATATATGTGTTTGTATATATATATATATATATATATATATATATATTCCACAAAAATAAACTATTAGACAAAGAACTGAGTTCAGCAAATTTGCAGGATACAAAATCAGCATACAAAATTCAATTGTGTGTCTCTACACTAAGAACAAACTATCTGGAAGTGAAATCAAGAAAGCAATCCTATATTTAATAGTATCAAAAGCAATAAAATACTTAGCAATAAATTTACCCAAGTAGGTGAAAACCTGTACACTGAAAACAGTAAGACAATGAAAGAATCTGAAGAAGACACAGATAATTGGGAAGATATTCTGTGTTCTTGGAATTAATATTGTGAAAATGTTCATACTACCCAAAGTGTGCTATGGATTCACTACAATCCTTTCCAAATTCCAATGACTTTTTTCAAAAAAAACAACAACAACAACAAAAAAAACCCTAAAATTTTTATGGAATCACAAAAGACCCTGAAAATTCAAAGCAATTTTGAGAAGAAAGAACAAAGCTGGAGCCGTTACACTTCCTGAATTCAAGCTATATTACAAAGCTATAGCAAACAAAGCTGTATGGTTCTGGTATGCAAACAGGCTCATAGACCAGTGAAACAGAATAGAGAGCTCAGACAAAAACCTATGCATGTACAGTCAACTCATATTTGATAAGATCTCCAATAACACATCATGACGAAAGTATCATTCTTTTCAATAAGCAGTGATGGGAAAACTGGATTGCCACATGTTAAAGTATGAAATTGGTTCCCTATATTACACCACTCACACAAAAATATATTAAAAATAGATCAAACACTCCAGTGTAAGACCTAAAACTTTAAAACTACCAGAAGGAAACATAGGAAAAAATATCCTTGACATTTATTATGGTAATGATTTCTTGGATAAGGCAGAAAAAGCGAAGGCAACAAGAGCTAAAATAAAGTGGGACTACATGAAACCAAAGAGCTTTTGCACAGCAAAGTAAACACTCGATAATTTGAAAAGGCAATCTACAGAAAGAGAGAAAACATTTACAAGCCATATATCTGATAATTGGTTAATATTAAAATATGTAAAGAATTCATACCACTCAACAGCAAAAAAACAAAACGTCCAATTTTTTAAATGGGCAAAAGACCTTAATAGACATTGCTCCAAAGAAGACTTTCAAATGGAATATAGGTATATGAAAAGGTTTTAAACATTAATACTAATCATCAGAGAAATCAAAATCAAAATCAAGCACAATGAGATGTCAACTCACAGCTCTTAGGATGGCTATTATCAAAAAGACAAGAGATAACAAATATTGGTGAGGCTGTGGTGAAAACTAGTGGTGTAAATGTAAGTTGGTGCAGTCACTGTAAAACAAAACAGAGGTTCTCAAAAAGTTAAAAATAGAATTACCACACTATGCAGTAATCCCACTCCTGGATACTTACTTAAAGAATTGAAAAGAGGATATCAAAGAGATACTTGTACTCCAATATCCATTGCAGCATTACTCACAATAGCCAAGATATGGAAACAAATGTATTTTCATGGATAAATGGGATATATATGTATATATAACGGAATATTATTCAGCCACAAAAAAGAAAGGAAATCCTGCAATTTGTGATAACAGGGATGAGGCTAGATGGACATTATTAAAGTGAAATAAGCCAGACAGAGAAAGAAAAATACTGTAATATGTCATGTACATGTGGAATCTAAGCAAACAAAAAAAGCTAATAAGTAGAAATAGAAAATAGAACGGTGATTGACAGGTGCTGGTGGGAAGGGGAAATGAGAAGATGTACATCAAAGGGTACAACTATTTAGTTATAAGTTCTGAGAATCTAATGTGACCACAGTTAATGGTGATTATAGTTAATAATTCAGTATCGTATACTTGAAAGTTGCTGAGAGTAGACCTTAAAACCTCACCTCACCACATACACACACACAAAAAAATGAAAATGAGTTAAACATGTGAAGTGATTAATGTGCTAATCATCTTTATCTTGGTAATGATTCTGCAATGTATATGTACATGTACATCAAATGATCATGTTATACACTTTAAACATATACAATTATATGTGTTAATTAGTCCTCAATGAATTTGGGGAAAGAAGGAAAACAATACCTAGCATTTTAAAAATATGTAAGAAGAAATGCAACAAACAAAATCTTCTTCTCATTTAAAGAATGAATAGGGATGCCTAACCCCACAATAAACAATCTGTACAATATACTTGGTAACACTTCGTATCAGGAATATATGAAAGAGTTCTTTAATTAAATAATAAGTAGGAGAACGAACTCAGTAAAATGTCCAAAAGATTTGAATACACAATTGCAAAGGAGGATACCAAATAGCCAATATGTATGAGGGTGAGTCAAAAATTACCCACACTCTGGCTGTAGAATTTAATTAACTTTTAGAAAAGGAAAATACATCATTTTCAACATAATCTTCTTGCTTTTCAATACACTTTGTCATCTGTCAATAAACTTTTGTATTCCCTCACTAAAAATGTTTTACGCTGGGCTGCAAGCCACAAATGCACCACTGTCTCCACTTCTTCATCAGAAGTGAATCTTCATCCATACAGAGTTGTTTGCAGGGGACCAAATAGGTGAAAGTCTGATGGAGCAAGATCAGGACTATAGGGAGGATGTTTTAACACCTCAAAATGAAATAATCCATGACAGACTTAGGTTTCAAAAAGTTTGTGCCTGGGACTTCCTAAATGGCTCAGTGGTTAAGAATCTAACTGCCAGTGGACACAGGTTAAATCCCTATTCCAGGAAGATCCCACATGCCACAGTGCAACTAAACCTGTGTGCCACAACTAATGAGCCTGCACTCTACAGCCTGTGAGCCACAACTATTGAGATTGTGTGCCACATCTATTGAGGCCTGCACACCTAGAGCCTCTGCTAGGCAAGAAGAGAAGCCACTTCAATGACAAACCCACACACCAAAATGAAGAGTAGCCCCCACTCACCACAGCTAGAGAAAGCAAATGTGCAGCAACAAACAATGCAGCGAATAAATAAATAAATAAATAAATAAATAAATAAATAAATAAATAAATATTAAAAAAATTGATAAATAAAATGTACAACTTGAGGGTTTGTTTTTTTGCTTCTGAAAATTATTTTCTTATTTTTTAAGCTCTTTATTGGAATATATTTGCTTTAAACTCTTGTACAAATTTTTGAGGTACACCAAAGTGAATCACCAGTATTTCTACATATATCCCCATATACCCTCCCTCCCGTGACTTCCTACCACACTCCATGCCTTGGCCCTCTAAGGCATCATCCATCATCGAGTGGATTTCCCTTTCTAATACAGCAACTTCCCACTAGCTCTCTATTTTTCAGTTGGTAGTGTATATATGTCTATGTTAGTCACTCACTTTGTGCCAGCTTCTGCTTCGCACCGTGCCCCCCAAAGCCTGTGTCCTCCAGTCCATTTTCTTCATCTGCATCCTTATTATTGTCTTGTCACTGGGTTCATCAGTACCAATTTTTTTTTTAATTCTGCATATATGAGTTAGCATATAATATTTGTTTTTCTCTTCCTGGCTTACTTCACTTTGTATGACAGATTCCAGGTCTATCCATCTCATTACATATAGCTCCATTTCATTCCTTTTTATGGCTGAGTTGTATATATGTTCCATTGTATATATGTGCCACATCTTCTTTATCCATTCATCTGTTGATGGGCATTTAGGTTGCTTCCACCTCCTGGCTATTGTAAAGAATGCTGCAATGAACACTATGGTACATGCTTCTTTTTGGATTATGGTTTTCTCTGGGTATATGCCCAGGAGTGGGATTACTGGATCATATGGTAGTTCTATATTTAGTTGTTGAAGGAACCTCCAAACAGTTTTCCATAGTGGCTGTACCAACTTACATTCCCAACAACAATGAAGGCGACTTCCTTCCTCTCCACACCCTCTCCATCATTAATTCTTTCTAGATTTTATGATGATGACCATTCTGACCGGTGTGAGATGACACCTCATTGTGGCTTTGACTTGCATTTCCCTAATGATTAGTGATGTTGAGAATCTTTTCATGCGTTTGTTGGCCATCTGCATGTCTTCTTTGGAGAAATGTCTATTTAGGTCTTCCGCCCATTTGTGGATTTGGTTATTTGCTTTTTTGGTGTTAAGCTGCATGAGCTCCTTGTATATTTTGGAAATTAATCCTTCGTTCATTGCTTCATTGGCAAGTTTATTCTCCCATTCTGAGGGTTGTTTTCTTGTCTTGTTTATGGTTTCCTTCGTTGTGCAACAGCTTTTAAGTTTCATTAGGTCCCATTTGCTTATTCCTGATTTTATATCCATTATTCTAGGAGGTGGGTCAAAAAGGATCTTGCTGTGATGGATGTCATAGAGTGTTCTGCCTATGTTTTCCTCTAGGAGTTTTATAGTGTCTGGCTTACATTTATGTCTTTAATCCATTTTGAATTTATTTTTGTGTATGGTGTTAGGGAGTGTTCTAATTTCATTCTTTTACAAGTTGCTGTTCAATTTTCCCAGCACCTCTTATTGAAGAGGCTGTTTTTTTCCCCCATTGTATATTGTTGCCTCCTTTGTAAAAGATAAGGTGCCTATATGTGCTTGGGTTTACCTCTGAGTTCTCTATTCTTTTCCACTTATCTTCCTTTCTATTTCTGTGCCAGCACCATACTGTCTTGATCACTGTGGCTTTATAATGTAGTTTGAAGTCATGAAGCCTAATTCCACCAACTCCATCTTTCCTTCTCAAGATTGCTTTGGCTATTCAGTGTCTTTTGTGTTTCCATACAAATCGTAAGATTTCTTGTTCTAGTTCTGGGAAAAATGCCATTCGTAATTTGATAGGGATTTCATTGAATCTGTAAATTGCTTTGGGTAGTATAGTCCTTTTCACAATGCTGATTCTTCCAATCCAAGAACATGGGATATCCTTCCATCTCTTTTTATCATCTTTGATTTCATTGCTCAGTGTCATAGTTTTCTGCATGCAGGTTTTTTGCCTCCTTAGGCAGCTTTATTCCTAAGTTTTTTATTCTTTCCATTGCAATGGTAAATGGGAGAGTTTTCTTAATTTCCCTTTCTGCTCTTTCATTGTTAGTGTAGAGGAATGTGAGAGACTTCTGCACATTAATTTTGTATCCTACTACTTTACTAAACTCATCAATTCATGCTACCAGTTTTCTGGTAGAGTCTTAAGGGTTTTCTACATATAATATCATGTCATCTGCAAAGAGTGACAATTTTACTTCTTCTTTTCTAATTTGGATTCCTTTTATTTCATTTTCTTCTCTGATTGCTGTGGCTAAAACTTTCAAAACTATGTTGAAGAATAATGGCGAGAGTGAGCATCTTTTTTTTTTTTTTCCTGTTCTTGAAGGGAAATATTTCAGTTTTTCACCATTTAGAATGATGTTGGCTTTTGGTTTCTCATATATGCCTTTTATTATGTTGAGATAATTTCCTTCTATGCACATTTTCTGGAGAGTTTTCATCATAAATGGATATTGAACTTTGTCAAAAGCTTTTTCTGCATCTATTAAGATTTTTATCCTTCAGTGTGTTCATATCATGTATCACATTGATTGATTTGCATATCTTGAAGATTCCTTGCATTCCAGGGATAAACCCCACTTGATCATGGTGTATGAACTTTTTAATGTGTTGTTGGATTCTCTTAGCTAGTATTTTGTTGAGCATTTTTGCATCTATATTCATCAGTGATGTTGGCCTGTAATTTTCTTTTTTTGTGACATCTTTGCCTGATTTTGGTATCACGGTGATGGTGGCCTTGTAGAATGAATTTGGGAGTGTTCCTCCTTCTGCTATAGTTTGGAAGAGTTTCAGAAGGATAGGTGTTAACTCTTCTCTTAATGTTTGATGGAATTCTCCTGTGATGCCATGTGGCCCTGGGCTTTTGTGTGTTGGGGGATTTTTAACCATAGTCTCAATTTCCATTTTTGTGATTGGTCTGTTCATACTTTCTATTTCTTCCTGGTTCAGTCTTGGAAGATTGTACTTTTCTGAGAATTTATCCATTTCTTTCAAGTTATCCAATTGATTGGCATATAGTTGCTTGAAGTAGTCTTTCATGATCTTTTGTATTTCTGTGGTGTCTGTTGTTACTTCTTTTTCATTTCTAATTCTGTTGATTTGCGTCATCTCTTTCTTTTTTCCTGACGAGCCTTGTGATTGGTTTATCAATTTTGTTATCTTCTCAAAGAACCAGCTTTTAGTTGCATTGATCTTTGCTATTGTTTCCTTGATTTTTTTTCTTTATTTGTGATCTGAACTTTATGATTTCTTTCCTTCTGCTGACTTTGGGTTTTCTTTGTTCTTCTTTTCCTAATTGTTTAAGTTGTCAAGTTAGGTTGTTTATTCAATATTTTTCTTGTTTCTTTTGGTAGCAATGTGTTGCTATAAACTTCCCTCTTAGAACTGCTTTTGTTGTGCCCCATAGATTTTATATTGTTGTGGTTTCATTGTCATTTGCTTCTAGATATTTTCTGATTTCCTCTTTCTTTCCTCTAGTGATTTCTTGGTTGTTTAATAGCTTATTGTTTAGCCTCCACGTGTTTTTATCTTTTACAGATTCTTTCAGATAATTGATATCTACTCTCATGGCATTGTGGTCACAGAAGTTGTTTCATACGATTTCAATTTTCTTTAATTTACTAAGGCTTGATTTATGACCCAAGATTTTATCTATCCTGGAGATTTTTCCGTGTGCACTTGACAAGAAAGTGTATTCTGCAGTTTTCGGATGGAATGTCCTGTAAATATCAGTTAATTCAAAATGGCCTAATGTCTCATTTAGAGCTTTTGTTTCCTTATTTATTTTCTGTTTGGATGATCTGTCCATTGGTGTAAGTGGGGTGTTAAAGTCTCCTACTCTTATTATGTTATTGTTGATTTTCCATTTTATGGCTGTTAGCATTTGGCTTATGCATTGAGGTGCTCTAATGTTGGGTGCATAGATATTTACAAGTGTTATATGTTCTTCTTCTTGGATTAGTTCCTTGATTATTATGTAGTGTCCTTCCTTGTTTCTTGCAGTAATTTTTACTCTAATGTCTAATTTTTCTGGCATGAGTATTGGTACTCCAGCTTTCTTTGAATTCCATTTGCATGGAATATCTTTTTCCATCCCCTACTTTCAGTCTGTATATGTCCCTAGGTCTGAAGTGGGTTTCTTGTAGACAATATATATATAAAGGTCTTGGTTTTGTATCCATTGAGCCAGTCTGTGTCTTTTTGTCATATCATTTAATCCAGTTACATTTAACGTTATTATTGACATGTATATTCCTGTTACCATTTTCTTAATTGTTTGGCTGTGTTTCTGTATGTCATTTTCTTGTCTTGTGTTATTGCCTTGAGGAGTTTCTTTAGCAGTTGTTGTAAGGCTGGTTTGGTGGTGCTGAATTCTCTTAACTTTTGTTTATCTGTGAAGCTTTTGATTTCTCCATCAAATCTGAAGGATATTCTAACTGGGTAGAATATTCTTGGCTGTATGTTTTTCTCTTTCAAGACTTTAATTATCTCCTACCACTCCCTTCTGGCCTGCAGAGTTTCTGCAGAGACATCAGCTGTTATCCTTATGAGTTTTCCCTTATATGTTATTTGTTGCTCTTCTCTTGCTGTTTTTAATATTTTTTCTTTGTGTTTAATTTTCATTAGTTTGATTAATATGTGCCTCAGTGCATCTCTCCTTGGATTTATTTTGTATGGGATTCTCTGCTCTTCTTGGACTTGGTTTGCTATTTCTTTTCCCATGTAGGAGAAGCTTTCCACTGTAATATCCTCAAATATTTTCTCCGACCCATTCTTTTCTTCTTCTTCTTGTGGGACGCCTATGATTCAAATGTTGGTGCACTTAATATTATCCCCAACATCTCTGAGACTGTCTTCCATTCTTTTTGCCCCCTTTTTTTCCTGCTTGTGGCAGTTATTTCCCCCATTCTAACATCCAAATCACTTACTCATTCTTTTGCCTCAGTTATTCTGCTGTTTATACCATCTAGAGTATTTTTAATTTCAGTTATTGTGTCATTTATTACTGTTTGCTCTTTAATTCTTCTAGGTCCTTATTAAGTGTTTCTTCTATTTTCTCTAGTTTTTTTTTTTTTTTTTTTTTTTGAGATTTTGGATCATGTTTACTCTCATTCCTCTGAATTCTTTTTCAGACAATTTTCCAGTTTCTTCTTCATTTATTTGATCTTGTGGATTTTTATCTTGCTCCTTTGCATGCAAGCTGTATCTTTGTTTTCTCATTTTGTCTAATTTATCATATTTGCTGTCTCCTTTCCCTATGCTGCCTAGTAGAAATTCCTCTTATCTTTGTTCTGTTTGGCTTTAGGTGTGAAGTAGGGGAGCTTGCTGGCCTTTGGTTGGATTTGGAGTTTGGTGTTGAGAATGAGAATTCTGGGGGAGCCCTTGCTGATTAATATTCCATGGGGTCAGGAGTTCTCTTGGTCCAACATCCTGGATTCCACTCTGCTGTCTCAGAAGTCCAGGTTTGGCCCCCATCCAGGGCACCAAGACCCTGGAAGCTGCACAACATGGAGAAAAGTAGGTAAAAGGAGAGCAAAGAAAAAAAAAAAGGAAGAAAAAAAAAAGAAGAAAGGGAAAGGGTAGAAAGATTACCAAGATTGGGGGTAATAGCAACTCTAATCAGTCAAAATCACACAAGGAAATATGCACAGTTGCACTTGCCGAAAGAGAAGAGGGAAAGAAACCAATGAGAAGAGAAAAAGAGAGAGCAAAGAAAAGAAGCAGAAAGTACTCATACCAATTATAAGCAAATTCATACACACACACACACACACACACACATACACATATATATATATATATATAGTAAAAATATAACTAACAAATACCTGAAACCAGAAACAACCATACCAAAAAGTCCTCCAATACTTCTAGATATGGCTCTTCCCCTGATGTGGAAAGAACTGTGGAGAGCTCAGAGTGTGATCTGCTAATAGTCCTGTGTGTATTTGTCCCCACAGTCCTCAGTTGTCCCCTATGTCTGCAGTCCCTATTGTAGAAACACTCATCTAATCAGGTGATCCACAGATGCAGGTTCTTTCAAACCTATTGTGGGCATTAAATCTGCTTCTTCTGTGGCTGTTTCTCTTTCTCTTCTTCGGTCCTGCCGACCTCAGGGATCAGTTTTGGTTTTGTTCCCTACTTTGCTTGTGGGTTGCTCTCAGGAGTCAATTCCCATCCCAGGCAAGAGGGGGTGAAAGAGGGTGATTGGGGCTCACTTGCAGCTTCAGGTGTGAGGTGGGGGGATATGGCAGTCTAACTGAAATCTGTAGGATTGCTTGCAGCAACAGAGATCAGTGTGAGCCTGAGGTGTGCTGTGCATTCTCCCAGTGAATTTGGTCCTGATCACCGGACCCTTGGTATTGTTGGGCTTCTTTTGCTGCCAGGAAGGTGTGGCCAATAACTTGCTTTACACATTGGACCTGTGGCAGCTGTGGGTGGGAAGGCCATGGGCTGGCAGCCCAGCAGTGGGAGCGGTGATCCAGGGTCGCAGGCAGGTGAGAGGGCTTTCAGTGGGACCCAGCGGCATGCAGCATGGGCAGGGGAGTGCGGTGGCTGGCTTTTTGATCCAGCAGTAGGGTGTCTGGATGCTTCGCACACAGCCTGTGAATTTGTGGGGAGGGATTTTCCCCCCAAGCACTCTGAAACAAAAGTCCCCTGCCTCTCTATCAGGCCCAGCTCTTTCCCCAAACTACCTTTCTTGCTGGTGCACCATCCTCCTAGGCTTTTCTCATGCAGCCAACCTCTCTCTCTCCCTGGGTACTGTTCTCTGAAGCTCAATCCTCGGCATCCAGCCCCCACTGCCACTGTGGGTGAGCAAATTAGCTTCTCTGGCTGGGGAGTGCTGCCTGACTCCTCCGTGTGGGGATTGTCTGCTCTGCCCTTGGCAGACCTGCTGTTGCTCTCTCTTCTGGGGGCTCTGAGGCTCTCCCTGCCCTTCCCCACCAGTGAGGGGGCTTCCCCATGTGTGGGAGCCTTCCCCCCTCACAGCTCCCTCACAGAGGGGCTGGTCTCCTCAGAATTTTTTGTCTCTCTTTTCCCCTTCTTTCCTTTGTGCTACCCAATTACGTGGAACTTCTCTTGCCTTTTTGGCAGTCTGAGGTTTCCTGCCGGCATTCGGGAGGTGTTCTCTAGGAGCCACTCCCCAAGTGGATGTGTTTTTGATGTATTTGTGTGGAGGAAGGTGATAGCCATGTCCTACTCCTCTGCCATCTTTTCCATTCCCTGGTCTTGTGAGCTTTTACGTTGCTCCTTCATCTGCAACATATTTATCTGTCTTCTCATTTTGTCTAACTTACTGTGTTTGTGGTATCATTTCTGCATGCTGTGAGATTGTAGTTCTTCTTATTTCTTGTGTCTGATACCTGGTGGGTGAGGTTGGCCCAGTGGTTTCTGCAGGCTTCCTGGTGGGAGGGACTTGTGTCTACTCTCTGGTGGTTGGAAATGGATCTTGTCTCTGGTGGGCATGGCCATGTCAAGTGTGTTTTGAGGTGCTTGTATGCTTAGTATGAACTTAGGCAACCTGTTTGCAAATGGATGTGGCTGTTTTCCTTTCTTGCTCATTGTTTGGCTTGAAGTTTTCCAACACTGGAGTCTGCATGCCATTGCATAAGGGCAGTCTTGTTGCCAAAATGGGGACTTCCTGTGGAGCTCACACTGATTAATATTCCCCGGGTCCTCTGCTATCAGTTCTTGCCCCAACAGGGAGCCACAGGCAACCTCCTCCTCACCAGGAGACCCTCCAAGTCCCCTAGGTAGGTATAGCTGATGTTCATATGAAGGTATGGCTTTGTGCTGGGTCCCAATACAAGTTAGAACTTATGTGCATCCTGCAAGCATGGAGTTTCTGTTTTCCTCAGGCCTTAGGAACTCCTGCACTCAAGACCTGCTGGCCTTCAAGGCTAAATGCTCTGGGGTTTCTTCCTCTTGATGCCAGATCCTCAGCCTGTCTCAGAGGGCTATTTTAATGCGGAAACATCCTTGTGTATACCTGCAGGGTTTAATATTTTCCAGTATGGATGTCTGCCACCTCTTTCCTCAGTGTATGCTGACTGTTATCCCTTTGATAGGGGGTTTGACTGGTGTTTTGTTGACCAGGGGCTGCCCTGGATATTGTCCTGGGCTTTCATTTCTCTCTGTGGTTGTCACTGACCTGTCAGGTGTTGGGTCCTCTCCTTAGTTGTTAGCATAGTGGACCCCAGATATGTTTCTCAGCTGTGTTTCAGATTTGCAGTGCAAGATAGGCAGGGTTGGAGCACTACCACCAGAAGAGAAGCCTCTGAGTATTCTTCCTCTGGAGGTATTCGCCTGTGAGTGTGCTCTGTTGTGTCACTTTTTACCTATTTTTTGAGCTCACAAGTTACAGCTTTGTCGGCATTGCTCTCAGTCCCACCTTAATCTTTGGTATGCTGGCAATTGTCCCTGGTGTCTGTCAGCCATTGTTTTCACTAGGCCGCTAGTGTAGATCCACAGAAGTCAGGTCCAAGGATTGCAGTCATTGTGGATCTGGACCCACTGTGAGTGCTATGGGGGCAGCTCAGACTCTGACCTGGCCCAAAACCTGCATGTGCTTGTGCACAAAGTCCACAGCTGCTAAAGCTAGACCTGTCTCAGTTGTGGCAGCACTCATTGTCTGTTTTGATGTTCTGCAGGTACTGATTTTTACAAGTCAGTCATGAGGCTTTATCTGTGGTTCACAAGCCAAAAGGAGAAATTTCAGCTCTTCTTTTTTTTTTTTTTTAAGGACTTTGAGATATAATTGACATACAATGAACAACATATATTTAAAGTGTATAATTTGATATCTTATTTAAGGTTAGTAATGTATATATGGTAATCCAATCTCTCAAATCATATCACCCCATCCCCCACCCCTGCTTTCCACTCTTATATGTTTGTTCCATATGTTTGTTCTCTACATCTGTGCCTCTTTTTCTGTCCTGCAAACCAGCTGATCTGTATCATTTTTCTATATTCCACATATATGTGTTAATATATGATATTTCTTTTTCTCTTTCTGACTTACTTCACCCTGTATGACAGTATCTAAGTCTATCCATGTCTCCAAAAATGCCCCGATTTCATTACTTTTTATGGCTGAATAAAATTCTGTTGTATATATGTACAATTTCTTCTTTATCCATTCATTTGTTGCTTCCATGAAGTGGCTATTGTAAATAGTGCTGCAATGAACGTTGTGATGCATGTGTCTTTTTGAATTATGGTTTTCTCTGGATATATGCCCAGTAGTGGGATTACTGGATCATATGGTAATTCTATTTTTAGTTTTTCAAGGAACCTGCATCCTATTCTCCATAGTGGCTGTATCAATTTATATTCCCACTAACAGTGCAAGAGGGTTCCCTTTTCTCCACACCTTCTCCAGCAGTTCTTATTTCTAAATTTTCTGATGATGACCATTTGAGCTGGTGTAAGGTGATATCACATTGTAGTTTTGATTCGCATTTCTCTAATACTTAGTGATGTTGAGCAGGTTTTCATGTGCATCTTGGCCACCTGTATGTCTTCTTTAGAGAAATGCCTCTTTAGGTCTTCTGCCCATTTTCTGGGTTGTTTCTTTCTTTGATATTGAGCTGCATGAAATTTTTATATTTTTGGAGATTAATCTTGTCTGTTGATTCATATGAAGATATTTTCTAACAATCTGAGGGTTGTCTTTTCATCTTGTTTATAGTTTCCTTTGCTGTGCAAAAGCTTTGAAGTTTCATTAGGTTCCACTTATTTAATTATTTTTTATTGCCATTACTCTAGGAGGTGTATCAAAAAATATCTTGCTGTAATTTATGCCAAAGAGTGTTCTTCCTATGTTTTCCTCTAGGAGTTTTATAGTGTCTCATCTTAGATTTAAATCTTTAGTCCATTTTGAGTTTATCTTTGTGTATGGTGTTAGGGAGTGTTCAAATTTCATTTTTGACATGTAGATGTCCTGTTTTCCCAGAACCACTTATTGAAGAGGTTGCCTTTTTTCCATTGTATATCCTTGCCTCCTTTATCATAAATTAGTTGACCATAGTTTCTCTCTGGGCTTTATATCCTGTTCCATCCATCTATATTTCTGTTTTTGTGCCAGTACCATGTTCTCTTGATTACTGTAGCTTTGTATTATAGTCTAAGTTCTGGGAATCTGATTCCTCCAGCTCTGTATTTTTTTCTTCCATGTTGCTTTGGTTATTCACTGTCTTTTGTGTCTCTATATAAATTTTTGGATATTTTGTTCTAGTTCTGTAAAAAATGACATTGGTAATTTGATAGGGATTGCACTGAATCTGTAGATTGATTTGGGTAGTATAGTTATTTTCACAATGTTGATTCTTCCAATCCAAGAACATGGTATATCTCTCCATCTGTTTCTGTTGTCTTTGATTTCTTTCTTCAGTATCTTATAGTTTTCTGAATATAGGTCTTTTACCTCCTTAGTAAGGTTTATTCCTAGGTAATTTATTCTTTTGGTTGCAATGGTGAATGGAATTGTTTCCTTAATTTCCCTTTGTGATCTCTTGTTGTTAGTGTATAGCTATGCATGAGATTTCTGTGTTAATTTTTTTCCTGCAAGTTTACCATATTCATTGATTAGTTCAAGTAGTATTCTGGTGGCATCTTTAGGATTTTCTATGTATAATATCATGCCATCTGCACACAGCAACAATTTTACTTCTTTTCCAATTTGGATTCCTTTTATTTCTTTTTCATCTCTGATTGATGTGGCAAGGAATTCCAAAACTATGTTGAATAGTAGTGGGGAGAGCTGACATCCTTGCTTTGTTCTTAGAAGGAATACTTTTCTTTTTTCACCATTGAGAATGATATTTGGTGTGGGTTTCTCATGTATGGCCTTCATTATGCTGAGGTTGGTTCCCTCTATGTCCACTTTCTGGAGAGTTTTTATTATAAATGGGTGTTGAATTTTGTCAAAAGTTTTTCTGCATCTATTGAAATGATCATATGCTTTTTGCTCTTCAACTGGTTAATATGGTGCATCACATTGATTGATTTGTGTATACTGAAGATTCCTTGCATCCCTGGGATAAATCCCATTTGATCATCGTGTATGATCCTTTTAATGTGTTGTTGGATTCTATTTGCTAATATTTTGTTGAGGATTTTTGCATCTAAATTCATCAAGGATATTGGTCTGTAATTTTCTTTTTTTTTTTGTAGTATCTTTTTCTGGTTTTGGTATCAAAACCAGATTTTGTGATTTTTCTTGTTTCGTGAGGTAGAATTTTATTGCTATAAACTTCCCTCTTAGAACTGCTTTTGCTGCATCCCATAGGTTTTGAACTGTTGTATTTTCATTGTCATTTGTCTCTAGGTATTTTTTGATTTCCTTTTTGATTTATTCAGTGATCTCTTGGTTACTTAGTAGTGTATTGCTTAGCCTCCGTGTTTTTTATTTATTTATTTATTTTTACAGTTTTTTTTCCCTGTAATAGATTTCTAATCTCATAGTGTTGTAGTCAGAAAAGATGCTTGGTATGATTTCATTTATCTTAAATTAACCAAGACTTGATTTGTGACCCAAAATTTGATCTAACCTGGAGAATGTTCTGTATGCACTTGAGAAGAAAGTGTAACCTGCTGTTTTTGGATGGAATATCCTGTAAATAGTAATTAAATCTATTTGGTCTATTGTGTTATTTAAAGCTTGTGTTTCCTTGTTAATTTTCTCTCTGGCTGATTGGTCCATTGGTGTAAGTGTGATGTTAAATTCCCCACTATTATTGTATTACTGTCGATTTCCTTTTTTATAGTTGTTAGCATTTGCCTTATGTATTGAGGTGCTCTTATACTGGGTCCAGATATATTTATAATTATTACATCCTCTTCTTGGATTGATCCCTTAATCATTATGTAGAGTCCTTTCTTGTCTCTTGTAACATTCTTTATTTTAAAGTCTATTTTATCTGATATGAGTATTGTTATTCCAGCTTTCTTTTGATTTCCATTTGCTTGGAATATCTTTGTCCACTCCCTCACTTTCTGTCTGTATGTGTCCCTAGGTCTGAAGTGGGTCTCTTGTAGATGGCATATATATGGGTCTTGTTTTTGTATCCATTCAGCCAGTCTGTGTCTTTTGGTTAGAGCATTTAGTCCATTTACATTCAAGGTAATTATCAATAGTATGTTCCTATTACCATTTTCTTAATTGCTTGGGGATTTCTTTTTGTAGGTCCTTTTCTTCTCTTGTGTTTCCCACTCAGAAAAGTTCCTTTAGCATTTGTTATAAGACTGGTTTGGTCATCCTGAATTCTCTTAGCTTTTGCTTGTCTGTAAGTCTTTTGATTTCTCTGTTGAATCTGAATGAGATCAGCTCTTCTTCTTTAATCACCCAGCCTCTGGGGCTAAGCTTGGGTTTCAGCTCCACCTCTGTGTGTCTACCACCCTGAGGCACCTCTTCCCCCCCAGCTGAGAGGCTACAGCAGTGGCTAATGTGTGCACACTAGCCTGTACTGGCAGGAAGGGGCAGAGTTGGTGAACAACTGGGGTTTTCATGCCCCCCCCCCCAGGTGGGACAGGCCAGAGACAGAACCTGGTGGTGTGTGGGTCCAAATCAACGGGAGCCCCTCCTACAGCCTGCAGTGGCAGGGGCCAGCAAGTGGGGAGACACTGTAATGGCAGCCCTGCCCTTCTTGTGTCATTGCAAAATGGCGCTTCACTTCTACTGTGGTCTGAGATTCCTCCTCAAGCATTCCCAGTTACTGAGTTCCTCAATCCTACCCCCTCAGGCTGTCTCTGTGCAGCCAATAGCAGTTCTTTCTCTAGGTCTGCTCTCCATATTCCAAGTTCTAGCACCCATCCCTGTCCACACTGGTGGACTCCCATCTCAGGCTGGGGCACACAGGGCTGTGGCATGGACCATCTGTATAGTTCTCACCTTGTCCTGCCTGCAGCAGAGCAGTTGCCATGTTCTCCTCTGGGCCCCTGAAGCTCCCTTTCTATCTCACGTTATCTCCCCTCCAGTGAGGAAGCTTCCTTGGGTGCAGGAACCTCTCCTCTCCTTCAGCTCCCCCTGCCAAGAGGTCCAATTCCACTTCCTGTTTTCATTTTTCTTTTTTTACCTTTTGTCCCTCCTGTTTATGCAGGGATCTTTCTTGTCATTTTAGGTGTCCAAGGTCCGCTGCTAGTGTTCAGCAGGTGCTCTGTGAGGATAGTTCCATTTGTGGGTGTATTCTTAATTCATTTTTGTTGAGAGGTGAACTCCATGTCCTCTCCTAATCTGTCATCTTGACTTCTCCTGCATATTTTTTCTTATATGTAGCAAGGACATTTTTATTGAGATCAAATCTAAAAACATTTTTTAAGATTTTGCTATTTTATATATATATGTATATATGTATTTATTCATGTTCTCATTAGGGATCTCTGACATAGTTGATCTTGAAGCCAATGGATACCAAGAGAAAAGTGCAATAATTGCTCCAAAAGAATCTGGGGAATTTCAAGTCAAATAGGAAAATTTATCCTTTCTAATATTTTGGACCAATTTTTTATCTTGTTTCTATAGTTTGATTTAAATCAGAGAAATTCTAAGGCTACAACTACATATGTATAGGAAGTAAAGAATGAAGACAGTTTTGGAGATTTCAAGGCAAAGGAGCTTTTCAAAATTATTTTGATTACAATAACAATGGAAATACTGAAAGGAATGTTTTGAACAAGTATTTAGCTGTTAAGGTTTTTTTCTTATGGTGAAGCTGTCAAGTCATGGGTTTCCTTTCATTTTCATAACCTGACAAAAGGAGAAAAAGCAAGCAGAATTCAAAACATGCATATGTGTTTTTAAAATGCATTGCCGAACTTCAGGTGCATGTGTGTACTTACTCAATAAGAGAAGATCTGTAGAGAATATCTTCCGTTACAGTTATTCATTTCAAATGGGGACAGAGCAATAGGTTTTATTAAGCAGTCACATAAGACACTATATCAAGATTACCCAACACCATATAGATTTTCCACAAGTCTATAGTTAAGCAAAAAAAAACCTCATCAATACCAATAAATTAATTTATTTTCTGAATATGAATAGTATTTTTACTGTTTACTAAGTCAATGCATATCAATTGTAAAATATTTAAAGAACTCAGAGAATTAATAAAGAAGTATCAGACATGGAGAAATCTAACTAGCAGTCTTTAGATAATTTGGCCATAACATACTTAAAGTTGTGTTTCCTATTTATTTTTCATGTGACATTGTAGCATTACCAGATTGATAGTTTTTTGGGGGGAGGGCATTAAGTATCTTTAAAAACTGATTCTAATGGTTAAACATTGTCTCTAAGTGTGTAATTTAACTCATATCTGAATATTGAACATTTAAACTGTATTTTTCTATAATATAAAAAATACTGAAGTAAATATCTTTATACATTTGCTTATAAACACTTTTCTCATTACTTTTTCAGACTATATTCTTAAAATTGAATGAATTATGAAATAAGAAAAGTATATCTTTAAGACTTTTGCTAAGTTTCCTTCCAGCAAGACTATACCAATATACTCTTAACAAAACTATATCAGAGTATCTTTTTGTTTCCTTACATCTACCAGCTTTGGTTATTATTATTATGAACAAAACATGATAATCTGGTAATTGAAAATCCATGTATTTTTAATATATATTTCTTTAGATATTGACATTCTATGTATGGTCCATTTTCATGTCATCATTTGTGAATTATTATCTCCTGTCCTTTCAAGTCTCTACTTTCCATGCATTAAACAGGTAACATCTGAAAGAGAGGCCTAGTTTTAGCAAATAGCAGACAGAGCTGCCCCAAACTGACTCCTTATTGTGAATTGCCTCAGTCTGTTCAGGCTACTATAACAAAATACCATAGACTGAGTGGCTTATTAACAACAGACATTTATTTCTCATAGTTCTGTATACTGGCAAATTCAGTATCAAGATGGTAGATTCAATATCTGGTGAGGGCCCAGATCCTGGTTCACAGACATGGCCTTCTAGTTGTAAACTCACATGGTAGAGGGGGCAAGAGAGCTCTTTCTTTCTCTCCCTGGCCTGTTTTATAAGGGTGTTAATCTCATTCATGAGAGTTCCACTCTCAAGAACTAATTACTTCCTAAAGGCCCCACCTCAAAGTACCATCACACTGAAGATTAAATTTTCAACATACGAATTTTCATGGGACACAAACATTCTATCTATAGCATGGAAAAATGTTATTTTATAGATACTAAACAATTTTGCCCCTAATTACTAATTCTATATGTCCTAGGAGCTTAGCTTCTTCCTTGAGATTACTTTTCAGTAATTTAAAGATTCAAGCAGGAGAGTAGTACAGACATATATATACTACCAACTGTAAAATAGTCAGTGGGAAGTTGTTGTATAACAAAGGGAGTCCAACTCGAGGATGGAAGATGCCTTAGAGGACTGGGGCAGGGAGGGTGGGGGGGAATCGAGGGGGGGGCATCAAGGAAGGGAGGGAATATGGGGATATGTGTATAAAAACAGTTGATTGAACCTGGTGTACCCCCCAAAAAAAATAAAATAAAAAAAAAAAAAAGATTCAAGTGTCAGCTTTTAACCTCATAAAATGTGCCTTAATGATATGTCAGGGTAATCAAGGTAAAAATTGAAAAGATAATCAGCTTAATGAGAAATTATCATCATTATTATTATTTCTAAATTTAGGTTATATTAAATTTTTCACACATTAAAGTATCTTAGTAAGCATCTACACCTGGTGCTACCTTAGTCTTTATCATTTTTCACTGAGCTTTTGAACTAAAATAAGTAAATAAACACAATAATAATTAAGAACTATAATCAGTGATAAAAAATAAAAAGAACTTGCAAAAATAACAAGCTTTTAATAAAATACAAAAAATCATTTTAACTCCCTAAATATAGGGAAAATGTAAAATGTGAGGCTACATATATACAACAATAATCCTACCTTTCTAGCTACATTTACAAGTCAAAGCCTAGTATACACCTTCTTGTGTTCTTCCTTCCGCATATAATGTTCTCATTTGTCCCCAGAAACACTCTATTCTTTAAGGCCCACTTTGAATGTCATCCTTTCCATGAAAGTATTTTAGAGCTTCCTGTGACAAAACACCACTTACATTATTCAATTCCATAGTGATCTGTACATGTTTCTAAATATCTATGTCCCAAGTCTCATTTTCAACATCTTGAGAAAGATGTTGATATTTACCTTTGTATCCATAAACCTTGCAGATTTTGGTATATTAAATATGCTCAATTGAAATATGTTGACTAAATGCATTAATTAATTAATTAATTAAAGAAAATCTGGGAACTATTTAATACATGGATAATTCAAAATTTCAAAAGAAACATTTGATATTTAGAAAATTAAGCAACTTCTAAAAACAGCAATATCCTGAGATTTTTTGAATTGGTATATAACATTAATTTAAAATTTTTCTTAATTTATTAATTTATACAATAATAAATCTGTGATTCTATCCAACCAGGTTAAAAAAAAAAAAAGTAGAGAGCCAATTAACTACCTAATTGATTTGGAACACTTTTCACACATTGGTTTTCTCTACTTTTTCACTCTTCTTTATTCAAGTATGAAAAATATTATCTTTTATTGGCTTTTATTGGCCTTACAATTCAATTTTATATTTCTTTTAGTAATCTTGGAAGTAATGCCGAACAATTTTCCCCACTCTCTTCTATAATTCAATTCAGTCTCCATTTACTAAAGTTGTGCTCCCAGTATTGAGCTAGTAGTGGGGATATGGGGAATGACAAGGAAATTAATAAGGCACAGTTGGTGCACTCAAGGAAATTATATTGCAGGAATGACATGCATATATAGATTACTAGCGGTTTTATAATTATGTGGTGTAGTAAGTACCATAAGTGAAATATTGGCAAATACCTGAGAAACAGATTGTTAATTCTGCTTGGAGCTTTCACTGGAAAACATACTATTGAAGAATGCCTTAAAGGGAAAGTAAGATCTTAATGGAAGACAAAGGAGGAAAGAAAGAAGAAGAACTAAAGCATGAGTTTGTAGACTATGTTTGGTCATCTACAACTAATTGTTTTAAAAAACTATTAGGAAGAGAAAATGGGTTATGAGAATTAAAAACAAATTAGTGTCAAATTTAGATTTTAAACTTCATATAATAGAGTTCAGATTTTGCATTCAGAAGCCAGCAAATATTTTAGAGCACAGAAATTACAAAAATTGCTCTATGCATTAAAAGTTAACTTTGGTAAAATTGTGAGTAGAATAAATTGTCTTCAGAGTCTGGTGTCGAGAAGAATTGGGAGGTTGTGGTGACAATAGCTGATCCATGATTACCTAGGCATAATAGAGGTAGAACTGATAAGGTTTGGTGACCAGGTGGATAACAGAATGTTAATTACCAGAATTTTAGACTAAGTAACTCAAATAAATTACAATTGTCATTAACTATGAGGCTAAACAATAGTTTCCGCCTGCCCACAGGAAAAGTATCCCATGCAAAAAGATAATGAAAAAAAATTATTTAATGGTGCAGGGGCCATTTGATACATCATGCCTTCCACTTTTCTCTGTTTAAGACATAGTATGAATAAATAAGCCTATAAACTTCAGATGAAATTATACTACAATTTTTGGTGAGATGAGTTTGAGACCTGTTTTGACTCTCCTGTTCTTTTCTACCTTACATAACCCCTTCCTCTTGTCCTTTCTTTTTTGTTAAGAACTTTTATTGAGATACAGTTAACATACAAAAAACTGCACATATTTAGAGTGTACAATTTGGTATTTTCTTTCTCCTCTTGTCCTTTCTTTATTCACTCTTTAGATTTCAATGTTTGGATACCACAATTAATCAACTCAATCCATTTGCCAAATCCACAATTCCCTGCTCTTTCATCTCCCCCTCAAAATTGGCCTCTGTCCAAACATTGGCTTGGCCTGTGGAGAAATTAGATCTCTTATATATGGCTGGTGGGAATATAAAATGTTCTAGCCACTCTGAAAAAAAATGTTTGGTAGTTTCTTATACAACTGAATATATACTTAGCATATGAAACAGATATCTTATTCTTGGGAATTTATCCTAGAGAAATGGTAACTTATGTCCACACAAAAACAAAAACCTGTTTATAGATGCTTTATTTGTTACAGCTCAAAGCTGGCAAAACAATTCAGATGTTCTCCAATGAATGAATACTTAAACAAACTTGGTACATCCATACCATGTAATATTACTTAGCAATAAAAGTGAACAAAATATTGATATATACAACCATATACACAGTCTTCCCAGGACTACTCACCTGGGAATTGTGGTGAGCAAAACATGTAAATTTCAAAATATCACATACTATATGATTCCATTTACATAATACTTTTAAATGACACAATTTTGGAAATGGAAAAGAAGTTAATGGTTTCCAGGGGTTAAGAATGTTATTTAGCAGAGAGGATGGTATGACTGCAAGGGGGAGCACAGAGAGATATTTGTGGTGGTGGAATAGTTCTGTATCTTGATTGCAGTGATGGCAACTTGATTCCACACATGTAATGAAATGACATAGAACCATACACACAAACTGTACTAATGTCAATTTCCTGGTCTTAATGCTGTCCTATAATTCGGTAAGTTGTTATCCTTGGGAAAATTGAGTGAATAATGCATAGGGACATCTCTGTACTTTCTTTGCAATTTACTGTGAATCTATAATTACTTAAAAATAAAATGTTGAAAAAGTAATCATTGTTAAGATTTATATTTTTCCTCCAGGACTGACTTCATGAGCGTGCAACCTGTGTATATTCATAGGGCCTCACAGAAGCACCCTGAGCCTGCTTTACTGCATTGATGTTGCTATGTTAAAATTCTTAACTTTTTAATAAGGGGCCCTCCACATATTTATTTTTCACTTGGCTCCACAAATTATGTATCTGGTACTGATTGCCCTAGTTTGTTCCTGATATTTGTTTAAGAGAGCATCAAACTTTATTTTTCAAGTGACTCTGAGGGAACTTGACTAACTATCAGGTAGAATTTTACTATTTTAATCATCATTTAAGACAGAAAGTTTCCCATTCATGTTCCTTCACTGCAAATATCAAAGAGAAGGGTGTCCTTCTGAGGAAGTGGTCACAGACCTCAAAGAGAACATTGCAGCTGAAAATGAAAAGCATAATCTGATTTTCATTTAATTAAACACAAGCCAGATGATAAACATAAAGAAGTAACATTAAGGGTATCTTCCCAAATATATGCCACTTTTCAGATGAAAAAAAGTAAAGAACACATTGATCAATATATTTTCAACGAATTTTACTGTATTTTTTTTCACTATGAATCTTCATACAACTCAGGACATTTATACTTTTGATTATAAATTTCCCATGCTTTTTGAGTTGGATCAAGGATACTTCCATCTTGCACTATAAGAAAGATTTTCAGTGATTGATTATCATAAAAACAATGGTAAGAACAAATTAAAGTTTTTCCAGGATAGCACTTAATATACTTGTTTCACATGTGTTTCATAGATATTTGAATTGTTCCTTTGGTGATGCCAACTTTATCTGCATATTAATACACATTTAAAAACCAGAAAAGAGTAGTTCATCTGGAATTTTTAAATGTTCATAATATCTTTCCTACTCTAATGACAGAGACAGTAGAGAGTGGTCCCTTTCCTGATGCTAAATGAAAGAGATAAGGCTGATAACTAGGAATGACAAAGAGAAGAGCCTTAAATCCTATGCTGGCCTTATTTTTCTTGATCCAAATTAAGCATGTGTAAATTACTGTGGTAATACTTCTGCTTCCTCTTACTGCTCCTCTTTCTGTTTTCTTGTTCTATTTCCTCCTTCATCCTCCATGCCATGAGAGAGAGATAGACTGTGGTTATATGAGTTAAGAACAAGATTGCTACTCAAGTTCATCATCCTCACCACCATCAACTTCAAAATTAAAATAATCAGAGCTCTACTTTGATGTTTGAAAGTTTGCTTTCTTCATCTGTATCTTATACTGAAGTACTTTTTTATTCCACTTCTATATAATACTACTTTAAATGTAAGCTTGTTTTCTAATCAGGATGATTAATTTACATGAAAACTATAAAAGAAAGAATTCATTATACATAGAACTATTTGCTTTGCAGTTTATGAGAATGAGACATTTTAAAACAATTTATAACCTTTCTAAATTTCTCTGCTAATGTAAATATGAACTGATACATGCAAGAATAAAAGACATAGGCAAAGCTATTTCAAATGGTGATATAAATACTTAATGATGATTTAAATTTCTTATATGTACATATAATTGAATAGAGGGAAATTTTGCCATTTTTATTATAATCCAATGTTTTCACTGATTTTGTTAAAAACTAATATCTCATAAAATATTATAATGCATTTCTGATATCAAAGATTTCCAGAACATGACAGAGAAAATTGTCCAAAGGAAATTATGTCTCCATATTTCCAATCATAATTCAAATTTTTTAGAGGCAAAATATCCTCTAAATAGCTAATTTCTGTGTATTTCATAGCTACAAGCAAATAAAAAGTTGAACAATTATTTCCATGAAAACAAAGAAACAAACCAAAAACAAGCAAACAAACAAGCAAATACACTGTTTAAACTTTTCAGTGCATTGGGGTAAAATTATCTAGAGTGAAATCTGTTTTGTTATTGCCATTGATATTGTTCTCAGAAGGATTTGGTTGAGGATGGAATTTCTGTCTGGAAACTGCCTTACTGATAATCTTGGATAGTTTTATTGGCTTAATACTCTAGAGACTAGTAAATTCTTCAGTTGGCTCCTTAGGATACAGCAAAGTTTGAACTGCTCCAGAGAACCTCTGTGATGAAGGCATGGACTAACTCCCTTGGAAATTACTATGAAGTAGAAATTCTACACATAGAATGAAGGATTCTATGATTACTTTTTATACTCACTTTAATAACATGTCCAAGCAGAGTATTATGAATCTCAGTGTTACAGTATGATGTGTCATAGAAAATCCCTTTGCTTTAATTATTTTCATGCTTTAAGTGAATTCTATCAGTGATAATTTCTTTCTCTGCTCAACACTTGCACATTCTTTTTAAAAACAATTACTATATTTCTGATTAAAATGAAAATGTAAGCCATTCCTGTACCACTTTGGGTATTGAAAAGGAAGTAATTGCTCTGTAAAATGTCGGAGATTCAAAACCATGCCACAAAACTGATGAATCAATCAAAAAAGCAAATTTTTTGCAACCTTAAGAAAAACACTTCATTGTGAGAATCATTAGCAAAAGTTTGAATAATTTTAATTTAGCATCATATAATAAACCAGAATGTGGATGTGCATTTCAGTACTCAACTTTTCTACATAAACAATTATGTACAGATTTGTTACAGAACATTTATTATGGTTTCATTGACTTTCAGGCTTCCATAATGTTTAATGTAGCATATTTTTTAGTTCAGTCTAGAAAGGCAGTGCAGAAAGTAGAAAATATAATTTAATCAAATATTTAGAAAAAACTGACAAGTATTTTAAAGTCAGATCATTTAATAGGGAAGAATGTATGAATAGTCAAATGGATCATCATATTAATCTATGTGATTTGATTTTGACAGTAAAAGAAAAGCAGTTGAGTAAAAATAAGCCCAACTATAATTATTTCTATGATAATTGACTTTGAGTTATTAATTTATATCAAGCCTAGAGCTCTAAACATATTTTTTATCTATACTATTTTGTTATAATATTTACCTTTGGCCTATTCCAACTTCCTCCAAAGAAGGAGGGAGGAGCATCAATAGTAGAGCAAACAGAAAGAAACTTCCCCTCATATGAAACCATGTCTCTGTTTATAAAATATAGTTTACTTCACTATAAATAAATAATAAAGTAGAACATTCTCTAACACCACAAATAAAAATAAATTCAAAATGAATCAAAGACCTAAATGTAAAGCAGGGAACCATAAAAATTCTAGAAAAAAAAAAAAAAACATAGGAGGAACACACTTTGAGATAAATCGTAGCAATATTTTTTTTTTGGTTCTGTCTCTTAAAACAAAGGAAATAAAAGCAAAAATAAACACATGGGACCTAATTAAAAGGAAACCACTGAAGAAAACTGAAAGACAACCTACAGAATTGGAGAAAATCTTTGCAAATGATGGGACCACTAAGGCATTAACATCCAAATACATAAACAGTTCACAAAAATCAACATAAAAAAACCTTATTAAAAATAGGCAGGAGACCTTAATAGACATTTTTCCAAAGAAGACATACAGATGGCCAAGAGGCACATGAAAAACATGCTCAAACATCATTAATCACCAGAGAAATGCAAATTAAAACCAAAATGAGCTATCACCTCAGAGGTATCAGAATGGCTATCATCAAGAAGAACATAAATAACAAATGTTGGAGAGGATGTGGAGAAAAAGGACCCCTCTTACACTGTTGGTGGAAATGTAAATTGGTGCAGCCACTGTAGAAAATAGTATGGAGGTTTCTCAAGAAACTTAAGAAGAGAACTACCATATGGCCCAGCAATTCCACTCCTGGGTATACACATTTGAAAAAAAAAGTAAAAGATTAAGTAAAATATATTCATGCATCCCAATGTGCCTAGCAGTATTATTTACAATTGACAAGATATGGAGGACAGAGTCCAATAACAGATAAATTGATAAAGAAGAATTGGTACACACACACACACACACACAAACACAAAACCACACTAGAATACTACTCAGCTAAAAAAGAAATGAAATTTTGCCCTTTGCAACAACATGGATGGTCTTCAAAGATATTATGCTAAGTGAAATGTCAGGAAAAGAAAGACAAATACTGTATGATATCACTTATATGTGGAACCTAAAAAATATAACAAACTACTGAATGTAACAAAAAGAAACAGACTCATAGATATAGAGAACAAACTAGTGGTTACAAGTGGAGAGAGGGAAGGGGGAAAAGGCAATATTGGGCTAGGGGTTTAATAGTTACCAATTATTATGTATAAAATAAATAAGCTACAAAGACATATTGTACAACATGAAGAATGTGTCCAATATTGTAGAATAACTGTAAATGGAGTATAACCTTTAAAATTGTGAGTCACTATGTTATATACCTGTAATATATAATATTGTATATCAACTATACCTCAATTAAAAAATCCTAAATATTCAAAATAATAATAAATAAAATATAGGCTACAATTATTTTTACTTTACTTTTTACTCTTTTTTTTTATCAATAATATAAGCATATTAGAGTTGAAGAAGCTTCCAGAAGGACAATAAAAAGGTTGGAATCTCAAAACTAGAATTAGGAGTTCTTCTGAAGATGAATTATCTGCTCACTCAGAAATGTTGTTTTCCTCATTGAGCTTACGTGTTTTAAACAAATCTGAATGTTTTAAAAATCTGAGTATTTTAAACAAATTATTACACCTATTAAAAACTTTTCTGAGTATAGACTAGAACAAAATGTAAATCATGAGTTAATCACAACAACATTAGTGGGGCTACTTTCAAGGCTATGGAGCAAATACCAAATTAAAGTTCACTGACTTATAAATCCTTCAAATTTAAATTAATATATTTCAATGCAAATAAATGTCTTACCTTAATGTTGTAGGTATTTAAATTTATATTGTTACTAAATTGAGAGAGTTGCTAAATCCTGAGAAATACATACTTCCCCAAGCTACTTCATGTTCCCATGGTATGATCTGATATATTTTAACATTGTATATTCACTTTTGAGATACAATACTTATCAAACTAGATTTGATGATAGTTTTTATTTAATTATTTTCTTCAGACTTTTATTGGAGTATAATTGCTTTACAAAGCTGTGCCAGTTTCTGTGGTACAACAAAGTGAATCAGCTGTACTTATGCATATAACCCCATATCCCCTCCCTCTTCAGTCACCCTCCCACACTCCCTATTCTACCTGTCTAGGTCATTAACAAGCAACAAGTTGATCTCCCCACTATGTAGCAGCTTCACACTAGCTATCTATTTTACATTTGGTAGTGTATATATGTCAATGCTACCCTCTCACTTCATTCCAGCTTCCCCTTCCCCCACTGTGTCCTGAAGTCCATTCTCTATGTCTGCATCTTTATTCTTGACCTGAGACTATAGGTTCATTAGTACTGTATTTTTTAGATTCCATATATAAGCATTAGCATACAGTATTTGTTTTTCTCTTTTTGACTTACTTCACTCTGTACGACAGGCTCTAGGTCCATCCACCTCACTTCAAATAATTCAATTTTCTTCCTTTTTATGCTTTAGTAATATTCCATTGTATATATATTGTCATATCTTCTTTATCCATTCATCTGTTGATAGATATTTAGGTTACTTCTATGTCCTGGCTATTGTAAATAGTGTTGCAATAAGCATTGCGGTACATGTATCTTTTTGAATTATGGTTTTCTCATGGTATATGCACAGTAATGGGATTGCTGGGTCACATGATAGCTCTATTTTAAGTTTTTTAAGGAAGTCCATACTGTTCTCCGTTGTGGCTGTATCAATTTACATTCACACCAACAGTGCAGGAGGGTTCCATTTTCTCCATACCCTCTCCAGCATTTATCATTTCTAGACTTTTTTGTGATGACCATTCTAACCAGTATGAGGTGATACCTCTTCATGCTTTTGATTTGCATTTCTCTAATGACTAGTGATATTGAGCATCTTTTCATGTGTTTGTCAGACATCTGTATGTCTTCTTTGGGGAAATGTCTATTTAGATCTTCTGCCCATTTTTGGAGTGAGTTGTTTAATTTTTTGATATTGAGTTGCATGAACTGCTTGTATATTTTGGAGATTAATCCTTTGTCAGGTTCTTCATTGGCAAATATTTTCTCCCATTCTGGGGGTTGTGTTTTTTTTTTTTTTTTTTTTTTCTTCCCTTGTTTATGGTTTCTTTTGCTGTGCAAAATGTTTTAAGATTCATTAGGTCCCATTTGTTTATTTTATTTTTATTTACATTACTTTAGGAGGTGGGTCAAAAAGGATCTTACTGTGATTAATGTCATAAAGTGTTCTTCCTATGTTTTCCTCTAAGAGTTTTATAGTGTCTGGCCTTACATTTACATCTTTAATCCATTTTGAGTTTATTTTTGTGTATGGTGTTAGTTGGTGCTCTAGTTTGATTATTTTACATGAAGCGGTCCAATTTTCCCAGCATTATTCATTTAAGAGACTGTCTTTTCTCCATTGTATATTCTTGCCTCCTTTGTCATAGATTAGTTGATCACAGTTTATCTCTGCACTTTCTATCCTGTTCCAGTGATCTATATTTCTGTGTTTGTGCCAGTACCATATTATCTTGATTACTGTAGCTTTGTAGTATTGTCTGAAGTCAAAAAGCCTGATTCCTCCAGCTCTGTCTTTCCTTCTCAAAATTGCTTTGGTTATTTGGGGTCTTTGGTTTTCCATAAAAGTTGTAAAATTTCTTGTACTGGTTCTGTGAAAAAATGCTATTGGTAATTTGATAGCAATTGCATTGAATCTATAGATTGCTTTGGGTAGTATAGTCATTTTTACAATGAGGATTCTTCCAATCCAAGATCATGGTATATCTCTCTATCTGTTTCTATCATCTGATTTCTTTCATCATTGTGTTATAGTTTTCTGCATAAAGATCTTTGCCTCCTTTGGTACATTTATTCCTAGGTATTTTATTTTTTTTATTGGAATGGTAAATGGGAGTGTATCCTTAATTTCTCTTTATGAACTTTCATTGTTAGTGTATAGGAATGCAACATATTTCTGTGCATTTTTTTATCCTGCTACTTTACTAAATTCATCAATTAGCTTTAGTATTTCTCTGGTGGCATCTTTAGGATTTTCTATGCATACTGTCATGTCATCTGCAAAAAGAGTTTTACTTCTTCTTCTCCAATTTGGATTCTTTTTATTTCTTTTTCTACTCTGATTGCTGTGGCTAACACTTCCAAAACTATGTTGAATAATAGTGGTGAGAATGGACACCCTTGTCTTGTTCCTGATCTTAGAGGGGATATTTTCATTTTTTCACCATTGAGAATGATGCTGGCTGTGGTTTTGTCATCAGTGGCTTTTATTATGTTGAAGTAGTTTCCTTCTATGCTCAATTTCTGAAGAGATTTAGCATAAATGGATGTTGAATATTGTCAAACACATTTTATGCATATATTGAGATAATCATATTTGTGCAGTTTATTAATGTGGTGTATCACATTGATTTGTGTATATTGAAGAATCCCTGAATTCCTTGGATAAACCCCACTTGATTATTGTGTATGATCATTTTAATGTGTTATTAGATTCTCTTTATGAGTATTTTGTTGAGGATATTTGCATCTATGTTCAACAGTGATATTGGTCTGTAAATTTGTTTTTTGTGACATATTTTTCTATTTTTTGTATCAGGGTGATGGTGGCCTCATACAATGAGTTTGGTAGTGTTCCAACATCTGCTATATTTTGGAAGAGTTTGAGAAGGTTCAGTGTTAGCTCTTCCCTAAATGTTTTATATAATTTGCATGTGAAGTCATCTATCTCTGGGCTTTTGGTTGTTGGAAGATTCTTAATCACAGTTACAATTTTAGTGCTTGTGATTGGTCTGTTCATATTTTCTATTTCTTCCTGATTCAGTCTTAGAAAGTTGCACTTTGCTAAGAATTTATCCATTAATTCCAAGCTGTCCATTTTATTGGCATATAGTTTCTTGTAGTAGTCTATCATGATCCTTTGTATTTCTACATTGTCAGTTGTTCTTTCTCCTTTTTCATTTCTAATTCTGTTGATTTGCATCTTCTCCCATATCTTCCTGATGAGTCTGGCTAAAGGTTTATGAATTCTGTTTGTGTTCTCAAAGAACCAGATTTTAGTTTTATTGATCTTTGCTATTCTTTCCTTCATTTTTTTAAATTTATTTCTGATCTAATATTTATGATTTCTTTACTTCTGCTAATTTTAGATATTTTTGTTCTTCTTTCTGTAATTGCTTTAGATGCAAGTTTAGGTTGTTTATTGGAGATTTCTCTTCTTTCTTGAGGTAGGTTTGTACTGCTATAATCTTCCCTCTTAGAACAGCTTTTGCTGCATCACATTGATTTGGGGTCATGGTGTTTTCATTGACTTTTCTAGTTATTTTTTAATTTCCTCTTTGATCTTCACTGTCTCTTGGTTATTTAGTAGTGTCTTATTTAGCCTCCATGTGCTTGTGTTTTTAACAGTTTTATTTCCTTTAATTGATATCTAGTCTCATGGCATTGTGGTTGGAAAATATGCTTGATACAATTTCAATTTTCTTAAATTTACCAAGGCTTAACTTGCAATCCAAGATGTGATCCATCCTGGAGAATGTTCCATGTGCACTTGAGAAGAAAGTGTATTCTGTACCTTCTGAATGCAATGTTCTATAAATATCATTTTAGTCAATCTGGTCTAACGTGTCATTTAAAGCTTGTGTTTCCTGATTTTTTTTTCCTGTTTGGATGATCTGTCCATTGGTGTAAGTGGGGTGCTAAAGTCTCTTACTATTATTGTGTTACTGTTGACTTCCCTTTTTATGGCTGTTAGCATTTGGCTTATGTATTGAGGTGCTCCAATGTTGGGTACATAGATATTTACAATTGTTATATCTTCTTCTTGGTTTGATCCCTTGATCATTATGTAGTGTCCTTCTTTGTCTCTTGTAATAGTGTCTATTTTAAAGTCTAATTTATCTCATATAAGTATTGATACTCCAGCTTTCTTTTGACTTCTATTTTTATGGGCTATCTTTTCCATCCTCTCACTTTCAGGCTGTATGTTTCCCTAGGTCTGCAGTGGGTCTCTTGTAGACAGCATATATATGGGTCCTGTTTTTGTATCCATTCAGAAAGTCTGCATCTTTTGGTTGGAGCATTGAATCCATTTACATTTAAGGTAATTATTGATATGTATGTTCTTATTACCATTTTCTTTTTTTTTTTTGTAGGTCTTTTCCTTCTCTTCTATTTCCTGCCTAGAAAAGTTTCTTTAGCATTTGTTTTAGAGCTGGTTTGGTGGTGCTCAATTCTCCTATATTTCCTTGTCTGTAAAGCTTTTGATTTCTCCATCGAATCAGAATGAGATCCTTGCTGGGTAGAATAACCTTTGTTGTAGTTTTTCCCCTTTCATTATTTTAAATATATCCTGCCATTCCTTCTGGCCTGCAGAGTTTCTGCAGAAAGATCATGGGGTTTCCCTTGTATATTATTTGTTGCTTTTCTCTTGCTGCTTTTAACGTTTTTTTTTTTTTTCTTGTGTGTTTAATTTTTGTTATTTTGATTATTATATTTCTCAGCATGCTTCTCCTTGGGTTTATCCTATATGGGACTCTCGGTACTTCCTGGACTTCATTGACTATTTCCTTTCCCATGTTGGGGAAGTTTTTGACTATAATCTCTTCAAATATTTTGTCAGACCCTTTATTTTTTTTCTTCTTCTTCTGGGACTCTTATAATTCAAATGTTGGTGCACTTAATGTTGTTGCCAAGGTCTCTAAGACTGTCCTCCATTCTTTTCATTCTTTTTTCTTTATTCTGCTCTGCAGCAGTTATTTCCACCATTCTATTTTCCAGCCAACTTACTCATTCTTTTCCCTCAGTTATTCTGCTATTGATTCCATCTAGAGTATTTTTAATTTTAGTTATTGTTTTGTTCATTACTGTATATTTGCTCTTTAGTTCTTCTAGGTTCTTTTTAAATGTTTCTTGTATTTTCTCTATTTTGTTTCTGACATTTTGGGTCATTTTTACTTTCATTACTCTGAATTATTTTTCAGACAATTTGCCTGTTTCTTATTCATTTATTTTGTCTTGTGGGTTTTTATCTTCCTCCTTTTCCTTCAACATATTTCTCTGTCTTATCATTGTGTCTAATCTACAGTATTTGAAATCACCTTTTGCTAGGCTGTAGGGTCATTTTTCCCCTTGCTTCTGTTCTCTGCCCCCAGTGGGGGAGTTGGTCCAGTGTCTTAAGTAGGCCTCCAGATTGGACGGGCTGAGGCCTGCCTTCTGGTGGGTGGATCTGAGTCTTTTCCCTTTGTAGAGCAGGGCTGTGTGAAGTGGTGTGTTTTGGGGTGTCTGTGAGCTTAGTATGACCTTAGGTAGTTTGTGTGTTTATGGGTGGGTTTTTGTTCTTGTTTGTTGTTTGCTGTGAGGCATCCAGTGATGGGAGCTGCAGGAAGTAGAGGAGTCAGGTCTTGGATTCTGATAGAGGCCACCATGACAGCTCTTGGTGATTAATCTTTCATGTGGCTGGGAAATGTGTAACAGTCCAGCATCCTGGACTCATTGCTCCTACCCCAGAGCCTAAGGCCCGACTTCTGGTTGATGAACCAAAACCCCATAGGTTGTTTATCCTGGCAATGAAGAGAATTTAAAAAAAAAGACTAACCATGCCCCATACTAATGGTAAAAAAGTTAAATCAAAAAACAAAAACAAGGAAACACATACACACATAAGGGAAATAAAAACAGAACAAAAATAAATAAATAAAACAAGAGAACACCAAACAAAAGAACCCAAGAATGAACTAAGACAGTTAAAAAACAAAAACCAAAAAAAAAAAGAAAAACAAAACCAAAAAAAAAGGAAAGAAAAAACAAAGCAGAGTGCTAACTGAATAATGAAGCAAAAATACAAAATAAACTGACAAAATGATCAAAAAAAAAAAAAAAAAGACAGAGCGAGAAAGGGGAAAGAAGACAGAACAACAAAAGAGAAACATAGAAGTATAAAAAATAAAAGAAAAATAGATGAAAAAAAGAAAAGAGAAAAAGACAAACAAGACACCAGAAAAATGTTGAAAACAAAATCCAACAAACAAAAACAGAAACAAGGAAACACACACTCATGTAAGAGAAAAAACAAAAAACATAAAACAAAATCATAACCAAATCAAACAAAAAGCAAGGTAAACAGAAGAACCCTAAAACAAAATCAAACAATTAGAATCAGAACTAAGGAAAACATAAAACCTAAAATCAAAAACCAAAGCAGTGTGCCAACTAAAGAATAAAACAAGGAAATAGAATAAACCAATAAAAAGGGTTAAAAATAAAATAAGATAAAATAAAACGCAATAAAATAAAAAGGGAAAAAACACAGAACAACAGAAAAGCAAAGTAGAAATGGATTTATTAAAAAAAAATTCAAAATATCTTAATGAGAAAGAAGAAAAAAATAAGGGAAAAGAACAGAGCAGAACAGAAAAGCAAACTAGAAACAGAAATATATTTTAAAAAATAAAAAAAAATAAAAAATATGTTATAAAACACAACGATCCCACAAGACTAAATTTAAAACAAAAACAAAAAACAAAAGCAGTTATACGTGAATCTTTATAGTCCTTTCCAGTGCCCAAGGTCTTCTGCTAGTGTTCAGCTGGTTTTCTGTGAGAATTGTTGCATCTATAGATGTATTCCTGATGTATCCATCTAGATAAATGAACTCCACATTCTTGTACTCTGCTGCCATCTTAACTCCTCCCAAAATTCTTTCAAGTGGATGGCTGTCTTCTTTTTCCTAATCAAAAGTGAATGTCTAAATATGCCCAGAGGCACATTTAGAGATTTTATACTGCCCTCACCTTGTGCTGGAGTTTTGGCAGCTGCCAGGATTCCACTCACGAGCCCCTCACTGTGGATTGAAATCTTGGGCAGGGCAGCATCAGGGCTCTGCACCCAGATCACACTCTTTGGCCAGCTTGCTGGATGCAAGGCTGATGATAGTTTTTAAAATATTGTATCATATTGGGGAAAGAGAGAATACATGTTCACTTATCATAGTTCATGGATTATATAATAATCAGAATTAGACTATGTCATAGTTCTAGAACTGTATTTCTTCCTTAAATATATTTGTGATGTAAAGCACATATTATACTGTGGCATGTAAAGAAAAAAGTTTTTTCAATGGTACTTTTTAAAATGTCATGAAATTGGAAGGATAATGTGACTAGGTTATAAGATACATGACAGGTGGTCAACACAAAGCATAAGTTTGTGTCAGGAAATCTGCTACTATTTGCTGGAAAGAAAGACTATGGGAAACTATAATAAACTGAAGATAGAAACAATCAGATGATGAAGCAATGCTGGTTATCCATTCTCTCCACACTCCTGCCAGGTGCAGGCAGTCCTAGTATGGGCTGAAAGCTTACTAAAACCATGAAAGGAGCCCTTGGGACAAAGAATCTACCTGAGATCTGGGCCACACTTGGGCAGCTGGTGGGACATTGTGGATTGCTTGAGTCCTCTATTTCTCAGCCTTCTCAGAATTCTATGTATACAATTATTATAGCAATCAGAAACAGACTTATCCTTTCACCACCAAATCTATCAGCCTATGAATATCCATACCTTCATACTTTCTACCATCCTTTCTTCATACTCCTTTGAGATGTGTAGCTTTTTTGGATGATAGGAACTTTATAAATCCTCTTCTTTCATTTCCAAAGTAAAACTACAGAAAAAATCTAGCTCAATCTAGCAACTTCTCCATTCCCTGCCAGATTTAGGATGCCAAATTCAGTTTACATCTCAATTTGACATCACTTTCTATGTTACAACCTCCAGCCCAATACTAATATGACAAACTAAAGAAAGGGAAAAACATGATAAAAATTCAACACATTATTGTTTAAATCTGGACCCTGTCACTCACTAGTTATGTGAGTCTGGGAAAAAACATTTCAGTTCTTTCAGGCTTAGCTTCCTTATTTATAAACTGGACATGATAGAATCTAAGTTTCCATTCAAGTATAGCATTCTCTCAGTGTAAATGTTTTAAATTACCTCAGAAAGTTGAATATATCAGATTGATAATCCACATGGCAAGCATAAAATGCAATAGAGGCCAAGACAGGCCAAGATGTTCTTCAGTATTAAGCATTTTAGTAAATATAATAGCTCAGAAAATTGAAAGGTTATCAGAAACTAGATTAGATAAGATGGGCATCTAGAGTTGTAAAACAAACTAGGCTCTGAAAGAATGTATAATATTTGGATTAACTGAAAGAAAAAAGGAAGTTCTACTAAGTGGAGTGAAATAAAGTCCTGTAGTAGGATTAAACATGATATATTGCATATAATTAAGTTGAACAGACCTACTGGAACAGGAGATTCATATTTGATAGTAGTTAGGGATCAGCCTCATTCTAGGTGATGCTGTTATAACTAATCAATAACCAATCAATGAGAAAAATAATCAGAGTAACTATGTGGCAGAGTGGAAAAAACCAATTACCTTTGTTTATTTCCTAACAGCTACAGCTCCAGTCTCCATGATTGGTCCTTTCAAAAGTCCTCTATCAATACATTCCATGAACATGTATTCATGTTCTATGTGCCAAGCATTCTGCTAACTGCTGGAGATAGAGTTATGTTCTTAGCTTGTAAGGAGCAAAAAGAAAAGTAAGTAAATCATGTGAAAGAGATGTTATTACATATCTGTAAAGAAAGTATTAACTACATAATATATTGTTTGTGGACAATTGACTTTCCTTACTGTGGAGGAAAGACTCTTGGGTGGGCCCTTATGACCCTTGTCTCCTATTATTCATCCTCTTATGTAATTCTCTTCTACTTGAGTGTGGGTGGGAGTTGTGACTTGCTTCTAACCAACAGAATTTAACAAAAGTGATGGGATGCCACCTCTGTCTTACATAAGACTGTAGCTTCTGTCTTATTAGCAGACCCTCTTTCTTGCTGGCATTGATGAAGCAAGCTTCAGTGATCTGCATTGCCCTATGTAGAGGCCCTTATGTCAAGGAAATGAGGGCAGCCTCTGACTAACAACCAACAAGAAATTGAGGCCCTCAAAACAACAAGACACAAGGATGTGAATCCTGCTAATAACCATGTGAGTTTGGAAGCAGATATTTTCCCAGCTGAGGCTTGAGATGAGACCACAGCCTTGATTTCAACATTGTGAAGGAGCCTGAAACAGGGGAACAAGCTAGGGTGTGCCAGTGTCCTGACTCAGAGAAACTGTGAGATAATAAATATGTATTAAGTAGCTAAATTTCTTATAATTTAAGTAGCAATAGATTACTAATGATTCATTCAACTATGACCAAAAAAAAAAAAGTTTTCTACCTTGCAAAATATGCAGAAATAAATTTACATACATTTAAAAACAAATCATGAAAAATAAAATGAAATTTTTAACCACTAGAAAAAAATAGCAAATGTATGACCTCAGGGTAGAGAAAGATTAACTTAAACACAAAAAGCACAACTCATAAAGTGCTGATCAATATTGAATGACATATCACAAATAAATATGAACCACAATGTGGGAGAATATATTTGAAACACATAACAGAAATCCAACATATCAATAAAAAAATCTTCAAAAAAGAAAATGACCAAACACATGACCAAGCAATTCATAGAAGGGGAAATCAGAACGGCCAAGAAATATAAGAACGTATTCTCAAAATTACTAATAATTAAGTGAATGCAAATTAAAATCAAATTATATACTCACACTCATCAGACAGCAGAAATAATTAAAAATTAAACAATAGTTAGCACCATTGATAATATAGTGAATTAGGAACTTTCACTCACTCTTGATAGAAGTGTAATTAACACAATCCCTTTGATATGGAATTAAGAAATATCTAGAGAAATTAAAATTGCATATAATTTACAACTGAGTGTTTTCACTCCTGGTCATATATAGTAGAGAATCTCACACATCCATAAAAGGAGACGTATAAAAATATCCATTTTACATTTTTTTTTCAAAGAATGAAAAAGCATAACAAACTGCTAGGACCTCAGCTGAGCCAAGAAAGAGAGCTTGGCTGTCAGAAGTCAGTAGTTGATTAAAGCAACAAGCCAAAAAAGAAAGAATTTAGCCTTTGGTTACTTACTGTGATGATATATAAACCAGAAAAAGTACTGACAATCTTGTTGAATTTTCTCCCAAGGAATGCACACTGGTCCAGGATGAGGTAGATCAGTGGGGTCAGGCAGTCTCATTGTTGAGAGAACTCTGAACAAAAGACTCCAGCAGTTTCATAAACCCAGGGCCAGTGGGAGGAAAAGGGTTAGGAATGCAAAAGTATTGGGCACTGAGTCAGAGTAGAAAAAAGTATCTTCCACCTTCCCCACTATTTCCCCAATAAGAAGTGCTTGGCAGAGGCACCTGAAGGCTTCAGATAAGGAGACTTAGGAATGAAGGCATGAAGCTAAGAATGCAAACATATGAAGAGCATGACCAGCCAGAGGAGCCTGAATCCTTGACTGTAACTCCCTTTGGATACTGTGATGCACTGACTGGTCCTCAAGTCTGGTGGGAAGAGCACTTTTTCCCCTTGAGGCTTGCCAGGTAAAGCCTTTGCAATTGCCTATAATTGGGATTGAAAAATCACAGAATGGTTTTTAGCCAAAAGTTCATCTCCTCAAACATATAAAGCAGTAGGAATATGGGTAACTAAAAAACAAACAAACAAAAAAACTAAACTGGTGTGTTCAATAAAATGAAATTCTCTACAGCAATTAAAATTGAACTATAACTGTATGTATTAAAACAGATTGTTAAGACATAATTTTTGTGAGTAAAATCAAATTGTACAAAAATGAACAGTATGATATCATATATGCAAATTTTAAATTATAAAACATGCATTTATATTTAATGAATATTAATATAGTAAAATATTTGAAAAATAATGGAAGGATGCATGCTAATTTCATAAAGTTTGTTGTTGCTTCTGGAGAAGGAGTGAGGGGAACATGATGGGGGATGAGCAAAGGATATTTCAAGATGATCTGACATTTTGTTTAATCTGAAGCAAATACAGTAATAGAAGCTTTTGTTAACTCTGGTGGTAGGTAAATGTTATTACACTACTGTAATGTTATTTTGTTTTCTGTACTTTTAAGTATATTAAAATATTTCCAAAAGTAGCTGGCTGAGTGTTATGTATGTGTACACAATATAGATGGTAACTATGAGGTAGAGTCAATGTCGTGGGAGGGAGGAGATATGGGGATATATGTATAAATACAGCTGATTTACTTTGTTGTACAGCAAAAACTGGCACAACAGTGGAAAGCAATTATATTCCAATAAAGAGCTTAAAAAATAAAATAAAATCAGTTTGCATTTCTCTAATAACTGGTGATGTTTAGCATCCTTTCATGTGCCCCTTGGCCATCTGTATGTCCTGTTTGGAGAGATTTCTATTTAGGTCTTCTGCCCATTTTTTGTGTGTTTTATTTGTTGGTTTTTTTATTATTTTTTTTTTTTTATTGAGCTTCATGAGCTGTTTGTATATTTTGGAGATTAATCCTTTGTTGCTTGGTTTGCAAATATTTTCTCCCATTCTGAGGGTTGTCTTTTGGGCAGGAATAGAGACATAGACATAGAGAATGGACACGTGGACATGGGGGGAAGGAGAAGGTGGGACGAATTGGGAGATTGGGAGTGACATATATATACTACTATGCATAAAATAAATAGATAGTTAGTGGGAACATGCTATAAAGCACAGAAAGCTCTGCTTGGTGCTCTATGATGACCTAGATGGGTGGATTGAGCGGGGTAGGAGGGAGGTCCAAGAGGGAGGGGTTATGTGTATACATATAGTTGACTCACTTCATTGTACAGCAGAGAATAACACAACATTGTAAAGCAACTACACTCCAATAAAAAAATTAAAAACAAACAAAATGAATGAGTAAAAAAAAATTAAAGAAAATAAAATGGGTTTGGAGGAAGTTCTTGAGAGGAGCAATAAAATTATTTGCAACTGTTATCTTCCTGGGCAAGTGTTGAAATAGTAAAGTCGCATTAGTGAAACCAGCTTAAAAGTATAGTTGTTAATGTCCATCAGAAGCTGTGTGTAGATGGTTTGATTCTCGCTATAAAAATGTGGTAGTACCTGAAGTTCCCTTCCACTATATGTTGTAATTAGAAAGATTTCTATTAATGGTTTTATGATGATGAATTATAAAGTTTAGATGTTATTACTTAAACCTTATATTTAAATCCTATGTTTCTGAACATTCTTTGTATTTTTTCTTAAAGAAAATGTATTTTTTAACTATATCAGTTATAAGAGGTATGCATTTATATTTTTATTTTTTATGTTATTAATGTCTCATAAAATTCTTTCTATTTTATTAAACTTTTCATTATGTGTTATGAAAGGTGTTTGGTAACAAAAGGGACAAAGGAAAAGTAAAAATTCTTCCTCAGAATTGAATTTTTTATCATTTAAACTTGGGGAGAAAATGAATCAAGGATATAGACAAATTTGAATCATATAGATTTGAGGGCATATATTCATTAATTTGTTAAATAATTATTGAATGCATACATGAGAGCAATCTACTAAGTGGTAGGCTGTCACTTGTGGATTCTAGACTTGGGTTTCAATTATCAAAACAAACAAGAAAAAAAGTAATAGTTTGAGGGAGTGTATTATCCATGTTTCTAGCTTCTATAAATTTGATGTTTCAAAATCTGCTTTAAGTATGTTGGGTACACCTTGTTCTGCACAACCCCATAATATGCCTGAGTCACCTTGCCTTGGCGTCCTGCTTCCCTCATCAATCTTCCCTACTCAGGAAAAATCCTCCTCCTAGGTGCATGCTTTTCAAATACAAAGCAACCAATTCAGAGTCCACACTCCCAACCATCTCCTTAAAAAGGCTCTCATACTCATTATCTACTGGCGATAAATATCCAAAGCTAGTAACTAGAAGGAGCCAATATGCACCAGAGCCTGCTGAAATTATTCAAATGAGACAATCCTAAACTTGCTTACACTGCCTCACCCATTCTTTATTGTGGAAACCACAATAATGGCTCTTGACTAAAGTTCTTCATGATCCACTGCATGCTTCCCTGTGGGGATCCTGCATGGCCTGCCTCCACCTCTTGGGAACTGTAATAAACTATGTCTTCAAAGGCAATCATGTCCTGAATACTTGGACTTACTGTACATCAAATTTTCTATCATTGCAGTATATTTTAAAAATCCCTATTTAATATATATATATACATATATATACATATATATATATATATATATATATACACACACACATACATACACACTTTTACAAGAGTATGGCTTTTTTATTTTTATTTTTATTGAAATATAGTTGATTCATGATATTACATTAGTTTCAGGTATATAGCATAGTGATTCAGTATTTTTGCAGTTTATATTCCATTATAGATTATTACAAGATAATAGTTATAATTCCCTGTGCTGTACAGTGTATACTTGTTGCTTATCTATATTACACATATTACTTTGTAACTGTTAATCCCACACCCCTAATTTTTCCCTCCCCCTTTACTCTCCTCTTTGATAACCACAAATTTTCATCTCTATGAGTCAGTTTCTGTTTTGCATACACATTTATATGTATAATTTTTCAGATTCCAAATATAATTTATATCATATTTGTATCAAAGAAAATATCCGTCTTTCTCTGTCTGACTGACTTCACTGAGCATAATACTCTCTAGGTACATCCACATTGCTGAAAATGGCAGAATTTCATTCCTTTTTATGTCTGAGTAATTTTCCATTATATATATGTGTGTGTGTGTGTGTATGTGTGTATATATATATATATATATACACATACACATACGTGTGTGTATGTGTGTGTGCGTATATATAAACATACATGTATATACCACATTTTGTTAATTAAATCATTCATTGATGTGCACTTGGGTTGCTTCCACATCTTGACTATTGTAAATAGTGCTGCTATGAATATTGTGGTGCATGTATCTTTTCAAATTAGGGTTTTCTCCAGATATATGCCCAGGAGTGGGATCTCTGGATCATATGGTAGCTCTATTTTTAGTTTTTTAAGGAAAATTCATGCTGTTTTCCATAGTGACTGCATCAACTTACATTCCCATCAACACTGTAGGAGGCTTTCCTTTTCTCCATACCCTCTCCAGCATTTACTGTTTGTAGACTTTATGATATAGCCATTCTGACAAGTACGTGGTGATGTCTCATTTTTGTTTTGATTTGTATTTCTGTAATAATTAGTGATGTTGAGCATCTTTGCATGTGCCTGTTAGCCATCTGTATGTTTTCTTTGGAAAAATGTATATTCAGGTCTTCTGTCCATTTTCTGATTGGTTTGTTTGTTTTTTGATGTTGAGTTGTGTGAGTTTATATATTTTGGATCTTAACACCTTGTTGTTCACATCACTTGCAAATAACCTCTCCCATTCCATCAGTTGTCTTCTCATTTATTGTCAGTAGTTTCTTTCCTTTGTTGAGCAAAAACTTTTAAGTTTAATTTAGGTCCCAGTTGTTTATATTTGCTTTTAATTCTTTTGTCTTAGGAGACAAATCCAAAAATAATATTGCTACAATTTATGTCAAAAAGTGTTCTATTTCTTATTCTAGTAGTTTTATGGTTCTAAGACTTACATTTATGTATTTATTACATTTTGAGTTTACTTCTGTATATGGTGTGAGGGAATTTTCTAATTTCATTGTTTTAAATGTAGCTGTCCAGCTTTTCCCAGCACCACTAGTCGAAGAGACAGTCTTTTCTCCATTGTATATTCTTGCCTCCTTTGTCATAGATTAATTGACCATAAGTGCATGGGTTTATTTCTGGGCCCTCTATTCTGTTCCACTGATCTATGTGTCAGTTTTCATGCCATACCAACGTGATAATTTGATTGCTGTAGCTTTGTGTAGTCTGAAGTCAGGGAATGTGATATCTCTGCTTTCTTGTTATTTTTCCCTTGCCGTGTGTGTGTGTGTGTGTGTGTGTGTGTTTTAGTCTGTGGGTTTCTTTAGCCCTGAAGTGAGTCTCTCATAGGCAGCATATTGAAGGTTATTTATGTTTATACAGTCTGCCACCCTATGTGTTTGGTTGGAACATTTAGTCCATTGACATTTAAAGTAATTACTGATAGGTATATACTTATTTTTAAGAACTTTTTTGAGATATAATTGACATACAATAAACTGCATATATTTAAAGTGTACAATTTGATATTTTTTTTCTTATTAGTAATGTATATATGGCAATCCCAATTGCTCAGTTCATCCCACCTCAACCCCTCCTTGGTATCCATATGTTTGTTCTCTATATCTGTGTCTCTATTTCTACCTTGCAAAAACTGGTTCATCTGTACTGTTTTTCTAGATGCTGATATGTACGTTAATACATGAGATTTGTTTTTCTCTTTCTGACTCAGTTCACCCTATATGACAGTCTCTAGGTCCATCTATGTCTCTACAAATGTCTGAATTTCATTCCTTTTTATGGCTGAGTAATATTCTATTGTTTATATGTACCACATCTTCTTCATCCATTCAACTGTTGATGAACATTTAGGTGGCTTCCATGTCCCAACTATTGTAAATAATGCTGCAGTAAACATTGTGGTACATGTATTTTTTTGAATTATGGTTTTCTCTGGGTATACACTCAGTAGTGGGATTGCTGGGTCATATGATAATTTTATTTTTAGTTTTTTAAGGAACGTCCATACTCTTCTTTATAGTGGCTGTATCAATTTACATTCCCACCAACAGTCCAAGAGTGTTCCCTTTTCCCCATACCCTCTCCATCATTTATTATTTGTAGATTTTCTGATGATGCCCATTCTAAAGGTATATACTTATTGATATTTTATTACTTGTTTTCCAGGTGTTTTTGTTGTTCTCTTTTCACTTCTTCCTTTTTGATGCTGTTGTTGTTTCTCCCATTGTGTTTTGATGATTTTATTGTGTAGTATGCTTGGGTTACTTTCTTTTAGGTTTTTGTGTATCTATTATAATAGGTTTTTGATTTGTGATATGATGGGGTTCATATATGTTGACCCATAATTATAACTACTTGATTTAAACTGATAGGCATTTGGTTCAAATACATTCTAAAAATCTACATTTTTACTCCCCTCCCTGACATTTTGTTTTTTGATGTCATATTTTACATTTTCATGCTTATAATTTTACTGTTTATTGTGGTAGTAGTTGCTTTTAAAACATTTTGTTTTTCAATCTTTATACTGGCTTATTTAAGTGATCTTCAATTGCTATTATGTATTTGCCTTTCCTATTGGTGTTTTCTTTTTTCTATAGATTCTTACTTCTTTTCCATTTAGAGAAGACCCATCAACATCTCTTCTAGGGTAAGTTTAATACTAATGAATTCTTTTAGTTTTTGCTTCTCTGCAATGTTCTTTATTTCTGCTTCTATTCTAAATGATATTCTTGCTGTGTAGAGTATCTCAGTTTACATGTTTTTCACTTTCAGCATGTTGAGTATATCATACCAATCCCTTCAGGCATGCAAAATTTCTACAGAACAATTAGCTGATAGCCTTATTAGGATTCATCAGTATATGACTCTTTGTTTTTCTCTTGCTGCATTTATATTGATAATTCTCCCTTTATCTTTGACTTTTGCCATTTTCATTATGATATGTCTTGGTGTGGGTCTGTTTGGGTTCATCTTATTTGGATGTGTGCTCTGTAATTCTTGTACCTGGATTCTGTTTCATTCTTTAGTTTGGGGAAGTTTTCAGCCATTTGTATATTCAAATACACTTTTGATACCCTTCTCTCTCTCTCTTCTGTTTCTGCAACCTGTTTAATGCAAATTTCTGTGCATTTGATGTTATCCCATACATCTTGCACATGTTACTCATTTCTTGTTTCATTTGTTTTTCTGTCTACTGCTGTGATTGAGTGACTTTCATTACTCTATCTTTGGGATCACTTATGTGTTCTTTTGTCATTTAGTCTGCTATTCATTGCTACTAGAGTCTTTTTAATCTCAGTTATTGAATTACCTATCTTTGATTGGATCTTCTTTATATTTTCTAGTGTCTTGTTAAAAAAAGATCTGTGTTTATATCACTTCTCTTCCCTAATTGAGTTAACATTTTTTACCAATATTTTGAGTTCTTTGGTAAATTGTTTATTTCTGTTTCATTATTTATATTTTCAGGGTTTTTCTCTTGCTCTTTCAATTGAAAATAGTTCCTCCACCTTTTTATTTTACTTAACTTCTCTGTCTCTGTGAATTTAGGTGAAATAGTTACCTATTCTGGTCTTGAAGCAGTCTTCTTATGTGAGAGCATCCCTATGTAGGCTGTGTGTGCTGAAAGCCTTGGGTGGGAGGGCTGAACTTGATGTGGACATCAGTCATGTCTTTCCTCAGGTGTGCTGGCAGCTATTATCTTGTTAGGGGATGTGGTTGGTGATGGATGAACAAGAGAATGCATAGGGTGTGAGGCAAGACTTCTTCTCTGCTCATTGGCCATCACCACCCTGTCGGTGGGGGACAAAGTTTGGTTCCCAGGTTCCTGGAGTGGAATTCCTGAGGATCAGGTTTGCGTTCTCTCTTTTCCCTTTAAGTTTCTGTTTGTCCTTCTCTCTGCACTGAGTGGAGGGGAGTACTGAAGCAAATGGACACGTGATTTTACAGAGGTCTGCCTGTGTATGCATCTGTGACGCCACTCAGAGGCACCTGAGGATTATGTCTTTTCCCTTATTATGACTGTTCCAGATCTAGTGCTAAGTTGTGGTGTGGAGTGGGTGGGGCCAGAGCATTCTCTTGGCTTGGGCTGAGGCATGAAATTAAGCAGTCACCAGAATTCCAGCAGCCCCACTGTTGTCAGAAGTCTGGACTACTTCTAAGGTGTTTACTTAACTAAGTGCCAAAAATGGCTGTCAACACCCCACCTGAGCTACACTCTATGACCATGGGTCACCTCTGTATCCCTAAATCAAAATTTTTCCCAGGTCCTGGCCACCCTAGATCCAGTGCCAAGCTGTGTCATGGAGTGAGCGGGGCAAGAGTGTTTGCTTGGCTTGGACTGGGGAGGTGGCAGCAGCTGTGTCAGACCACTCTGTACCCTTCCTGGAAGCAAATCAGCACTCACTCACTCCTCATTAATTGAGTCTAAGCTTCTCCAGCTTTTTATCTGTCCCAGAAGCTCTCCAAGCAGCCTAGGAAGTTTGTCTCTAACATGTAGGACCCCAGGACTGTGACATTCAGTCCGGGGCTCAACCCACTCACACCTCAGGGTGAGTATCCACCTGTGTCATCTCCCTTTTTCTCTTAGTCCCCTCCCAGGGACATAGCTCCCTACCTGATGCTTTTCTTCCCATGGTACCATATTACATGCTTCTTTCTTACAGCTTTGGTTATATTGGAGTCCTTTTGCCAATTTCCAGTCAGTTTCCCAGAATTGTTTCACATCTAGATGCATTTTTGATGTGTTCTTGGGGGACAGGTAGTGAGCTCCACTTCTTACTCCACAATCTCGATCCCCCTCTGGATATATATAATTTTTACACATATTTATTGGACTATAATTGTTTTACAATGTTGTGTTAGTTTCTGCTGTACAACAAAGTGAGTCAGCTATATGTATACATATGTCCCCATATACCCTCTCTCTTGAGCCTCCCTCCCACCCTCTCTATCCCACTCCTCTAAGTCATCACAGAACATCAAGCTCATCTCCCTGTGTTATGCAGAAACTTCCCACCAGCTATCTATTTTACATTTTGTAGTGGATATACGTCAATGCTACTCACTTACTATGTTCCAGCCTCCCCTTCCCCCCTTGTGTCCTCAAGTCCATTCTCTACATCTGCATCTTTATTCCTGCAATGCCACTAGGTTAATCAGTACCATTTTTCTAGATTCCAAATATATGCATTAGCAAATGGTATTTGTTTGTCTCTTTCTGGCTTACTTCACTCTGTATGACAGACTCTAGGTACATCCACCTTGCTATAAGTAACTCAAGTTCGTTCCTTTTTATGGCTGAGTATTACTCCATTGTATATATGTGCCACATCTTCTTTATCCATTCATCTATTGATGGGCATTTAGGTTACTTCTATATCCTGGCTATTGTAAATAGTGCTGCAGTTAACATTGTGGTACATGTATTTTTTTTGAATTATGGTTTTCTCAGGGTATACTCCCAGTAGTGGGATTGCTGGGTCATATGGTAATTCTATTTTTAGTTTTTAAAGGAATCCCCATACTGTTCTCCATAGTGGCTGTGCCAACTTACATTCCCACCAACAGTGCACGAGGGTTCCCTTTTCTGCACACTGTCTTCCACATTTATTGTTTCTAGATTTTTTTTTTTTTTTGATGGCCATTCTGACTGGTGTGAGGTGATACCTCATTGTGGTTTTGATTTGCATTTCTCTAATGATTAGTGATGTTGAGCATCTTTTCCTGTGTTTGTTGGTCATCTGTATGTCTTCTTTGGGGAAATGTCTATTAAGGTCTTCTGCCCATTTTTTGATTTTTTTTTGTTTTTGTTTTTGATGTTGAGCTGCATGTGCTGTTTGTATATTTTGGAGATTAATCCTTTGTCAGTTGCTTCATTTGCAAATATTGTCTCCCATTCTAAGAGTTGTCTTTTTGTTTTGTTTGTGATTTCCTTTGCTGTGCAAAAGCTTTTAAGTTTCACTAGGTCCCACTTTTTAATTTTTGTTTTTATTTCCATAACTTTCTGTGGTGGGTCAGAAAAACTCTTGCTGTCATTTATGTCATAGAGTATTCTGCCCATGTTTTCCTCTAAGAGTTTTATAGTGTCTGGCCTTACAATTAGCTCTTTAATCCATTTTGAGTTTATTTTTGTGCATGGTATTAGGAAGTGTTCTAATTTCATTCTTTTACACATAGCTGTCCAGTTTTGCGGCACCACTTATTGAGAAGGCTGTCTTTTCTCTATTGTATATTCTTGTCTTCTTTGTCAAAGATAAGGTGACCCTATGTTTGTGGGTTTATCTCTGAGGTTTCTATCCTGTTCCATTAATGCATATTTCTGTTTCTGTGCCAATATCATACTGTCTTGATTACTGTAGCTTTCTAGAACAGTCTGAAGTCAGTCCTTGTTCATCCAGCTCTGTTTCTCTTTCTCAAAATTGCTTTGACTATACAGGGTCTTTTGTGTTTCCATACAAATTATAAAATTTCTCCTTCTAGTTCTGTGAAAAATGCCATTGGTACTTTGATAAGGATTGCATTGAATCTGTAGGTTACTTTGGGTAGTAGAGTCATTTTCACAATGTTCATTCTTCCAATCCAAGAATATGTATATCTCTCCATCTGTTTGTATTGTCTTTGATTTCTTTCATCAATGTCTTATAGTTTTCTGCATACAGGTCTTTTGCCTCCTTAGATAGGTTTATTCCCAGGTATTTTATTCTCTGGGTATATTTTTTGACTCTGTATAACATTGCTGTGACTTCACACACAAACACACAAAAAAAAATCACTTTAAATCTCCCAAAATAGGAAGTACCTAAGGCTTGAATAAATGGAAAGTTTCCCTAAGAAATAATTATTAATATGAACCATTTATAATATAACAGTTATTAAGTTAAAACGTATTGCCATTATTTCATCCAAATTTCACTATAAGTTATGTTGATTATTCTCACCTTTTTATGGAATAGAAAACTGAGGCTTAGGGAGATTGAGTCACCTCCTTAAGATCATAGAGCTTACAAATGGCAGAATTAATACTCAAAACCAGGCATATGGCATTTAGGGCCTGTTTCTCACTCTTAACAATTATGCACAAACTTTTTCCTAACATGATAACAAACATAACAATGATGATAATAATATGAGCATTAAAATCAATTATTTTATTATAAGGTGTTAGGCAATATTTTATGGGTAGAAAGTGATGGATCCAGGGTTCAAATTAAGACAGGTTGACTTGAAACCTTGTGCTCTTTTGGATATCAGTGTTATTTTTCTCATTTCTCTCCCCTACAGTAAATCCTTCATCATGGAAACCACTATGTTGCACAATAATATATAATATATAATATATATCTCCCTAAGCAAATTAGTCCTTTTCTCCTGAGAACATGAAAATCAATTTGGCATTTTTATTAATATTATAAAATCAGGGGTTATTTTGAAAACAAAAAGAACAAAACTTTGAAAAAATTACAGGCAACCAAATTATTCAGTTACTTTTCCGAAGTGTTTAGTCTTTATATATCCAAACTTATTTATCTTTATTATTTAAGGTTTGGTTTGATGATTTCCCTAATCATTTGTTCAAATGTTTTATTTTGTTCCCTCAACCATTGTAAATTTTTAGTATCTGAAAACCTGCTTAAGCTTTGAAATTCCAATTGTTCTCTGCTATGATCTTTCTGTTCACCTCATTCTCAGTTTCCTATATACCTGTTTCTGTAAAAATCTTTGTGTTCTTAATCTTTTACCTTGTACCCAAACTATCCTTCTGTTACATTTTTCCCTCAGTTGTCTACTTCTTTTTGCTAATGTAAGCCTAATTTTTCCCATTAACACAACTTCTAATCTCCTTCTTTTAAAATATTGCCATAGAATTGCTATAGTTTAAACATTATATATATATATATATATATATATATATATATATATAATACTTTTATCTTATAGACTCTTATCGAGAGCAGCTTAAAGTGCTTATTATGTGGCTAATAAGCCTGAGGATAGTGCTTGATAACTTAAAAAAGATCAATACATATTTGTAAAAATAAATATCTTCTTAGAGGTGCTATAAATTGATAACTTTCTGAGATCCTGAAAAACATACAGGAAGCTAATTATTTTTAACCACCCAGTTCAAGAGTCAAATGATCTGATGGTGTAAAAATGGAGGAGAAATACAATAATGTACTAAGCAGATTTATCATCAATAGAATGAATGTTTCTGATTATTGAAATGCAAATTTTTCTACTAAAATCAAGAGAATTTTGTCTATAGCTTTGAGACCTAGAGTAAGTCAAAAAGTCTCTAAGCCTCTGTTTGCTTATCTGTATAATGAGAATGATAATAGTCTAATTTTAATGAAGTAGCTTTGAGTTGATTAAATTCAGTAACATCTTAAAATTGTGGATACAATATATGTGTGTGAATAAATATCAGCAAGGTTAAAAACTGAAGCTAAAATCTGCAGCAACCTTGAAAATTACTTTGCCTTCAAAATATAAATATTTTTCCATTGAGTTTGGTAAAAATTATTGAGATTGTTTTTTATTGTCTTTGTTTATTTGTTTTGAGGTCCTATAACTTTATTTGACAACCAGCTGTTAGATCTCATCCATATTAACTGTCTATAGATTTTTGAAAGTGGTGACAGGTATATAGGTAACCAAAGTATAGAGCTTGTTTGGTGAATCTTCATCTTCATTATAATTTCTGCACTACTGTACATGGATATGGTATGGGACATTCCTTATTTCTATGGCCCATACAACTTTGTTGAGCCTGTGCCAGTGCATACATCTGAAGTTCCCATCTCCCTCATGACAAATTTCTGGATTTCTTTGAGTTCCTGAGGGCACACTTCTTGAAACCCACTCCGTGGAGGTGCTTGTGAATGTTGATAGTGTATTCTCTGGTCACCACCTCATTGATGGTGGATTTGCCCTTCTTCTTACCACCCTTTTTTGCAGGAGCCATTCTGTCAGGCTTGGTTTAGAAAAAGGGTGTTTTTATTGTTGAATTGTACTCTGGTCCACAGTTGATAAGTGTAGGGTAAAATATATGCTAAAAGCACCTTATTAAAGAAAGTAAACACTTTCAGGAAAGTCATAAGGCAAAATTTTGAAATTATAAGTAGGGGAGGGATTTGTTTTTTGTGTGTGATTGTGTGTGAGAGAGAGAGAAACAGAGAGGGCATGAGAAAGAGAGTGAGAGGAGAAAATTACTGTTTTTCATTACATTTTTCTTTAAAGATAATTGCAGTTTCACATGTAGTTGTAAGAAGTAATACAGATTCTCTGTACCTTTTATCTTGTTTTCTCCAATGGTAACATTCTGTGTAACTATAGTACAATGAACAAAGGAAAATTAATACTGACACAATCTACAGATTTTATTCAGATTTCATCAGTTCTATACAGGTTCATTTGTGTGTGTGTTTGTGAGTGTGTGTAGTTATATATTATTCTTTTGTATTTGGCTATGATATATGTTTATACATTGCTGCATTTTATTTGCTAATAAAGTTGATGTTTTATGCAATTGCCACAACTTCTGAATTAGAAAATACTGAACCATTGCTCTTAAGGAGGAAATAGGTTTCAGTTTATTTAAGCTTCTTTTCACAAGATTTTTTTTATCAATTAATCAATACATAATCTTTATGTGTGTTTCTGTTTAAAGACATGTTACTACATATTGTTGATTCATTAACATTGAACTCATGGCCAACAGTGCTATAACTCATGTCTATAGGAAGCTTACCTAACACACATATTTGCTTTAAAAGTCACATCAGAGCTTACTTGGGTTTAGGGATATTAGGCAACCCTTTAGTACCATGTTTAGGGACCATTATAAGTGGCAAAATCACCAACAAAAATGTGAAAAACTTGGCACTATTTAGATCACAATAAGGACATTTGTTTACATTATGAAGCTGAAACAAAAGGCCTTGTTCAACCTTAGGTGAGAATTTGCATATCAGATGACTCGAAGTTTTCACCTCTTTGCACATGTGTGCAAAATGAGAATGAAAGTGCCAGGAATATTGATTTTGCAGTTACAAATAAATTTTTAATGAGTAGGCAAATTTTCAATACAGAATCTGTGAATAGCAAGCATAACTATTTTGTTGAAGATTTTTATGTCTGTTTTGATAGAATAATGACCTGTATTTTTTTTTTCTTTTTTGTACTATCATTGTCTGGTTATAGTATTAGGGTAAAACTGGCCTTATGAAAGGAGATAGATGGTGTTCCTGTCTCTCCTATTTCCTACAAGATATTATCTAAAGTAGTTGTTGTCTTCTTTAATGTTTTTGTAAAATTCTCCAGTAAATTTAGCTGATCCCGGATTTCTTTCTCAGGAAGTTTTTATTTATGAGTTTAATTTCCTTAATACTTACAGGGCTATTCAAATTATCTATTTCATCTTGGTTGGTATTTGGTAGTTTGTGAGTTTTTGAGGAATTGGTCCATATCTACTAAGTTGTTAAATTTATGAATGTGAAGTTGTTCATAGTATGTCCTTATTACCCTTTAATGACTAAAGGAACTGTAGCAATATTCCATTTCATTCTTGAAATTAACGATTTGTGTCTCCTCTCCATTATTGCCTTTATTGTCAGAGGTTTATCAGTTTTATAATTTTTTCATCTTGTTTCATTGATTTTCTCTATTTTTTTCTTATGATTTCCAATGCTGTTTCCCAAAGTGGTAGAGGTACTTTTCTTGGCTGGTCTTCTGGTTATCTCTAGGTGGATGATAGGCTACTCTGACCCACATAGACAGAGAGTGCCTCTATGGACCACTTCTTTTCCTAGGATATTCTACTTAATAGCCTCTGTAGAGTTGCTGAAATGCCTAATGTCTCTTTCTTGAGAAAGGGAGTTCCATACTGTAGTCATTCCATCAAACTATTTGTTTACAGAGAAATTCTACTTCCTGCTGTATCCAGGTAGGAAAAGGACCCACAGGGATGGAGGACACTTCCCAAGGCTGAGCCAGGTAGCTGGTGTTTATGTGGGTGAGAGCTGTATCTGGCCTTTTGGCAAAGAGAATACTTCCCTGATTCAAACCATTTATTGTTAGTAGAATCACCCTGCCAGTCCCCCTCCCAGTATTTGTAGAATCACCCCTGCCAGGGGCTGCTTAGCATTGTTGTTGGAATTTTCATTAGATCCAGGACAGGAATTTCTTACTTGAGCCATCTTCTGCTGCTATGTTGAATGTTTAGCTATGCTGGGCCAAGATTGCCTTCTTCTGCTGTGTGAGGTATTGTAAGGCAGTGAACCACTCTGTGTTCACTTTACTCCTGAAGTTGTTGCATTATTTCCAGGACTTGTTGGGAATAATGCAATAACTTGTATTTAGCAGGATAGAGTGGAGATGAGTCTACACCACCTTTTCTGGACCTTAAGCTCTAAATTATTTTTGATATGGGTTTGGGGGATATTTCTGTTGGCTAAAAACTTCTATAGTCAAAGCCTGAAATAAAAAAGCATCAAAGCAATGTTTTGTCCACAGAAACTTTTTGAACAAACATCTGCTCATATTTAAGTCTAACCAGTAACAGAAAAGAAAACCTGAAGAATATGCAAAGAATCAAAATAATGAGGTACACTTGGGAGCACTTCAATCAAAAGGAAATGAATAATATCATGATATGTTGGTGGTATCCATAAATAAGCCCAGAAAAATCTTAAAATCTTATCAAGGGAACATAAGGAATTAATACTGGTTTACTGTTGAATCTCATGTAGAACTGATAAGGATGATAAAATGATAACATGATAAGGAAAAGAACAAGATTCCTGAGGAAAAAATGTTTCAGTTCTGAGTAGAGTAAAAATTCATATGAATATATTTATTAATTTATACCTCTTGCTACTTGTTAACATTTGTTATAAATGAAAGATCACATAGTATTATAGTGATACTATTATAGTGAAACAAGACAGATTCCAGATTGAGAGTTATTAGACAGGAAATGTTAGACTTAACTTCTATAAATTATATCTGAAAGTAGTCACATAAAGTCTGCAGACAGTCTAATCTTAATATATCATAAATGTTTATTTTTTAAAGACAGCCATATTTTTCCATATGATATTTATTTTTATTATTTATAATTGCACTGCATAAGCAGTTTATAAGTCAAATATGCAAATCCCTTTACAAATGGTTGTAAGATTCTAATTAGCACGTGGGCAACAAGGAATAACAAGTATTTTTGATAACTATACTTGAGAGTGGACTACTGTCATAAAAAGAATCAGGAATGCAACCATTTGGACTCTAAGCTAACCATCACTATTTGCTCTATTTAGGCTGTTTGCAGTGTGAAAACCAGAGAGCTGCCTGTGGGGGAGTTTGTAGACTGTATTTTTAACATGTATTTGAAGAATAGAAACTGATAGGATGTTGAGCCAAGAATGGCAAGAAATTGTGTGATTTCTACCTTTTTTTTTCAGTTACAAGAATAACTGAAATTCAACATATAAACAATTCATGAAAAACATCTGCTTCTCCAACCTTGATGAAACCATCTAAAAATCCCACACAGGCCTTGTTAAACAGTCTTTATACCTTTCATGAGGAGTTCATTCTTAACACTAGATATAAAATCAGAATTACATATCAATAGCTGATCTGAGAGAAAAGTCCATCTGAGTGAAAATGGTATAGAAATTAGCTTTTTCTCCTAGGGCACAAGCTGACCTATTAGAAATGTCACAGGATCATGGCACAGTTATACTCTTGATAATATGAACATACTTGTTCTTAAACCCACAGACCAAAACATTTCCATATGTTCTAAGATCTAAGTCTCATTGACTCTCAACAGAAGGTCTCTGTATTGCATTAGATTAACATTTAATCTGTTTGGGTTGACATCTTAGGGCTCTGCTGTGACAACAACAGGACCATCTGCAACCAGAACAACCACTGAATATTTCTATACTATTCTGTGTAATTGTTTTTTTGAGGAAATATAGAACAGATCAATAGTAAGCATTCTCATTTATCTTTTATCTTATTCCTCTACTTTAATAGATACTAAGCAAAGAGATTATATAGCATATAAAGAAGCACTATACCACCAAACTGTCAAATATATGTCTGTATTTACATATCTGCATATCTATATATATGAAAAGTAAATCTTTGACCAAGGCAAGTTAGAGCATTTTTTTTTTGTCTTATCATTCCCCACATTTTGTGCACTATTTTAAAAATCAAATGGACTTTACATTTGTGATATGTGAACTTTAGTAAAGTTTACCTCTCTGGTTAATAAACATCACATTATACCCTCCTCTACTTCCAAATTGTTTTCATTATTTAATTGAACTTAGATGATCTCATTGTATTTAGAGAAACTGAACTTCCAGTTTCTACTTGTATTCTATCATGCTCACCTTAATGCCCAGCTTCTCTATGAAGCATTTTTCTGCCTTAGTTATTCATTCTCTCAGCATAAAATGTATAGTTTATACAAATCAATTTAATAATTATATATTAACAAAATTTTGTTATTTTAGAGTAAAATCAGGTTTATTGCCCAAATAGTAACCTGCTTAATGGCAGAAGCCATGTTAATAAGTTCAAGTAAAAAACAGTGATCAAACAACTATCTATTTGTCTAATATTATTAGGTAGATATGGAGTGTTTAGCAAATTTCTGGATAGTTAATATGCAACAGGTTACTTGCTGAACACTGTAAAATATGTTATTGTTCTCCAGGAAATATATCAATTAAATCTAAAAGAAGCCTTAGTTGAAAGAATGTAAGACTTTGTTAGAAAAGAGGTGAAAAATACGAATGATTTTCCTTAAGAAGGTGTTTTCAATATCAATAACTTTGAGATCATCATCTAAAAGATTCAATGTGAGAGCAATATATCAGTGAATAAAATATTCTTTATTTTCCCTAAAGTATGAAAAGCCTAATCATTCCTGATTTCCCAGTTGTTTCTATGGGGAAACAGTTACAAAAAAGCTATTAAAATATGGATAGATAGTTAACAACAACAACAATAGTATTGAAAGCTTAAATCATTTCGATACTTGTTTGTTTTCCATACTCCTAAATATAAAAATCTGTTCTAGTTGACTATATTTTTCATATTGGAGTTAAGAATATTTTATTTTTTTATTTTTTATTTTATGAGCTCTTTATAGGTGTATAATTGCTTTATACTGTTGTACCAGTTTCTGCTGTACAACAAAGTGAATCAGCTGTATTTATACATATAACCCCATATCCCCTCCTTTCCACAACTCCTTCCCACTCTCCAAATCTCACCCCTCTATGCCATCACCAATCATTGAATTGATCTCCCTGTGTTATGCAGCAGCTTCCCACTAGCTATCTATTTCGCATTTGGTAGTATATATATGTCAAAGCTAATCTTTCACTTAATCCCAGCTTCCCCTTTGCCCCAATGCCGTGTCCTCAAGGCCATACTTTACATCTGCATCTTTATTCTTGCCCTGTCACTGAGTTCATCAGTACTATTTTTTTTAGATTCCATATGGTAGTTCTATTTTTAGTTTTTTAAGGAACCTCCATACAGCTTCCCATAGTGGCTGTATCAATTTACATTCCCACCAACAGTGCAGGAGGGATCCCTTTTCTGCTCATCCTCTCCAGCATTTATTGTTTCTAGATTTTTTGATAATGGCCATTCTGACCAGTGTGAGGTGATACCTCATTGTGGCTTTGACTTGCATTTCTCCAACGACTAGTGATATTGAGCATTATTTCATGTTTGTTAGCCATCTGCACGTCTTCTTTGGAGAAATATCTACTTAGGTCTTCCACCCATTTGTGGATTGGGTTATTTGCTTTTTTGTTATTAAGCTGCATGAGCTGTTTGTATATTTTGGAGTTTAATCCTTTGTCCATTGCTTCATTGGCAAATATTTTCTCCCATTCTGAGGGTTGCCTTTCTACCTTGTTTATAGTTTCTTTTGCTGTGCAAAAGCTTTTAAGTTTCATTAGGTCTCATTTGTTTATTTTTGATTTTATTTGCATGAATCTAAGATGAGGGTCAAAAAGTATCTTGCATGGATTTATGTCACAGTGTATTCTGCCTATGTTTTCCTCTAAGAGTTTTATACTGTCTGGACTTACATTTAGGTATTTAATCCATTTTGAGTTTATTTTTGTGTATGGTGTTGGAAAGTGTTCAAATTCATTCTTTTACATGTAGCTGTCCAATTTTCCCAGCACCACTTATTGAAGAGGCTATCTTCCATTGTATATTCTTGCCTCCTTTATCAAAGATAAGGTGCCCATATGTGTGTGGGTTTATCTCTGCACTCTACATTGTGTTCTCTTGATCTATATTTCTCTTTTTGCACCAGTACCATAATGTCTTTTTTTTAAATACATTTATTTATTTGTTTATTGTATTTATTTTTGGCTGTGTCGGGTCTTCGTTGCGGTGCGCAGGTTTCTCATTGCGGTGGCCTCTCTCGCCGCGGCTCATGGGCTACAGGCACGCGTGCTCAGTAGTTGTGGTGCACGGGCCCAGCCGCTCCGCGGCACGTGGGATCCTCCCAGACCAGGGACCGAACCCATGTCCCCCGCACTGGCAGGTGGGTTCCCAACCCCTGCACCACCAGGGAAGCCCCTACCATACTGTCTTGATCGGTGTAGCCTTGTGGTATTCTGTGAAGTCAGGGAGACTGATTCCTCCAGCTCAGTCTTTCCTTCTCAAGATTGCTTTGGCTATTCGGGGTCTTTTGCATTTCCACACAAATTGCAAAATTTCTTGTACTATTTCTGTGAAAAATGCTATTAGTAATTTGATAGGGATTGTGTTGAATCTGTAAATTGCTTTGGGTAGGATAGTCATTTTCACAATATTGATTTTTCCAATCCAAGAACATGGTATGTCCCTCCATCTGTTTGTATCATCTTTAATTTCTTTCATCAGTGTCTTATAGTTTTCTGCATACAGATCTTTTGCCTCCTTAGGCAGGTTTATTCCTAGGTATTTTATTCTTTTTGTTGCAGTGGTGAATGGGATTGTTTCCTTAATTTCTCTTTCTGCTCTTTTGTTGTTAGTGTATAGGAGTGCAAGAAATTTCTGTGCATTGATTTTGTATCCTGCTACTTTACTAAATTCATTGATTAGTACTAGCAATTTTCTGGTAGCATCTTTAGGGTTTTCTATGTGTAATATCATGTCATTGGAAAGAGTGACAATTTTATTTCTTCTTTTCCAATTTGGATTCCTTTTATTTCTTTCTCCTCTCTGATTGCTGTGCCTAACACTTCCAAAACTATGTTGAACAATAATGGTGAGAGTGAGTACCCTTGTCTTGCTAATTTGCTTAAAGGAATTACTTTCATTTTTTTTCACCATTGCTAATGATCTTGCCTGTTTCTTTGCTTTGTATGGCTTTTATTATGTTGAGGTAACTTCCTTCTATGTCCACTTTCTAGAGAGTTTTTATCGTAAATAGATGTTGAACGTTGTCAAAAGCTTTTTCTACATCTATTGAGATGATCATATATTTTTTATCCTTCAGTTTGTTAATATGATGTATCACAATGATTGATTTGTGTTTATGGAAGAATCCTTGCACTCCAGCGATAAACCTCACTTGATCATGGTGTATTTTCTTTTAATGTGCTGTTGGATTTTGTTAGCTAGTATTTTGTTGAGGATTTTTGCATCTATGTTCATCAGTTATGTTGGCCTATAATTTTCTTTTTTTCTGACATCTTTTCCTGGTTTTGGTATCAGGGTGATGATGGCCTCGTAGAATGAGTTTGGGGGTGTTCCTCCTTCTGCTATATTTTGGAACAGTTTGACAAGGGTAGAAGTTAGCTGTTCTCTAGATATTTAATAGAATTCACCTGTGATGCCATCTGTCCCTGGGCTTTTGTTTGTTGAGAGATTTTAATCACAGTCACAATTTCAATTCTTGTGATTGGTCTGTTCATATTTTCTATTTCTTCCTGGTTCAGTCTTGGAAGGTTGTACTTTTCTAAGAATTTATCCATTTCTTCCAGAGTATCCAATTTATTGGCATATAGCTGCTTGCAGTAGTCACTCATGATCTTTTGTATTTCTGTGCTGTTGGTTGTTACTTCTCCTTTTTCATTTCTAATTCTGTTGATTTGCATCTTCTCCGTTTTTTTCCTTATGAGTCTGGCTAATGGTTTATCAATTTTATTTATCTTATCAAAAACCAGCTTTTATTTTTATTTATCTTTGCTATTGTTTATTTTTCATTAATTTCTGATCTGATCTTTATGATTTCTTTCCTTCTGCTCACTTTTTTTTTCTTTTCTCTCTAATTGATTTAGGTGTAAGGTTAGGTTGTTTATTTGAAATTTTTCTTGTCTGTTGAGGTAGGATTGTATTGCTATAAACTTCACTCTTAGAACTGCTTTTGCTGTGTCCCATAGGATTTTGGTCATCATGTTTTCATTGTCATTTGTTTCTAGGTATTTTTTTGATTTTCTCTTTGATTTCTGCAGTGACTTCTTGCTTGGTTAACAGTGTATTGTTTAGCCTCTATGTGTTTGTATTTTTTACTTTTTAATTCCTGTAATTGATATCTAGACTCATGGCATTGTGGTCAGAGAAGATGCTTGATATGATTTCTATTTTCTTGAATTTATTGAAACTTGATTTATGCCCCAAGATGTGATCTATCCTTAAGAATGTTCTGTGTGCACTTGAGAAGAAAGTGTATTCTGTAGTTTATGGATAGAATGTCCTATAAATGTCAATTACATCAAGATGGCCAAATGTCTCATTTAGAGCTTGTGATTTCTTATTTATTTCCTGTTTGGATGATCTACCCATTGGTGAAATGGGGGTATTAAAGTCTACTACTATTATTGTGTTACTGTTGATTTCCCCTTTTATGGCTGTTAGCATTTGCCTTATATGTTGAGGTGCTTCTATGTTGGGTACACAGATATTTACAATTGCTATATCTTCTTCTTGATTGATCCCTTAATCTTTATGTCATGTCTTTCATTGTCTCTTGTAATAGATTTTACTTTAAGGTCTAATTTGTTTGATATGAGTATTGTTCCATCAACTTTCTTTTGACTTCCATTTGCATGGAATGTCTTCTTCCATCCCCTTACTTTCAGTCTACATATGTTCCTTGGAGTGAAGTGGGTTTCTTGTAGACAGCATGTATAGGGGTCTTGTTTTTGTATCCACTGAGCCAGTCTGTGTCTGTTGTTTGGAGCATTTAATCCATTTCCTTTTAAGGTTATTATTAACATGTATGTTCCCATTAACATTTTCTTAATTGTTTTGAGTTTGTTTTTGTAGGCCTTTTCCTTGTCTTATGTTACTGCCTAGAGGAGTTCCTTTGGCATTTGTTTTGTAATGCTGGTTTGGTGGTACTGAATTCTCATAACTTTTGCTTGTTTATAAAGCTTTTGATTTCTCTGTTAAATCTGAGTGAGATTCTTGTTGGGTAGAGTAATCTTGGCTGTAGCTTTTTCTCTTTCAGGACTTTAATTATCTCCTGCCACTCCCTTCTTCCCTGTCGAGTTTCTGCAGAGAGATCAGCTGTTATCCTTATGGCTTTTCCCATATATGTTATTTGTTGCTTTTCTCTTGCTGCTTTTAATATTATTTCTCTGTGTTTATTTTCATTAGTTTGATTAATATGTGCCTTGGTGTGTTTCTCCTTGGGTTTATTCTGTATGGGACTCTCTGCACTTCTTGGACTTGGTTTACTATTTCTGCTGCCATAGAATCCATCTTGGGAGTTGATTTGTGAAGTCTGAAGGAAAAGAATTCCTCCTTGGTGTTAATAACATGCCATGCTCAGGTTTAAGCCACAGAATAACAGTTTATTAAGAGGAGAGTACAGCAGTTTCTGGCACAGACATCAGAAGAGGTTGGAGAGACCTGGGAAGGGGTGTTACATGAGCAGGTTTTATAGCATCAATCTTTGTCTAAAGCTTACCATGTTCTTAGGAATTTACAATCATTGATAATTATCAGAACAAAGACTTTCATTACTCAGTGATCAGTGACGTCGCAGGTAACCACCACCATAGCTGTTAATCAAGATCATATGGGAGAGTCATAAGAATCAGTCTTAAAGAATGATTAAGGTGAGAGAAAAGATGGAGGTGAAGTAGAGGGATGTGGAGTGCATCCCTCTCCACAGATGCATTGGGAATGCATGGAAGGACGCAGTAATTCCCACAGAAAACAAGCTGAACACCAGCAGAGGGCCTTGGACACCAGAAAGGACCACAGGGAGCCCAACATAGCTGATAGGGAGGCATCTACGATGGCTCAAAGAGGGTGAAGCAGTGGAGCTGTGGCAGACGGGAGGGAGTGAGAAACATACAGAGGGTCCGAGGGTCCGCAGCGCAGCTCAGCATTCCCAGACCGAGACGCCGATACGCGGCTGAATGGAGGGTCTGGGAGCAGGAGCGTGGGAACCGGAGAGCTGGTTCAGGGTGAGAAACATTGTTGCCGGTAGGGTGATGGACCGAGAGGACAGGAGGTAGGAGGTCCGCAGAGAGGAGTGCACGTCCCTGAGAGCTGCCCGGCCATGATGGTGGCTGGAGGCTGCAGGCTCATGGGTGGGGGGGAGGAGCCACGTGCATAGCCTCTCTTTCTCTTTCGGCGCCTCTGCAACAGGCAGTGGAGAGACGCCCTGCGGGCCAATGATGGCGCTCAGGGATAACAAGCACCCTCAGGCACTCGGGCGGGGCTAGATTAAAACCCCTTGCAACACCAGCAGCAGGGAGGCTGCTGAGAGAAAAAAAAAAAAAAAAAACAACAAGAGCAACAACAACAGCAACAAAAAAAAACCCCAAGAGAGGCCCAACTCTAAGACTTTCTGTTTAAGCCTGAGCCACCAGCATTGCTCTGCAACAGGCACCTCCAAGCCCGACTGAAACAACAGTGCGCCACTGCTCACTCACTCCCAGGAGAAGGAGCCACTATTGTACCCTCTCCCTCCCCAGACAACTACGCTTACAGACAAACAATAAAGGAATCTCTGCTGGTCACAGAAGAATACAAAAAAACCCAAGGCAAGAAGAAGGACACTTACAGCTGAGACGCTAAGGAAACAGAAATAGTAGTATCAATACCTATAGAACTGGTCCGTTCTTGGATCAGTTCTGGATTTTTTTTTTTCTTTTTCTCTCTTTCTCTTTTTTTTTTCTTTATTAAATATGATCTTAGCCCTAAGGGATCTACAAGTTTTATACAATAATTTTTGAAAGATATTTTTTATTCTTTTTTTTTGCCTTTTTATATACTTCTATATCTACCGAAGTTTTTGGTAGTACAGACAATATATCTCTCATACTTTCCTTTCATCCCTATCTTTTATACATTTCTATTCCTTTCTTTTTATTTGCATATTTCCAACCACATTACGCTCTTCTGTTCCCTTTTCTTCTGGCCTTTTTAAGTTTATTTTATCTTAACAAACTTATAAGCAACACTATCAGTCTGCTCAGACTCCTTGCTCTATTCTCCACATGACGCACTGCCTTGGTATTTAATATTAGGTTTTTGTCTTTACCTTAGTTCTTACTACAGTTGTCTAATTACATTCTGAAAATCTCCATTCTCTCTGGTGGTACTCTGGCTCTTTTCTATATTTGATCCTAGCTTACAAAATCTCCCTGGATTACTGTTTGTATGTGTAAGGTGTTATTTGTTTATTTGTTTGCTTTTGCTTTTGTCTCTGATTTGTTCTGTTTCAGTTGTCCATTTCTGTTGGGTTTCTCTTTGAATATCTGATAGCACACTGGGGTTCTGTCAGGTCTTTCCAGAGCCTTATGTCCTAATGGATTCAGTAATTGTGTGTCTTATACATGTATGTGTTTCCTAGACTTAATATTTGTTTAATCCAACACTTGGACATTAGTCTGAGGCTTGGACAGTCTTCTGTAAACACCTCTATGCCAGGACAAGCAACCTCAAAAGTTTGGACAACCATGAGGAAACAAAGAAACACCATGCAGGCAAAGGAGCAGGAAAAAAACCCACAAGACCAAATAAATAAGGAGGAAATAGGAAAAATGCCTGAAAAAGAATTCAGAGTAATGATAGTAAAAATGGTGCAAAATCTCGATAACAAAATAAAGTACAAGAAACAGTTCATAAGAACTCAGAAAAACAAACAGCAATGGATAACAAAATAACTGAAATTAAAAATACTCTAGATACTATAACCAGCAGAATGACTGAGGCAGAAGAACGAATAAGTGAGTTGGAAGATAGAATGGGGGAAATAACTGCAACAGAGCAGGAAAAAGAAAAAAAGAATATAAAGAATAGAAGACAGTCTCAGAGACCTCAGTGATAACATTAAGCATACAACATTTGAATTATAGGCATCCCAGAAGAAGAAGAAAACAAGAAAGGGTCTGAGAAAATATTTGAAGAGGTTATAGTGGAAAACTTCACCAACATGGGAAAGGAAATAATTCACCAAGTCCAAGAAGCACAGAGAGTCCCATACAGAATAAACCCAAGGAGAAATACACCAAGACACATATTAATCAAACTAACCACAATTAAACACAAAGAAAAAATATTAAAAGCAGCAAGAGAAAAGCAACAAACAACATATAAGGGAAAACCGATAAGGATAAGAGCTGACCTTTCTACAGAAACTCTGCAGGCCAGAAGGGAATGGCAGGAAAAACTGAAAGTCCTGAAAGAGAGAAACCTACAGCCAAGAATACTCTACCCAGCAAGAATCTCATTCAGATTTGAGGGAGAAATCAAAAGCTTTCCAGACAAGCACAAGTTAAGAGAATTCAGCACCACCAAACCAGCCTTACAACAAGTGTTAAAGGAACTTCTCTAAGTAGGAAACACAAGAAAAGGAAAACACCTACAAATACAAACCCAAAACAATTCAGAAAATGGTAATTGGAACACACATGTCAATAATCACTTTAAATGTCAATGGATTAAATGCTCCAACCAAAAGACACAGACTGGCTGAATGGATACAAAAACGAGACCCTTCTATATGCTGCCTACAAGAAACCCACTTCAGACCAAGGGATACATATAGACTGAAAGGAAAGGGATGGAAAAAGATATTCCATGCAAATGGAAGTCAAAAGAAAGCTGGAGTAGCAATACTCACATCAGGCCAATTAGACTTGAAAGTAAAGACTATTAAAAGAGACAAGGAAGGACACTACATAACGATCAAGGGATCCTTTCAAGAAGAAGATATCACAATGGTTAATATCTATGCCCCCAACATAAGAGCACATCAATACCTAAGTCAAATGCTAACAGCTATAAAAGGTGACATCGACAGTAACAAAATAATAGTGGGAGACTTGAACACCCCACTTACATCAATGGACAGGTCATCAAAACATAAAATAAATAAAGACAAACAAGCTTTAAAAGACACATTAGACCATCTAGACTTAATTGATATTTATAGAATATTCCATACAAAAACGAGAGATTAAATTTTCTTCTCAAGTGCACACGAAACATTTTTCAGGATAGATCACATCTTGGGTCACAAATCAAACCTCAGCAAATTCAAGAAAATTGAAATCATATCAAGCATCTTCTCAGACCACAACGCCATGAGACTAGACATCAATTACAGGAAAAAAACTGCAAAAAATACAAACACATGGAGGCTAAACAATTCACTCTTAAACAACAAAGGAATCACTAAAGAAATCAAAGAGAAAATCAAGAACAGTTCAGAAACAAATGACAATGAAAACACAACAACCCAAAACCTATGGGATGCAGCAAAAGCAGTTCTAAGAGGGAAGTTTATCGCAATACAGTCCTACCTTAAGAAACAAGAAAATGATCGAATAAACAACCTAACCTTACACCTAGAACAACTAGAGAAAGAAGAACAAAGAAACCCGCAAGTGAGCAGAAGGAAAGAAATCATAAAGATCAGAGCAGAAATAAATGAAAAAGAAAGGAAGGAAACCATATCAAAAATTAATAAAACTAAAAGCTGGTTCTTTGAGAAGATTAACAAAATTGATAAACCATTAGCCAGACTCATCAAGAAAAAAAGGGAGAAGATGCAAATCAACAGAATTAGAAATGGAAAAGGAGAAGTAACAACGGACACCTCAGAAATACAAAACATCATGAGAGACTACTACAAGCAACTATATGCCTATAAATTGGATAACCTGGAAGAAATGGATACATTCTTAGAAAAATACAATCTTCCAAGACTGAACCAGGAAGAAATAGAAACCATGAACAGACCAATCACAAGTACAGAAATTGAAGCAGTGATTAAAAATCTCCCAACACACAAAAGCCCAGGACCAGATGGGTTCACGGGCGAATTCTATCAAACATTTCGAGAAGAGCTAACACCTATCCTTCTCAAACTCTTTCAAAATATTGCAGAAGGCGGAACACTCCCAAACTCATTCTACAAGGCTACCATCACCCTGATAGCAAAACCAGGCAAAGATGTCACAAAAAAAGAAAACTACAGACCAATATCACTGATGAATATAGATGCAAAAATCCTCAACAAAATACTAGCTAACAGACTCCAACAGCACATTAAAAATACCATACACCATGATCAAGTGGGGTTTACCCCTGGGATGCAAGGATTCTTCAATATATGCAAATCAAACAATGTGATACATCATATCAACAACTTGAATGATAAAAACCATATGATCATTTCAATAGATGCAGAAAAAGCTTTTGACAAAGTTCAACATCCATTTATGATAAAAGCTCTCCAGAAAATGGGCATAGAAGGAAATTACCTCAACATAATAAAAGCCATATGTGAAAAACCAAAAGCCAACATCATTCTCAATGGTGAAAAACTGAAAGAATTCCCTCTAAGAACAGGAACAGGAAAAGGGTGTCCACGCTCACCACTATTATTCAACATAGTTTTGGAAGTTTTAGCCACAGCAATCAGAGAAGAAAAAGAAATAAAAGGAATCCAAATTGGAAAAGAAGAAGTAAAATTGTCACTCTTTGCAGATGACATGGTATTATATATAGAAAACCCTAAAGACTCTACCAGAAAACTGCTAGCACTCATTGATGAGTTTAGTAAAGTAGCAGGATACAAAATTAATGCACAGAAATCTCTTGCATTCCTATACACTAACAACGGAAGAGCAGAAAGAGAAATTAAGGAAACTCTCCCATTCACCATTGCAACCAAAAGAATCAAATACCTAGGAATAAACCTGCCTAAGGAGGCAAAAGATCTGTATGCAGAAAACTTTAAGACATTGATGAAAGAAATCAAAGACGACACAAACAGATGGAGGGACATACCATGTTCCTGGATTGGAAGAATCAACATCGTGAAAATGACTGTACCACCCAAAGCAATTTACAGATTCAATGCAATCCCGATCAAATTACCAATGGCATTTTTCACAGAACTAGAGCAAGAAATCTTACGATTTGTATGGAAACGCAAAAGACCCCGAATAGCCAAAGCAGTCTTGAGAAGGAAAAATGGAGTTGGTGGAATCAGGCTTCCTGACTTCAAACTATGCTACAAGGCCATAGTGATCAAGACAGTATGGTACTGGCACAAAAATAGAAAGGAAGATCAATGGAATAGAATAGAGAACTCAGAAGTAAGCCCAAACACATATGGGCACCTTATCTTTGACAAAGGAGGCACGAGTATACAATGGAAAAAAGACAGCCTCTTTAATAAGTGGTGCTGGCAAAATTGGACAGCTACATGTAAAAGAATGAAATTAGAACACTTCCTAACACCATACACAAAAATAAACTCCAAATGGATTAAAGACCTATATGTAAGGCCAGACACTATAAAACTCCTAGAGGAAAACATAGGCAGAACACTCTATGACATCCATCAAAGCAAGATCCTTTTCGACCCATCTCCTAGAATCATGGAAATAAAATCATGAATAAACATATGGGACCTCATGAAACTTAAAAGCTTTTGCACAGTGAAAGAAACCATAAACAAGAGTAAAAGGCAACCCTCAGAATGGGAAAAAAATAATTGCCTATGAAACAACGGACAAATGATTAATCTCCAACATATACAAGCAGCTCATGAAGCTTAATACCAAAAAAGCAAATAACCCAGTCCACAAATGGGCGGAAGACCTAAATAGACATTTCTCCAAAGAAGACATACAGATGGCCAACAAACACATGAAAAGATGCTCAACATCACTCATTATCAGAGAAATGCAAGTCAAAGCCACAATGAGGTATCACCTCACACCAATCAGAATGGCCATCATCACAAAATCTGGAAACAACAAATGTTGGAGAGGGTGTGGAGAAAAGGGAACTCTCCTGCACTGTTGGTGGGACTGTAAGTTGGTCCAGCCACTATGGAAAACAATTTGGAGGTTCCTTAAAAAACTACAAATAGAACTTCCATATGATCCAGTAATCCCACTCCTGGGCATATACCCAAAGAAAACCATAATCCCAAAAGAAACTTGTACCATAATGTTTATTGCAGCACTATTTACAATAGCCAGGACATGGAAGCAACCTAAATGCCCATCAACAAATGAATGGATAAAGAAGATGTGGCATATATATACAATGGAATATTACTCAGCTATAAAAAGGGATTTGATTGAGCTATATATAATGAGGTGGATAGACCTAGAATCTGTCATACAGAGTGAAGTAAGTCAGAAAGAGAAAGACAAATATTGTATGCTAACTCACATATACGGAATCTAAAAATGGTACTGATGAACTCAGTGACAAGAACAAGGACGCAGATACAGAGAATGGACTGGAGAACTCGAGGTATGGGAGGTGGCGGGGGGTGAAGGGGAAACTGAGATGAAGCGAGAGAGTAGCATAGACATATATATACTACCAACTGTAAAATAAATAGTCAGTGGGAAGTTGTTGTATAACAAAGGGAGTCCAACTCGAGGATGGAAGATGCCTTAGAGGACTGGGGCAGGGAGGGTGGGAGCGACTCGAGGCGGGGGGGAGTCAAGGAAGGGAGGGAATATGGGGATATGTGTATAAAAACAGATGATTAAACTTGGTGTAACCCCCAAGAAATTAAAAATAATAAAAAAATAAAAAGAGAGAAAAAAAAAAAGGAAAGAACGTCTCATTCAACATAATGACTGTTTCCAATAAAACGTGCTCACTAATGACCACAGACTTTTAGTGCACTAGAACCTTTTGCACTCAAGAGTCCCCTACAGCTTATTTCTTCTGCAATAAGAACAAGTGCATTTGGGAATATTTGCTGCCTCAAAGTCTCCACAGTATAGTGAACTGCCAATATTGGTACTGCGCCTTAGCCATTGTCCGTCTACCTTAAGAAAAGAACTGGCTTCTCTAGTGAAAAATAATGAAAAGGAATGGATTTTTTTTTCTCTTAAACTTTAATGACTCACTCGGTATGAGCATCATGAATGGTCAGCATATAGTCATCTGAACTAAAAAGAGTAGTAAAAATTAAAAAAGCCTGTTATTTAAAATATGATAAACCAAATCACGTTCAAGTTAAAAAAAAAATGATTAAGGTTAAGCCACGTTTTTCCAGTTCTTCCACCCCTCCCCCAGCCAAGTCAGCCCATGGAACTCTCATTTCCTTTCCCATGTGTGGGAAGTTTTCCATCATAATCTCCTCAAATATTTTCTCAGACGCTTTTTTTCTTCTTTTTTTCTGGGACACCTATGATTCAAGTGTTAGTAGGCTTAATATTATGCCCAAGGTCTCTGAGACTGTCTTCCATTCTTTCTATTCTTTCTTCTTTTTCCTGCTCTGTCACAGTTATTTCCCCCATTCTATATTCCAACTCAGTTGTTCTTCTGTCTCAGTTATTCTGATGTTTCTACCATCTAGAGTATTTTTAATTTCAGTTTTTGTGTTGTCCATTACTGTTTGTTTGCTTTTTAATGCTTCGAGGTCTTTACAAAATGTTTCTTGTATTTTCTCAATTTTGTATTTGATATTCTGGATCACCTTTACTATTGTTATTCTGAATTCTTCTTCAGGGAATTTGCAAATTTCTTTTTCATTTATTTGGTCTTGTGGGGTTTTATCTTGCTGCTTTGCCTGCAAGGTGTTTCTTTGTTTTCTCATTTTGCCTAATTTATCATATTTGCTGTCTCCTTTTCCTATAATGCCTAGAAGAAATTCCTCTTACCTCTACTCTGTTTGGTTTGAGGTGTCAATCACTGGAGTTTGCTGGCCTTTCGTTGGATTTGGAGTTTGGTGTTAAGAATGAGAACTCTGGAGGAGCACTAGCTGATTAATATTCCATGGGGTCAGGAGTTCTCTGGTGGTCCAATGTCCTGGAATCCGCTCTGCTGTCTCAGAGATCTATGTTTTACTGCTAACTGGGGCATCAAGACCCTGGAAGCTGCAAAGCATGGGGAAAAAGTAGATAGAAGGAAAGCAAAAAGATAGAGGATCAAGATGGCAGAGTAGGAGGACGTGCACTCACTCTCTCTTGTAAAAGCAACAGAATTACAACTAACTGCTGAACAATGACTGACAGAAAGACACTGGAACTCACCAAAAAAGACACCCCACATCCAGAGACAAAGGAGAAGCTGCAGTGAGACAGTAGGAGGGGCACAATTGCAAAAAATCAAATCCCATAAATGCTGGGTGGGCGACTCACAAGCTGGAGAATAGTTAAACCACAGAAGTCCACCTACTAAAGTGAGGGTTCTGAGACCCATGTCAGGCTTCCCAACCTGGGAGTCCAGCAAAGAGAGGAGGAAACCCCAGAGAATCAAACTTTAAAAGCCAGCAGGATTTGATTGCAGGACCTCCACAAGATTGGGGGAAACAGAGACTCCACTCTTGCAGGGCACACAAAAATGTGTGCTCACCAGGACTCAGGGGGAAGGAGCAGTGACCCCACAGGAGACTGAACCAGACCTGCCTACTGGTGTTGGAGGGTTGCCTGTAGAGGTAGGGGGAAGCTGTGGCTCACCAAGGAGACAGGGGCACTGGTGGCATGGGTTCTGGGAAGTGATCATTGGCATAAGGCCTCCCAGAGTCTGCCATTAGCCCCATGAAAGAGCCTGTAAGCTCCAGTGCTGGGTAGCCTCAGGCAAAACAACCAACAAGGTTGGAACACAGCACCACACATTGGCAGATAAGGAGATTAAAGTTTTACTGAGCTCTGTCCACCAAATCAGGTTAAAGTTTTACTGAGCTCCACTCAACCAGCCCTACCCACCATCAGGCCCTCCCAGCAGGAAGCACCCACGAGCCTCCTAGATAGCTTCCTCCACAAGAGGGCAGACAGCATTATCAAGCAATATCTGCAGTATTATGTCTTGTGCAACTGAAAACCACAGTCACAGAAAGATAGAGAAAATGAAAAGCAGAGGACTTTATACCAGATGAAGGTACAGAATAAAACCCCAGAAAAAACAACTAAATGAAGAGGAGATAGGCACCCTTCCAGAAAAATAATTCAGAATAATGATGCTGAATATGATCCAGGACTTTGTGAAAAGACTGGATGCAAAGATCAAAAAGTTTACCAAAGACCTAGAAGAATTAAAGAACAAACAAAAAGAGAGATATGCAACACAATAACTGAAATGAACAATACACTAGAAGGAACCAGTAGCAGATTAACTGAGGCAGAAGGGCGAATAAGTGACCTGGAAGACAGAATGGTAATAATCACTGATGCAGAAAAGAATAAGGAAAAAAGAATGAAAAGAACTGAAGACAGCCTAAGAGACCTCTGGAACAATGTTAAATGCACCAACATTCGCATTATAGGGGTCCCAGAAGAAGAAGAGAGAGAGAAAGGACCTGAGAAAATATTGGAAGAGATTATAGTTGAAAAATTCCCTGACGTTGGAGAGGAAATAGTGACCCAAGTCTAGAAAGTGCAGAGAGTCCCAGACAGGATAACCCCAAGGAGAAACACACCAAGACATATAGTAGTCAAACTGACATAAATTAAAGACAGAGAAATGTTATTAAAAGCAACAAGTGAAAAATGACAAATACCATACAAGGGAACTCCCATAAGGTGAACAGCTGATTTCTCAGCAGAAACTCTGCAAGCCAGAAGGGAGTAGCACAATATATTTAAAGTGATGAAAGGGAAGAACCTACAACCAAGAATATTCTACCCAGAAAGGATCTAATTCAGATTTGATGCAGACATCAATAGCTTTACAGACAAGCACCAGCTAAGGAAATTCAACACTACCAAACCAGCCCTACGACAAATGCCAAAGGAACTTTTCTCAGCAGGAAACAGAAGAGAAGAAAAGGACCTACAAAAACAAAAATGAAACAATTAAAAAATGGTAATAGGAACATACATGTTGATAATTACCTTGAATGTAAATGGACTAAATGCACCAACCAAAAGACACAGACTGGCTGAATGGATACAAAAACAAGACCCATATATATGCTCTGCACAAGAGACCTGCTTCAGACCTAGGGACACATACAGCCTGAAAGTGAGGGGATGAAAAAAGATATTCCATGCAAATGAAAATCAAAACAAAGCTGAAGTAGTAATACTCATATCAGATAAAATAGACTTTAAAATAAAAATAAATGTTACAAGAGACAAGAAAGGACATTGCATGACCATCAAGGTATCATTCCAAGAAGAGGAGACAACAATTTTAAATATATATGCACCCAATATAGGAGCACCTCTATACATAAGGTAAATGCTAACAACTCTGAAAGAGGAAATGCAAGGCAGTAATAGAGACACAGATGTAGAGAACAAACACATGGACACCAATGTGGGGAAACCGGGGAGGGTTGCAGGGGGAATGAATTTGGAGATTGGGATACCAAATTGTACACTTTAAATATATGGTCTTTATTGTCTGTTAACTGTATCTAAATAATAGTTATTTATAAAAAGGAAAAAAAAAAGGAAAGCAAAGAAAAAAAGGAAGAAAAAGGGAAGAAGGGGAAAGGACAGACAAATCCCAAGACCGTTGATAAAAGCAACTGTAATCAGTCAAAATCACACAACGAGATATGCACACTTCCACATGCAAAAAGAGAAGAGGAAAAGAAACCAGAGAGAAAAGAACAGGATAGAGCAAGGAAAAGAAAGAAGATTGCACTCATACCTATTACAAGCAAATCCACATACAAGTATATACAGTAAAAATTTAACTAACAAATACCTAAAACCAGAAACAAGACAAACATATCAAGAAGTCCTCCAATGCTTCTAGGTGTGGCTCTACACCTACTGTGGAGAGGACTGTGGAGAGCTCAGACTGTGATCTGTTAATACTGCTGTGTGTAGTTGTCCCCACTGTCCCCAGTTGTTCCTTATGTCTGCAGTCTCTATTGTAGAAACACTCGTCTATTCAGGTAATCCACAGATGCAGGTTTTTTCAGACCTATTGTAGGCATTAAATCTGCTCCTCCTGTGGCTGTTTCTCTTTCTCTTCTTTGGCTCTGCAGTCCTCAGGGATCAGTTTTGGTTTTGGTCCCTACTTTGCATGTGGGTTGCTCTCAGGAGTCTGTTCCCTTGCCAGGCAATAGGGGATGAAAGAGGGTGATTGGGATTCACTTACAACTTCAGGCCCAGGGATTGGGAGGGATATAGCAGTCTAACTGAAATCTGCAGAAGTGCTTGCAGCAGCATAGGTCAGCATGAGCCTTAGCATCCCCCAGGGAAGTTTGTCCTGATCACAGGACCCTTGCTGTTGGTTGGCTTCCCCTTTTGCCAAGAGAGTTTGGCCAATAGTTTGCCTTACACGCAAGACCCTTGGTGGCAGCAGGTGGGCAGGCAGCAGGCCTGGTGACACATGGTGAGGGAGGGCAGCAGAGCAGCATGCAGGTGGGCTTTTTGATCCAGCAGCCACAAATAGCACAGGTTTGCAGCTTGTGAGTTTTCAGAGAGGGAAGATCCTCCCAAGCACTCTGAAACAAAAGCCTGCCTCTCCATCTGGCCCAGGTCTTTCCCCAAATTCCCTCCTAGATTTATGGCATACCTTGCCCCAAGCTGTTCTCATGCAGCCAGAGCCAGCTCTCTCCCTGGTGTCTGTTCTCCAAAGCCCAAGCCTCAGCACCCAGCCCCCACTGCCACTGTGGGTGAGCAGATTAGCTTCTCTAGCTGGGGAGTGCTGCCTGACTCCTCCATGGGGGGATTTCTTCTCTACTCTCATCAGACCTGCCATTGCTCTCTCTTCTGGCGCCTCCAAGGCTCCCCCTGTCCTTTCCCACCAGTGAGGGGGCTCCCCATTTTGAGGGAGTATTTCCCACCTCGCAGCTCCCTCCCAGAGGGGCCGGTCTCCTCAGGATTCTTTGCCCCTCTTTTTCCCTTATTTCCTTTGCACTACCCAATTACGTGGAAAATATATTGGATTTTGGTGGTCTGAGGTCCCTGCCAGCATTCAGAAGGTGGGCTCCAGGAGCCACTCTCCAAGTAGATGTATTTTTGATATATTTGTGTGGAGAAAGGTGAGCTCCATGTCCCACTCCTCCACCATCTTTTCCCAATCTCCCTCTCTTTTGATCTTTCATTGTTTGTGTATAGAAATGCAAGAGATTTCTGTGCATTAATTTTCCATCCTGTCAATTTAACTAAATCCATTGATTAGTGCTAGCTGTTTTCTGGTAGCATCTTTGGAGATTTCTATGTATAATATCATTCCATCTGCAAATAGTGACAATTTTAACTCTCCTTTTCCAATTTAGATACATTTTATTTCTTTTTCTTCTCTGATTGCTGTGGCTAAAACTTCCAAAACCATGTTGAATAATAGTGGTGAGAGTGGGCACTCTTGTATTGTTCCTGTTCTTAGAGGGAATGCTTTCAGTTTTTCATCATTTAGAATGATGTTGGCTGTTGGTTTGTCATATATGGCTTTCATCATGTTGAGGTAGGTTCCCTCTATGCCCACATTATGGAGAGTTTTTTTTATCACAAATGGGTGTTGAATTTTGTTAAACGCTTTTTCTGCATATATTGAAATTATTTTTTTCATTCAATTTGTTAATGTGGTGTATCACATTGATTGATTTGTGTATATTGAAAAATCCCTACATCACTTGAATAAACCCCAGTTGATCATGGTGTATGATCATTTTAATGTGCTATTGGATTCACTTTACCAGTATTTTACTGAGGCTTTTTGCCTCTATTTTCTTTAGTGATATTGGTCTGAAATTTTGTTTCTTTGTGACATATTTTTCTGGTTTTTGTATCAGGGTGATGGTGGCATTGTAGAATGAGTTTGGGAGTGTTCCAAACGTTGGAAGAGTTTGAGATTGCTAAGTGTTAACTTTTCTCTAAGTGTTATTCAAAATTTACCTGTGATGTCATCTAGCTCTGAACTTTTGTTTGTTTGAAGATTTTTAATCACAGTTACAATTTCAGTGCCTGTTATTGGTCTGTTCATATTTTCTATTTCTTCCTATTTCAATCTTGGAAGGTTGTACTTTTCTAAGAATTTATCCATTTCTTCCAGGTTGTCCATTTAATTGGCATATGGTTGCTTGTAGTAGTCTCTCAACATCCTTTTGTATTTCTACAGTATCAGTGGTTATTTCTCCTTTTTCAGTACTAATTCTATTGATTTGCATCTTCTTTTTTTTCCTGATGAATGTGGCTAATGCTTTATCAATATTGTTTATCTTCTCAAAGAACTAACTTTTAGTTTTATTGATCTTTGCTATTGTTTCCTTCATTTCTTTTTCTTTAATTTCTGATCTGATCTTTATGATTTCTTTACTTCTGGTCATTTTTTGTTGTTGTTGTTCTTTCTCTAATTGATTTAGGTGTAAAGTTAGATTCTTTATTCTAGATTTTTTCTCGTTTCTTGAGGTAGGATTGTATTGCTATAAACTACCCTCTTAGAACTGTTTTTGCTGCTTCTCATAGTTTTTCATCATCTTGTTTTCATTGTCATTTGTTCCTAGGTATTTTTTGATTCCCTCTATGGTTTCTTCAGTGATATCTTGGTTGCTTAATAGTGTATCACATAGCCTCCATGTATTTCTAGTTTTTACAGTTTTTTTCCCTGTAAATGATATCTTGTCTCATGGTGTTGTGGTCAGAGGAGTTGCTTAATATGATTTCAATTTTCTTAAATTTACTGAGGCTTGATTTGTGACCCAAGCTGTAATCTATCCTGAAGAATGTTCCATGTGCACTGGAGAAGAAAGTATATTCTGTAGTTTGGGGATGGAATGTGCTATAAATATCAAACAAATTGAGATGGTCTAATGTGCCATTTAAAGCTTGTGTTTCCTTATTTATTTTCTGTTTGGATGATCTGTCGATTGGTGTAAGTGGGTTGTTAAAGTCTCCTACTATTATTGTGTTACTGTCAATCCCCCTTTTATGGCTGTTAGCATTTGCTTTATATATTGAGGTCCTCCTATATTGGGTGCATAGATATTTACAATTGTTATATTTTATTCTTGGATTAATCCCTTGATCATTATGTTGTGTCCTTCCTTCTGTCTTGTAATAGTCTTTACTTTGAAGTCTAAATTCTCTGGTATGAGTATTGCTGCTCTCACTTTCTTCTGACTTCCATTTGCATGGAATATCTTTTTCCACCCCCTTACCTTCAGTCTGTATGTGTCCCGATGTCTGAAGTGGGTTTCTTGTAGACAGCATGTATAAGGGTCTTGTTTTTGAATCCATTTAGCCAGTCTATGTTTTTTGTTTGAAGCATTTAATCTATTTATATTTAAGGTAATTATTGACATGTATGTTCCTATTATCATTCTCTTAAGTGTTTTGGGTTTGTTTCTGTAGGTCTTTTTCTTCTCTTGTGTTCCCTGTCTAAAGAAGTTCCTTTAGTAATTGTTGTAAGGCTTGTTTGATCGTGCTAAGTTCTCTTAACTTTTGCTTGTCTGCATATCTTTTGATTTTTTCTTCAAATCTGAGTGAGATTTTTGTGGGTCAGAGCATTCTTGGCTGTAGGTTTTTCTCTTTCAAGACTTTAAGTGTATCCTGCCACTCCCTTCTGGCCTGTAGAGTTTCTGCATACATCAGCTGTTATTCTTACAGCTTTTCCCTTTTATGCTATTTGTTGCTCTTCTCTTACTGCTTTTAATATTTTTTGTGTGTGTTTAATTTTCATTACTTTGATTAGTATGTGCCTTGGTTTTTTTCTCCTTGGGTTTATTCTGTATGGCAATCTCTTTGCTTCCTGGACTTGATTAACAATTTCCTTTCCCACGTTGGGGAATTTATTGACTATAATCTCTTCAAATTTTGTCTCAGAACACTTCTTTCTTTCCTCTTCAGGGACGCCTATGATATGAATGTTGGTGTGCTTAATGTTGTCCCAAGGTCTCTGAGACTGTCTTCCATTCTTTTTATTCTTTTTTCTCTTTCTTGTTCTGTGGCAGTTATTTCCACCATTCTATTTTCCAGCTCACTTACTCATTCTTTGGTCGCAGTTATTCCATTATTTATATCATCTAGAGTATTTTTAATTACAGTACTTGTGGTGTTCATTACTGTTTATTTGCTCTTTAACACTTCTAGGTCCTTATTGAATGTTTTTTTTTTTCTTTTTTTTTTTTTTTGTCTATTTGTTTTTGAGATTTTAAACTATCTTTACTATCATTACTCTGAATTCTTTTTCAAGGAATTTGCCTATTTCCTCTTCATTTGTTTGGTCTTGTGGGTTTTTAACTTGCTCCTTTGCCTGCAAGGTGTTTCTTTGTTTTCTTATTTTGTCTAATTTATAGTTTTTGATGTCTACTTTCACTATGCTTCCTTGTAGTAATTCCTCTTATTTCTGTTTTCTGCCTCATATGGTGGGGTTGGTCCAGTGTCTTGTGTACACTTCCTGATGTGGGGGTCTGGTCCCTGCTTTCTGATGTGTGGATCTGAGTCTTTTCCCTCTGATGAGCTGGGCTGTGTTAGGTGGTGTGTTTTAGGGTATGTGTGAGCTTAATGTGGCTTTAGATAATTTGTGATGATGGGTGGGTTTGTGCTCCTGTCTTGCTTGTAGTTTGGTGTGAGGTATTCAGCACTGGCAGTTGCAGGCAGTCACATGAAGCTGAGTCTTAGACTCTGATAGAGGCCTCCATGAGTGTTCTCTGCAGATAATATTCCCTGTGGCTGAGGATTCTCTAGTGACCTGGTGTCCTGGACTGAGTGCTCCCTCCCCAGAGCCTCACATTTGACCTCTGGTCAAGGAATCCAGACTCCACAGGTCACTCATCCTGGCAATAAAAGGAATTTAAAAAGACTATCCAAGGCCCAGACTAATGGTGAAAGGTTAAGTGAAACAAACAAATACTGAATCAAGGAAACATGCACATGCAGAAGAAAAGCAAAAATAGAACTCAGTAGAATGTAAAGCACTAGAACAACATGGAAGAAGAACACCAGAACACAATCAGACAAAGAGGAAACCAACAAAAATCAAAACTAATAGAAAAAGAAAAGCAAACAAACAAAACCTAAGCATACTGCCAAGTAAAGACTGATGCAAAGAAACAAATGAAACTGACAAACATGGTAAAACAAACAAAAACCAAACAAAATACAGAGGAATTTTGAAAATGAGGACCAAATATAACCAGGACCAATTAGAAACAAGGACAAATTATAACAAAGAACAAGAGAACAACCAGATAGACTGAAGATCTCCAAAATGAAATCAAACAATTATAATTAGAACTTACATATAGACAAAACCTTGTAACAAAAACCAAAGCAGTGTGTCATCTGAAGAATTAAACAAGGAAACAGAGAAGACCAATACTATTGATTAAATAATTGTAAGACAAAATAAAGTAAGAAGGGATAAAACACAGAGCAACAGAAGAGCATAGTATAACTGTAAATATAAATAGAAAAAGAAAAAGAAGAAATTTGTTAAATATAAAGAAGAAAAGAAGAATATAGGGAAGATAAACTCGGTAATATAGAGAGCTAGCTAGAAATAGAAACATATAAAAATGATAAAAGTAAAAATAAAATAAAAAATAGAATAAAAAATGTTATAAAATGTGAAGATCCCTTAGAACTCAGATTGAAATTAAAAAAAAAAGCCACAACTGACAAAAGAATGCATCAAATCAATAGAATTAATAACAATGACTCTGTTTCTGTGGGGTCTCAGCTTTAAGTGTCCTTGTGCATTCCTTGAGCCTCAGGCCACCTTCGCCTCCCCAAGAGCCCTCCTCTGCCTCTGGGTTGGACATGCTGTGGGTCCTATGTGGTCCACTTAGGCTCTGATATAGTCCAATTTCTGTGTGTGCTTGCTCCCAAAGTCCACAGATGCCAGAGATAGACCTTTTTCATTTGTGGAAACATTCTTTGTCTACTCATATATTCCAAAGACATATGGTCTACATAGGGTATCATGGAGATTTAGTCTGCAGCTTGCATATCTGATGGAAAGATTTTAGAACCTTTTCCTTAGTCCCCCTGTCCCTGGTGTTCAGCTTTGGTTTTGCCCCTGCTTATGTGTGTGGTCTTACTGCCAGAGTCTGTTCCTGAGGCTTCCTTGAAGCTCTTTGGGTCTGCCTCAGTGAGGGTTTCCTTTATTGTTCATGTGCAGACACTGCTGTGTGGGAAGAGAGAGGATTTGATAGTGGCTCTTCTTCTTGAATGTGACTCAACAGTAGTGTCCTGCTTAGATTGCAGGAGCCCTGGGGGTGACACCAAATGTGCAGGGATGCCAGCAGCAGTGGGTATATAAAATATGGCCTTAGTGTGTTTCTTACTGGTGCCCTGCACAAGGCGCCTGAGGGGCAGCCCTTGGGGGCTTTTTTAATTACTCTGCAACCAATGGAACTTCCTTTATTTTTCGTTTGTAGACCCCAGTGTGTGGGGAGAGAGAGAGTACAATAGTGGCTCCTTCCCCTGCATGTGAGTCAGCAGTAGTATCCTGCCTCAGTCACAGGGTCCCTGGCAGTGGTGGCAATGCCTATTTCACAGGGAAGCTGGTGGGCTCGTGTACAAGAGGAATGTCTCCAAAGATGGCCTGCTCTGCCAACTTCTTCTAGCTCTTGGCAGTAAGTACATTAATCCAGCCCCCAAGGGGTTTTTTTCTATGCTTTGTTGACTGGCCCCAGAGGGAGCCTCCCTTTGTTTTGTCACAGGTACTGAAAGAGGGGTTACAACAGTGGCTCCTCCCCCTGCTTGTGACTCAGCAGTAGCACCCTGGTACCATGCCAGCCCAGTTTTCTGCAGTAGGCATTCCCTGTTATGGATTTCTTCTTTCCTGTCCCCTCAGTCCATCTCCCCATAGCCAAAAGTGGTTCTCACCCTGGGCCAGTTCTCCAGTCCCCACCTTCCAGCCCCCAGGCCCCCTGTAGTGCTGTGAACATACATCTCAGTCCAGTACACATAGAGTCGTGGTATGGAACCTCTGTGTGTTTCTCATGCTTTCCTGTCTGCCACAGATTGGCTGCTTCACCCTCTTTGGACAGTCCCAAATGCCTCCCTTCTGACACAATCAAATTCCACTTTGGAGAGGGGTTTTCTCTGTCAAATAAGGGGTGTTTCCCCAAATTCAGTAATCTCTCCTCTGTTTCAGCTCCCCCCACCCCAGGGTGTAGGATCTGTCTCCTTTTATTTCTCCTCCTCTTTCTCCTTTTTTTTTTCATCCTAATCAGTTTTGCCTTGATCTTTGTAGTCCTTTCTGGTGTCCAAGTTCTTCTGCTAGTATTCAGCTTGTTTTCTGTGGGAGTTATTGCATCTTTTGATGTATTTCTGATGCATCTGTACGGAGAGATGCACTCCACGTCCTTGTACATCACCACCATCTTTCCTCCCTAAGTTAAGAATATTTTAAAAGTCAAATTTATGATGGCAAGAGCCATCACTCATGTGCTATAAATCAAAAATGTCATTATAAAACAATATTGTACTTTTCATACTAAAATGCGTATGGTAACATTTCACTTGTACAATATATAATAGTATACTGTACAGATCAAAATCTTGCTTTTATTTTTATGGTCTATTTGTGTAAATGAAGTTTAGTTTTCATTAATGTGATATGAATAAAAAAAACATTACTGGAAATAGAGACACAGAGAAAATCACCTTTGCTGGGAAGACTTTTTAACATTAAAGTGGAAAGTCACTTAGCCTTTTACATCCTTCCTAAAGTGTGTGGTTTTTAACTAGACAATGTAAATAGCTTAAAAGCTGAGGTCAAAAGGCCCTTATGAGTTATGCCATCATTATGAAAGAACATTTTTCAGAAACAATTCAAAGCTTTATGGTTTTCTGTTTGAAGATATTCCTGTTAGTAAATAGAAATGTAGTTCTGTGAAAAGTTACAAATTGATAAAAATGAAAATGAAGTTTGGTTGAAATATTCATTTGAACCACCATTTCCTCAGAATGAAAGTCCTATTCTTTCCCATCATTTTTTAATAATCATACTTTGAAAATGACAATAGTAAAGAAAGAACCTCTCACAGTGTCTCACAAAAACAATAATGCCAACAAAGTTGAACACAAGAGAAGAGTATAGTGTCAACTGTTTATAAATTAACATAATTGAGCAGTAAAAGGAGTAGTTATTTAAGACTAGGAAAGGCTTTGTTTTCCTTGTTAAGAACCAATTCTATTAACATATGTGTACTCTGAAAACCTGTAAAGAAGAAAAATGTTCTCCTAGCTGTCAATTATCTTATCTTTACAAGAATATTAAGTTCTATCTAAAACAATGGGGTAGATAACTCCATCAAGCTGATGGGTTGTGAGGCAGACGATAGATGGGCCCCAGGCTGAGCAGCTGGAGTTTTCCCCCTGTGGACAGATACAACAAGATGAAGATAACTGCAGGTGTGAAGTGGAGATGTGTCCTGACCAGATAAGAGACCACATATTTCTCATTCTTGAGGTCAAGGAGACCTTTCTGACTACACATGTACAGAAAGGCTCCTCAGGGGTCAAAAAGCGTGCTGCCCAATAGTAGGTGATGTCAACCTGCCCATATCCATCTTTCTAGAATCCATCTTGGCTAAGACATGTGCATGCACACATGGGAGGATCATGAGATAAACCAAGTATGGACTCAGAGCCAAGCAAAGCAATATGATTGGCCAGAGGAAACCCAGAAGAAATGCCCTATATAAGTGATTCAAACTACCATGAAGACATGACTTTCTGTCTGAGCCCACCCATTTGAGTCTATTCACACATACTCTTTTTCTTCCAAATAAACACTTTATTTGTTTCACTAATTTCTGTCTCTTTGTGGAAATTCATTTTTACAAAGCTGATGGGCCAGGGCCTTGTCGCTGGCCACTGGCCCTCATGGTCTGGTGGCTAGGTTTCAGCACTCTCACTGCAGTGACCTGACTTCAACCACTGGCCAGGAACCAAAATTCTGCTTCAAGCTGCTACAGGCTGAGGCCACCCAAGATCAGGTTGGATTTAATTGAATCAACAAGAGGTTTTATAACAAGTTTCTATTTTTCTTTATAACAAGTTTTTCAAAATGACATTAATATAATTGAAACAAAGTGTTATAAATATATACTAGAGTGTAGGTGTTTGATCAAAGAGAAAAAGGGAAGATATCGAGGTAGAAGAAACTGTTTGGAAGCTATGTCAAAGAGAAAAAGGGAAGATATCGAGGTAGACTAACTATTTGTGAAACAATGCAAATAATTGAAAGGATGACAGCATATATCCTCATAAAGAACCAACCCGACAAGTATAGAAAACTGGAAATATGCCAATGGAAGTGACTGTGGAGAAAAAGAAACACTCTAGAGCCAAATAGAAAATGAAGTTTTTCTAACATTTTATATTGACCAGACTTGGACTGTAAACCAAATCATTCTTATTTTCCACTAGAAAAAGTATTCTCCCATCCTTTGAATGTGATGGAGAATATTGGTACCATCCATAGGAAATTCTGGTTCTGGTTAAGTTTCTGAAATGACCTAAGCTAGTAATTTCCAAGCCCATCTTGTTACTATAATAACCTGACATACTTCTGTAGGAAAAGAGATTTCCAGGTGTCACATCAGAAATGCCAGACAGCAATATTACTGCTCCTTCTGGGAGGCTGATAAGAAGAAATGTTTGGGTATCACTGATCTAAGGACTGTAATTACATATAGTTTCCAGAGCTTAATAATTGTTAGTAGTTCTCGGGTTCAAATCCCTGTTCTACTCTCTGGGTACTCTATGGAAAGTGACTAAAGTTTTGTTTGCCTCAGTTCCTTTATTTATTTATTTTTAATTTTTTTTAATTTTTTTTAGTTCCTTTATTTTTAATGAACACACCTAAGAGTCTTGTGTAAGGATTATGTCAGTTAATATAAAATAATTTTAACAGTGCCAATGCAAGGAACACTCACTAAACATTAGTATCTGTCTTGTCTTTGTAGATTTCACTTGCAATGACTCTCCAGCATGAATCTGAACTTCAACAACAATTACACATAACTTTTACAGTGCTTCAATAAATACTTGTGAAATTAAGACTAAAGTGACCCCTACAATCTGAGTGTTTTCTGTTTAAAGTAGTATAAAATATCTGAAACACATGGAAATGGTTATTATATTACCCTCCAATTAAGCCTGGGGTGAATTTTAGCATGTTTGGTAGGTATATTTAGTTTTCCACCAAAAGTTTGTTATTGAAGGAGCAAGACAACATAATAGAAAAGTTTTAGTACACACATAGTCTCAAAAACTAAATGCAATTTTTGAAATATATGAAAATAGTAATCTAAGGCTATTTCAAGCAACATTTGTAAATAATAAATTGCTTTTGAAATTGGAACGGATTGGTACTCACAAATTTTAAAAGTAAGGATTACTGATTTCACCTTAATGGAATGAATATAATACTGCCACAAAGAAAACTTATACTTACTTTCTCTTTGTCTTTCTTTTTTAAAGCTCTTTATTGGAATATATGCACTTAACATTGTTGTGCCAGTTTTTGCTGTACAATGAAGTGAATCAGCTGTATTTATACATATATCTCCATATCCACTCCGTCCCACGACTCCATCTGACCCTCCTTATCCCAGGCCCCTAAGTCATCAACCATCATTGAGTTGATCTCCCTGTGTTATGCAGCAGCTTCCCACTAGCTATCTATTTTACAGTTGGTAGAGTATATATGTCAATTCTAGTCTCTCACTTCCTCCTGGCTTCCCCTTCACCCCACTGCCCCTTGCCTTGTGTCCTCAACTCCGTTCTCTACATCTGCATCTTTATTCTTGCTCTGTCACTGGGTTCATCTGTATTTTTTTTTTAGATTCCATATGTGTGAGTTACTATACGGTATTTGTTTTTCTCTTTCTGGCTTACTTCACTCTGTATGACAGACTCTAGGTCCATCCACCTCACTACAAATCACTCAATTTCAATCTGTCCTATGACTGAGTAATATTCCATTGTATATATGCACCACATCTTCTTTATTTATTCATCTGTTGATGGGCATTTAGGTTGCTATCATGTCCTGGCTATTGTAAATAATGCTGAAATGAACATTGTGGTGCATATTACTTTTCGGATTATGGTTCTCTCAGGGTATATGCACAGTAGTGGGATTGCTGGGTCATATGGTAGCTCTACTTTTAGTTTTTTAAGGAACCTACATATTGTTTTCCATAGTGCCTGTACCAATTTACATTCCCACCAACAGTGCAAGAGGGTTCCCTTTTCTCCAAACTCTCTCCAGCATTAATAGTTTCTAGGTATTTTGATGATGGCCATTCTGATTGGTGTGAGGTGCTACCTCACTGTGGCTTTGACTTGCATTTCTCTAATGATTAGTGATATTGAGCATCTTTTCATGTGTTTGTTAGCCATCTGCATGTTTTCTTTGGAGAACTGTCTATTTAGATCTTTTGCCTATTTGTGGATTGTGTTATTTGCTTTTTTGTTATTAAGTTGCATTAACTGCTTGTATAGTTTGGAGATTAATCCTTTGTCAGTTGCTATATTGGAAAATATTTTCTCCCATTCTAAAGGTTGTCTTCTGGTCTTGTTTATGGTTTCCTTTGCTGTGCAAAACTTTTAAGTTTCATTAGGTCCCATTTGTTTATTTTTTATTTATTTCCACGATTCTGGGAGGTGGATGAAAAAGGATTTTACTCTGAATTATGTCATAAAATGTTCTACCTATGTTTTCCTGTAAGAGTTTTATAGTGTCTGGCTTTACATTTATCTCTTTAATCCATTTTGAGTTTATTTTTGTGTATGGTGTTAGGAAGTATTCTAATTTCATTCTTTTCATGTCACTGTCCAATTCTCCCCGTATCACTTATTAAAGAGGCTGTTTTTTCTCCCCATTGTATATTTTTCTCTACTTTGTCAAAGATAAGGTACCCATATGTGTATGGGTTTATCTCTGGTTTCTCTATTCTGTTCCACTGATCTATATTTCTGTTTTTGTACCAGAATCATACTGTCTTGATCACTGTAGCCTTGTAGTATAGTTTGATGACAGAGAGCCTGATTCCATCAACTCCATCTTTCCTTCTGAAGATTATTTTGGCTATTAGGGATCTTCTGTGTTTCCATAGAAATCATAAAATTACTTGTTCTAGTTCTGTGAAAAATGCCATTGGTAATTTTATAGCGATTGTGTTGAATCTATAAATTACGTTGGGTAATATAGACATTTTCACAATGTTGATTCTACCAATCTAAAAACATGGTATGTCCCTCCCTGTGTTTGTATCATCTTTGATTTATTTCATAAGTGTCTTATACTTTTCTGCATATGGATCTTTTGCCTCCTTAGGCAGGTTTATTCCTAGGTATTTTATTATTTTTGTTGCAATGGTGACTGGGGGTGTTTCCTTAATCTCTCTTTTTGATCATTCGTTATTAGTATATAGGAATTCAAGAGATTTCTGCACATTAATTTTTTCTTCTGCTACTTTACTAAACTCATTGATTAGTGCTAGCATATTTCTGGTAGCTTTTTTAGGGTTTTCTATGTATATATCATATCATCTGCAAAGAGTGACAATTTTACTTCTTCAATTTGGATTCGTTTTATTTCATTTTCTTCTCTGATTGCTGTGGCTAACACTTCCAAATCTATGTTGAATAATAGTGGTGAGAGTGGGCACACTTGTCTTGTTCCAATTCTTAAAGAGAACAATTTCATTTTTTCACAATTTAGAATGATGTTGGCTGTTGGTTTGTCATATGTGGTTTTTATTATGTTGAGGTAATTTCCTTTTATGCCTACTTTCTGGAGAGTTTTTATCATAAGTGGATGTTGAATTTTGTCAAAAGCTTCTTATGCATTTTTTGTGATTATCATATGGTTTCTATCCTTCAATTTGTTAATATGAGGTATCACATTGATTGAATTGCATATATTGAAGAATCCTTGAATTCCAAGGATAAACCCCACTTGATCATGGTTCATGATCTTTTTATTGTGCTGTTGGATTCTGTTACCTAGTATGTTGTTGAGCATTTTTTGCATCTGTATTCATCAGTGATATAAGCCTGTAATTTTCTTTTCTATTTTTTTTTTTTCTGATATCTTTGCCTGGTTTTCTTATCAGGGTGATGATGGCATTGTAGAATGAGTTTGGGAGTATTCCTCCTTCTTCTATACTTTGGAAGAGTTTGAGAAGGATAGGTGTAAGCTGTTTCCTAAATGTATGATAGAATTCGCCTGTGAAACCATCCGGCCCAGGGCTTTTGTTTGTTGGGAGATTTTTAATCACAGTTTCAATTTCAGTACTTGTGCTTAGTCTGTTCATATTTTCTATTTCATTCTGTTTCAATCTTTGAAGATTTTACTTTTCTAAAAAGTTATCCATTTCTTCCAGAGTATCCAGTTTATTGGCATATAGTTGCTTGTGGTAGTTTCCCATGATCTTTTGTATTTTTGTGTGTCAGTTGTTACTTCTCCTTTTTCAGTACTAATTCTATAGATATGCATCTTCTCCCTTTTTTTCCTGACGAGTGTGGCTAATGGTTTATCAATTTTGTTTATCTACTCAGAGAAACAGATTTTAGTTTTATCAATCTTTGCCATTGTTTCCTTCATTTCTTTTTCATTAATTTCTGATCTGTTCTTTATGATTCCTTTTCTTCTGCCCACTTTGAGAATTTTTGTTCTTCTTTCTCTAAGTGTTTTAGGTGTAAGGTTAGGCTGTTTATTTGAGATTTTTTTTTTTTTTTTTTGTTTCTTGAGGTAGGCTTCTATTGCTATAAACTTCCCTCTTAGAACTGCTTTTGGTGCATCCCTTAGCTTTTTGGGTCATTGTGTTTCATTGTCATTTGTTTCTAGGTAGTTTTTGTTTTCCTCTTTGATTTCTTCAGTGATTCCTTGGTTGTTTAATAGCATATTGTTTAGCCTGCATGTGTTTTTATTTTTTACAGCTTTTTTCCTATAATTGATATCTAGTCTCATGGCATTGTGTTCAAAGAAGATCCTTGATATGATTTCAATTTTCTTGAATTTACTGAGGCTTGATTTGTGACCCAAGATGGGATCAATCCTGGAGAATGTTCTGTGTGCACTTGAGAAGAAATTGTATTCTGTAGCTTTTGGATAGAATGTCTTATAAATATCAATTAAGTTGAGTTGGTCTAATGTGTCATTTGAAGCTTGTTTTTCCTTATTTATTGTCTTTTTGGATGATTTGTCCATTGGTGTAAGTTGGGTGTTAATGTCTCCTACTATTATTGTCTTACCATTGATTTCCCCTTTTATGCCTGTTAGCATTTGCCTTATGTATTGAGGTGCTCTTATGTTGGGCACATATATATTTACAATTGTTATATTTTCTTCTTGGATTGATTCCTTGATCAGTATGTAGTGTCCTTGATTGTCTCTTGTATTAGTCTTTATTAAAGTCTGATTTGTCTGATATGTGTATTGCTACTCCAGAATTCATTTGACTTCCATTTACATGGAATATTTTTTCCATCCCCTTGCTTGCAGTCTGTATGTATCCCTCAGTCTGAAGTGGGTTTCTTGTAGGCAGCGTGTATAAGGGTCTTGCTTTGCATCCATTCAGCCAGTCTGTGTCTGTTGTTTGGAGCATTTAATCCTTTCACATGTAAGTTAATTATTGACATGTATGTTTCTATAACAATTTTCTTAAATGTTTTGGGTTTGTTTGTTTTTTTCCTTTTTGTATATGTTTTCCATCTCTTGTGTTTCCTGCCTAGAGAGGTTCCTTTAACAATTGTTGTAAGTCTGGTTTGGTGGTGCTGAATTCTCTTAACTTTTGCATGTATGTAAAACTTTTGATTTCTCCAACGAATCTGAATGAGATTTTTGCTGGGTATAGTATTCTTGGCTGTAACTTTTTTCTATTTCAAGACTTTAAATATATCCTGCCACTCCCTTCTGGCCTGCAGAGTTTCTGCAGCAAGGTCAGCTGTTATCCTTATGGGTTTTCCCTTATACATTATTTGTTGCTTTTCTCATGCTGCTTTTTTTTTTTTTTTAATTTATTGGAGTATACTTGATTTACAATGTTATGTTAGTTACAGATGTACAACAAAGTGAATCAGTTATACATATAGGCATATCCACTCTCCTCATGCTGCTTTTAACATTTTTTCTTTGTGCTTATTTTTTGTTACTTTGATTAATATGTGTCTCAGTGTGTTTCTCCTTGGGTTTATTTGTATGGGACTCCCTGAACCTCTTGGACTTGATTTCCTTTCCCATGTTGGGGAAGTTTTCCACTATGACCTCTTCAAATATTTTCTTAGACCCTTTCTGTTTTCCTTCTTCTGGGATGCCTATGATTCAAATATTTGTGCACTTAATGTTGTCACTGATGTCTCTGAGACTGTCTTCCATTTTTTTTATTCTTTTTTCTTTTTGCTGCTCTGTGACAGTTGTTTTCACCATTCTATCTTCCAACTCACTTATTCATTCTGCCTCAGTTATTCTGCTGTTTATACCAATTAGAGTATTTTTAATTCTAGATATTGTGTTGTTCATAACTGTTTGTATGCTTTTTAGTTCTTCTAGGGCCTTATTAAATGTTTGCTGTATTTTCTCTATTCTGTTTCTGAGATTTTGGATCATCTTTACTATCATTACTCTGAATTCTTCTTAAGGCAATTTGTCTATTTCTTCTTCATTTATTTGGTCTTGTGGGTTTTTATCTTGCTTCTTTGTCTGCAAAGTGTTTTTTTTTTGTTTGTTTACTTTTTGTCTAATTTATATTATTGCTCTCTCCTTTCCCTATGCTGCCTAGTTGTAATTCTTCTTGTTTCTGTTCTCTGCCCCCTGTGGTGGGGTTGGTCCATTGTCTTGAGTAAGCTTCCTGATGGTAGGGTCTGGTGCCTGCTTTCTAGTGTGTGTAACTGAATCTTTTCTCTCTGATGAACAAGGCAGTATCTGGTGGTGGGTTTTATGGTATGCGTGAGCTTAATATGGCCTTAGGTAGTCTGTGTGCTGATGGGTGGGTTTGTGTTCCTGTCTTCTTTGTAGTTTGGTGTGAGGTATCCAGCACTGGCAATCAGGAAAACGTGTGTGTTAGGCTCTGATAGAGGCCTCCATGAGAATTCTCTGTGGTTAATCATCCCTGTGGCTAAGGACTCTCTAGTGGTCTAATGTCCTTGCCTCAGTGCTCCCTCCAAAGGGCCTCTGACTTGGATTCCTTCTGGTCAAGGAATTCAGACTCCAGAGGTCAGTCATCCAGCAATAAATTGGTTTAAAAATACTATGCATGGGATTAAAAGATGGTGGCGAAGTAAAGGGACGTGGAATGCATCTCTCTCCACAGTTGCATTGAGAATGCACTGAAGGACACAATAATTTCCACAGAGAACCAGCTGAACACCAGCAGACGGCCTCAGACACCAGAAAGGACCGCAAGGAGCCCGACATAACTGGTAGGGAGGCATCTACAATGGCTCAAAGAGGGTGAAGCGGTGGAGCTGTGGCAGACAGGAGGGAGTGAGAAACAAATGGAGGGTCCACACTGCAGCTCAGCGTTCCAGGACTGAGATGTTGATCCACAGCTGAACAGAGGGTCTGGGAGTGGGAGCGAGGGAACTGGAGAGCTGGTTCAGGGTGAGAAACATTGTTGCCAGTAAGGTGATGGACCAAGAGGACAGGAGGGAAGAGGTCCATGGTGAGGAGTGCCTTTCACTGAGAGCTGCCTGGCCATGAGGGTGGCTGCAAGCTGCAAGCTTATGGGTGGGGTGGAGAAGCCACGCACATAGCCTCTCTCTCTCTTTTGGCATCTCTGCAGCAGGCAGTGGAGAGAAGCCCTGCGGGCCACCTAAGACACTCAAGGATAACAAGCACCCTCAGGCACTCGGGCAGGGCTAGATTAAAACCCCTTGGAATGCCGGCAGCAGGGAGGCTGCCGAGAAACAAACAAACAAACAAACAAAAACCCGAGAGAGGCCCAACTCTGAGACTTTCTGTTTAAGCCTGAGCCACCAGTGTCCCTCTGAAACAGGCACCTCCAAGCATGACTGAAACAACAGTGAGCCACTCCTCACTCACTCCCAGGGGAAGGAGCCACTATTGTACCCTTTCCCTCGCCACACACCAATGCTTACAGACAAACAATAAAGGAAACTTGGCAGGTCACAGAATAATGCAAAAAAACCCAAGGCGAGTAGGATACTTACAGCTGAGACTTTAAGAAAACAGAAAAATTAGTATCAATCCTATTGAACTGCTCCATTCTGGGATCAGTTCTGGATTTTTTTTTCTCTCTCTCTTTTTTTTTTTTTCTTTATTAATTATGATCTTAGTCCTAAGGGATCAACAATTTTATAACATATTTTAATGATAATTTTATTCTATTTTAATTTTTTTGCCTTCTTATATACTTCCATATCTACCTAAGTTTTTGGTTGTATGGACAATATATCTCTCATAATTTCCTTTCATCCCTATATTTTATACATTTATATTCCTTTTTATTTCCATATTTCCAACCACACTATGCTCTTCTGTTCCCCTTTCTTTCAGCCTTTTTAAGTTTATTTTATCTTAACATACTTATAAGCAACACTATCGATCTGCTCAGACTCCTTGCTCTAGTCTCCAGATGATGCACCATGTTGGTATTTAATATTAGGTTTTTGTCTTTATCTTAGTTCTTAGTACAACTGTCTAATATCATTCTGAGAATCTCCATTCTGTCTGGTGGTACTCTAGCTCTTTTCTATATTTGATCCTAGCTTACAAAATCTCCCTGGATTACTGTTTGTATGTGTAAGGTGTTATTTGTTTGTTTGCTTTTGCTTTTGTCTCTGATATGTTCTGTTTCAGTTGTCCATTTATGTTGGGTTTCTCTTTGAATATCTGATAGCATACTGGGGTTCCATCAGGTCTTTCCAGAGCCTTATGTCCTAATGGATTCAGTGTTTGTGTGTCTTATACATGAATGTGTTTACTAGACTTCGTATTTGTTTAATCCAACACTTGGACATTAGCCTAAGGCTTGGACAGTCTTCTATAAACACCTCTATCGCCAGGACAAGCAACCCCAAAAGTTTGGACAACCATGAGGAAACAAAGAAAAAGCACACAAGCAAAGGAGCAGGAAAAAAACCCACAAGACCAACTAAATGAGGAGGAAATAGGAAAATTGCCTGAAAAAGAATTCAGAGTAATGATAGTAAAAATGATACAAAATCTCAATAACAAAATAGAGAAAGTACAAGAAACAGTTCATAAGAACTCAGAAAAACAAACAGCAATGGATAACAAAATAACTGAAATTAAAAATACTCCAGATGCTATAACCAGCAGAATGACCGAGGGAGAAGAATAAGTGAGTTGGAAGATAGAATGAGGGAAATAACTGCCACAGAGCAGGAAAAAGAAAAATAAACAAAAAAAATGGAAAAAAGTCTCAGAGACCTCAGTGATAACATGAAGCATACCAACATTCGAATTATAGGAATCCCAGAAGAAGAAGAAAACAAGAAGAGTGTGAGAAAATAGTTGAAGAGGTTATAGTGGAAAACTTCACCAACATGGGAAAGGAAATAATGAACCAAGTCCAAAAAGCACAGAGAGTCCCATACAGAATAAACCCGAGGAGAAATACACCAAGGCACATATTAATCAAACTAATGACAATTAAACACAAAGAAAACATATTAAAATCAGCAAGAGAAAGGCAACAAACAACATATAAGGGAAAACCCATCAGGATATCAGCTGACCTCGCTACAGAAACTCTGCAGGCCAGAAGGGAATGGCAGGATATACTGAAAGTCCTGAAAGACAGAAACCTATAGCCAAGAATACTCTACCCAGCAAGAATCTCATTCAGATTTGAGGGAGAAATCAAAAGCTTTCCAGACAAGCACAAGTTAAGAGAATTCAGCACCACCAATCCAGCCTTACAGCAAGTGCTAAAGGAACTTCCCTAAGTAGGAAACACAAGAAAAGGAAAACACCTACAAATACAAACCCAAAACAATTAAGAAAATGGTAATTGGAACACACATGTCAATAATCACCTTAAATGTAAATGGATTAAATGCTCCCACCAAAAGACACAGACTGGCTCAATGGATACAAAAACGAGACCCTTCTATATGCTGCCTACAAGAAACCCACTTCAGACCAAGGGATACATATAGACTGAAAGGAAAGGGATGGAAAAAGATATTCCATGAAAATGGAAGTCAACAGAAATCTGGAGCAGAAATACTCATATCAGACAAATTAGACTTGAAAGTAAAGACTATTAAAAGAGACAAGGAAGAACACTATGTAATGATCAAGGGATCCATCCAAGAAGAACATATCACAATGGTAAATATCTATGCCCCCAACTTAGGAGCACCTCAATACATAAGGCAAATGCTAACAGCTATAAAAGGTGACATCGACAGTAACACAATAATAGTGGGAGACTTGAACACCATACTTACATCAATGGACAGATCATCCAAACAGAAAATAAATAAAGACACACAAGCTTTAAATGACACATTAGACCATCTCGACTTAATTGATATTTATAGGACATTCCATCCAAAAACGACAGACTACACTTTCTTCTCAAGTGCACAGGGAACATTTTCCAGGATAGATCAGATCTTGGGTCACAAATCAAACCTCAGCAAATTCAAGAAAATTGAAGTCATATCAAGCATCTTCTCAGACCACAACACCATGAGACTAGATATCAATTACAGGAGAAAAACTGCAAAAATACAAACACATGGAGGCTAAACAATTCACTCTTAAACAACCAAGGAAACACTAAAGAAATCAAAGAGGAAATCAAAAAATATCTAGAGGAAAACGACAATGAAAACACAACAACCCAAAACCTATGGGATGCAGCAAAAGCAGTTCTAAGAGGGAAGTTTATAGCAATACAGTCCTACCTTAAGGAACAAGAAAATTATCGAATAAACAACCTAACCTTCCACCTAAAACAGTTATAAAGAGAAGGAAAAAGAAACCTCAAAGTGAGCAGAAGGATAGAAATCATAAAGATCAGAGGAGAAATAAATGAAAAAGAAAGGAAGGAAGCAATAGCAAAAATTAATAAAACTAAAAGCTGGTTCTTTGAAAAGATTAATAAAATTGAAAAACCATTAGCCAGACTCATGAAGAAAAAAAGGGAGAAGATGCAAATCAACAGAATTAGAAATGAAAAAGGAGAAGTAACAGCAGACACCTCAGAAATACAAAACATCATGAGAGACTACTACAAGCAACTATATGCCAATCAATTGGTTAACAGGAAAGAAATGGATAATTTCTTAGAAAAATACAATCTTCCAAGACTGAACCAGGAAGAAATGGAAACCATGAACTGACCAATCACAAGTACAGAAATTGAGGCAGTGATTAAAAATCTCCCAACACACAAAAGCCCAGGACCAGATGGGTTCACCGGTGAATTCTATCAAACATTTCAAGAAGAGCTAACACCTATCCTTCTCAAACTCTTCCAAAATATTGCAGAAGGTGGAACACTCCCAAACTCATTCTACAAGGCTACCATCACCCTGATAGCAAAACCAGGCAAAGATGTCACAAAAAAAAAAGTTACAGACAAATATCACTGATGAATATAGATGCAAAAATCCTCAACAAAATACTAGCTAACAGACTCCAACAGCACATTAAAAAAATCATACATCATGATCAAGTGGGGTTTATCCCTGGGATGCAAGGATTCTTCAATATATGCAAATCAAATAATGTGATACATCATATCAACAAATTGAAGGAAAAAATCATATGATTATCTGAATAGATGCAGAAAAAGCTTTTGACAAAGTTTAGCATATATTTATGATAAAAGCTCTTCAGAAAATGGGCATAGAAGGAAATTACCTCAACATAGTAAAAGCCATATATGAGAAACCAAAAGCCAACATCGTTCTCAATGGGGAAAAACTGGAAGAATTCCCTCTAAGAACAGGAACAAGACAAGGGTGTCCACCCTCACCACTATTATTCAACATAGTTTTGGAAGTTTTAGCCACAGCAATCAGAGCAGAAAAAGTAATATAAGGAATCAAAATTGGAAAAGAAGAAGTAAAATTGTCACTCTTTGCAGATGACATGATATTATATATAGAAAACCCTAAAGACTCTACCAGAAAACTGCTGGCACTAATTGATAAATTAATAAAGTAGCAGGATACAAAATTAATGCACAGAAATCTCTTGCATTCATATACACTAACAACAGAAGAGCAGAAAGAGAAATTAAGGAAACTCTCCCATTCACCATTGCAACCAAAAGAATCAAATACCTAAGAATAAACCTGTTTAAGGACGCAAAATATCTGTATGCAGAAAACTTTAAGACATTGATGAAAGAAATCAAAGACGACACAAACAGATGGAGGGACATACCATGTTCCTGGATTGGAAGAATCAACATCGTGAAAATGACTGTACTACCCAAAGCAATTTACAGATTCAATGCAATCCTGATCAAATTACCAATAGCATTTTTCACAGAACTAGAGCAAGAAATCTTACGATTTGTATGGAAACACAAAAGACCCCGAATAGCCAAAGCAATCTTGAGAAGGAAATGTGGAGTTGGTAGAATCAGCCTTCCTGACTTCAAACTATACTACAAGGCCATAGTGATCAAGACAGTGTGGTACTGGCATAAAAATAGTAAGGAAGATCAATGGAATAGAATAGAGAACTCAGAAGTAAGCCCAAACACATATGGGCACCTTATCTTTGACAAAGGAGGCAAGAGTATACAATGGAAAAAAGACAGCCTCTTTAATAAGTGGTGTTGGCAAAATTGGACATCAACATGTAAAAGAATGAAATTAGAACACTTCCTAACACCATACACAAAAATACACTCCAAATGGATTAAAGACCTACATGTAAGGCCAGACACTATAAAACTCCTAGAGGAAAACATAGGCAGAACACTCTATGACATCCATCAAAGCAACATCCTTTTCGACCCACCTCTTAGAATCATGGAAATAAAATCAAGAACAAACAAATGGGACCTCATGAAACTTAAAAGCTTTTGCACAGTGAAAGAAACCATAAACAAGACTAGAAGGCATCCCTCAGAATGGGAAAAAATAATTGCCTATGAAACAACGGACAAAGGATTAACCTCCAACATATACAAGCAGCTCATGAAGCTTAATACCAAAAAAGCAAATAACCCAATTCACAAACTGGCGGAAGGCCTAAACAGTCACTTCTCCAAAGATGACATACAGATGGCCAACAAACACATGAAAAGATGCTCAACATCACTAATTATCAGAGAAATGCAAGTCAAAGCCACAATGAGGTATCACCTCATACCAATCAGAATGGCCATCATCACAAAATCTGGAAACAACAAATGTTGGAGAGGGTGTGGAGAAAAGGGAACTCTCCTGCACTGTTGGTGGGACTGTAAGTTGGTCCAGCCACTATGGAAAACAATTTGGAGGTTCCTTAAAAAACTACAAATAGAACTACCATATGATCCAGTAATCCCACTCCTGGGCATATACCCAAAGAAAACCATAATCCCAAAAGAAACTTGTACCATAATGTTTATTGCAGCACTATTTACAATAGCCAGGACATGGAAGCAACCAAAATGCCCATCAACAAATGAATGGATACAGAAGATGTGGCATATATATACAATGGAATATTACTCAGCTATAAAAAGGGATGAGATGGAGCTATATGTCATGAGGTTGATAGACCTAGAGTCTGTCATACAGAGTGAAGTAAGTCAGAAAGAGAAAGAGAAATATTGTATGCTATCTCACATATACGGAATCTAAAAATGGTACTGATGAACTCAGTGACAAGAACAACGATGCAGGTGCAGAGAATGGACTGGAGAACTTGAGGTTTTGTGGGGGGCGGGAGGTGAAGGGGAAGCTGAGACGAAGCGAGAGAGTAGCATAGACATATATATTCTACCAACTGTAAAATAGATAGCCAGTGGGAAATTGTTGTATAACAAAGGGAGTTCAACTCGAGGATGGAAGTTGCCTTAGAGAACTGGGACGGGGAGGGTAGTGGGGGACTCGAGGGGGGGGACTCAAGGGAGGGAGGGAATATGGGGATATGTGTATAAAAACAGATGATTGAACTTGGTGTACCCCCCCAAAAAATAATAAATAAATAAAATTTAAAATGTAAAAAAAAAAAAAAAAAGACTATCCATGACCCAGACTAATCGTAAAATTAGGTTAAACAAATACTGTGTCAAGGAATCATGTACATGCACAATAAAGAACAGCAACAACGAAAAAAAAAAAGAAAAAAAGAAAAAACAGAACCCAATAGAACATAAAGAAGTAGAACAACCTGACAGAATCCCAGAATGCAATCAGAAAATTAAAGGGAAAAACGAATAGAATTCAAAACAAAAACAAACAAACAAACAAACAAAAAAAACAGAGAAATTGTGAAAACAAGGACCAAATATTACAGGGAACAAATAGAAACCGGCAGCAAAGATAACATAGTACAAGAGAACAAACAGATAGACTGAAGATCCCCAAAATCAAATCAAACAATTATAATTAGAACTAAAATAAAGACAAATCCTAATAACAAAAACAAAAGCAGTGTGTCATTTGAAGAATAAAGCAAGGAAACAGAGCAGACCAATATTATTGAGTAAAAGAACAATAAGATAAAATAAAATAAGGGATAAAACAGAGCAACAAATGAGTGTAGTATAACTAGAAATATAAAACGAAAAAAAATAAAATAGAAATGTGTTAAAGATATTAAAATTAGGGAGATAAATTCAGCACTACAAAAAAGCTAACTAGAAATAGAAATATATAAAAAGGTTAAAAATAAAAGTAAAAAATAGAATAAAAATATGTTATAAAAGGTGAAGATCCCTTAGGACTAAGATCATTAAGAAAAGAAGGAGAAGAAAAAGAAAGAAAGAAAGCTAGAACTGACCACAGAATGGATCAGTTCAATAGAATTAATAATGATTATGTTTCTTATGCGTCTCATCTCTAAGTGTCCTTGTACATGCCTTGAGCCTCAGGCTACCTTCACCTCCTCAAGTGGCCCTCTTCTGCCTCTGGGTTTGACTCTGGACCTGCTGTGGGTCCTATAGTTGCACTTAAGCTCTGATCTGTCCCAGTTCCTGTGTGTGCTTGCTCCCACAGTCCACAGCTGCAAGAGCTAGACCTTTTCATTTGTGGGAACATTCACTCTCTACTCTGATATTCCAAAGACATAGGGTCTACCTAGCAGATCACGGGGATTTAGTCTGCTGTGTGTATATCTATTGGAAAGATTTTAGAACCTCTTCCTTTGCCCCCCCGTCCCTGGTGTTCAGCTTTTGTTTTGTCCTTTCTTCTGCATGTGGTCTAACCACCAGAGTCTGGTCCTGAGGCTGCCTTGGAGGTCCTTGGGTCTGCCTCAGTGAGGGTTTCCTTTATTATTCATGTGCAGACACTGGTGTGTAGGGAGAGAGAGGCTTTGATAGTGGCTCCTCTCCTTGCATGTCACTCAACAGTAGCACCCTGCTTGGATCATGGGAGCCTGGAGATGACCCCAAATGTGCATGGATGCCAGTGGCTGTGGGTATATGAAATCTTGCCTTAGTGTGGTTCTTTACTGGTGCCTGGCACAAGGTTCTTGTGGGGTAATCCTTTGGGGCTTTTTGTAATACTCTGTGACTGATGGAGCTTCCTTTATTGTTTATCTGTAGGCACCGATGTGTGGGGAGAGAGATGGTACAATAGTGGCTCCTTCCCCTGTGTGTGAACCAGGAGTATCACCCTGCCTGGGTCTTGGGAGCCCTGATAGCAGTGGCAGTGCCAACTGCAGAGGGAAGCTGGAGGGCTTGGGTGTAATGGAAATGTCTCCAGAGATGTCCTTCTCTGTGGTCATCTGGCACTCTGTAGCAGGCACACCAGAGCAGCATGCCTCCTCCCCCCCACAGGGGATTTTTCTATCCCTTGTCAACTGTGACATCCAGGCTCAGAGGGTGCCTCTCTTTGTTCATCACAGGTGCTGAAAGAGAGGCTACAATAATGGCTTCTCCCCTCAGCTTGGAGTCAACAGTAGCACACCACCACCATGGCCACCCAGCTTTCCACAGTAGGCATTGCCTGCTGCACATTTTTTTTCCCTTCTGTCCCCTCAGTCCATCTCCCCACAACCACCGATATTTCTCAACCTGAACCAGTTCTCCAGTTCCCATGTTCCAGCTCCCTGATCCCCTGTACAGCTATGAACCCAAGTCTCTGGGACACGCAGAGCCATGTTATGGACCCTCTGTGTGTTTCTACTCTTTCCTGTCTGCCACAGATCAGACACTTCACCCTATTTAGACACTCCCAAATGCCTCCCTTCTGACCCAATCAAATTCCCTGTTGGAGAGGGGATTTCACTGTCAGATAAGGGGTTTTTCCCCGAGTTTGGCATCTCTCCTCTGTTTCAGCTTCCCCCACCCCAAGGTGTAGGACCCATCCCTTTCCTTTCTTCTACTCCTCTTTCTCCTTCGTTTCCCCCCTCTGTCATACCCAGTTATGTTGGGATCTTTTCAGTCCCTTCTGGTATCTTCTGGTATCCCAGATATTTTGCTGGTGTTCAGCCATTTTTTTCTGTGGGAATTATTGAATCTTTTGATGTATTACTGATGCATCTGTGGAGAGAGATGCACTCCACATCCTTCTCCTTTGCTTCCATCTTTTTCCTCTCTCTGTTTCTTTATTTAATTTTAATGTAGAAAGAGGTAGAATTTTGTTGTGAGAATGTATGGAATATCTATTTTTCCATTAAGGGTTTGCTGTTAGATTTTCACTTCTTGTGTGCTTTTGATCTGTAATTTTAAAATTGAGGTATAATTTACATACAATAAAGTGGAAACTTTGATAAATTTCTGGCATAGATTATGCAGATAGCACCTAGGTGAAGATGTAGAACATGCCCTTAATTGATCTACTCCCCACAGGCAAATGATGCTTTGATTTGGTTCAACATAGATTAATATAGCCTATCACAGAGCTTCACATAAACAAAATCACAGTATATACTCTTTAGTCTGGCTTCTGCCCCATAATATAGCATTCTAAGATTAATCCATGTTAATTCTATTTCAATCAATAGTTTGTTCTCCTTTTATTGTTGAGTAGTAGTTCATCATATGAATAGACACATAAATTTTCTTGTCCATTCTTCACTTGGTTGATGTTTGGATGTTTCTGATTTGGGGCTGTTACAACTAAAATTGTTGTGATCATTCTTATATAGGTGTTTTTGTGTGTGTTTATTTTGCTTGTGAACGTATGCATTCATATCCCTTCATTAAATATTTAGAAAGAGAAGTGTTTGGCTATGATATTGGTGTATATTTAAGTTTACAGGAAAATGATAAATAGTTTTCCAAAACTGCTGTATCATTTTATATTTCATTCAGGATTGTATGTGAATATTGTTGTGCCACATTTTGCCAGCACCTGATTTTGTCAGCTTTTTAATTTTAACAATTCTAGTAGCTATAAAATATCATCTTATTCTGGTTTTAATTTGCATTTACTTGATGACTAATGATGTTGAACATCTTTTAATATGCTTATTAGCATATTACTGCTTATTAGCATATAACCACTTTTGTGCCATGACCAGTCAAGCTCCTCCCCCCTGCCTTTTTCTACATATTTACTTTTTTTGGAGGGGTAAGAACATTTAAGTTCTATTCCATTAGCAAATTTAAATGCGCAATACAGTTATCAATTATAGTCACCACACAATACACTGGAACCTTGGACCTATTTATCTTATACAGTATCTGAAAGTTTATATCCTTTTAGTATCCTCTTCCTACTTTCTCCACCACCCATCCCCTAGTAATTACTTTTCCACTCTCTGTTTCTGTGACCAGGACTTTTCTTTTGTTTGTTTGTTTGTTCTACATGTAAGTGATATCATGTCCTATTTGTCATCTTTCTCTTTCTAGCTTATTTCACTTAGGATAATGACTCCCATGTTCATTCATATTGCCACAGATGACAGAATTCCTTCTTTTTTAATGCTGAATAATATTCCATTATATATATATATATATATATATATATATATATATCACATTTTCTTTGTCCATTCTTCTGTTGATGGATACTTAAATTAATTTCATACCTTGGCTATTGCAAATAATGCTGTTATGACACAGGAGTACACACATTTCTTTCAGATAATGATTTATTTCATTTTGCTTTTGACTTCATTTCCCTGGCTATTAGTTATATTGAGTACCTTCTCATGTACCTGTTGGCTGTTTGTATGTCTTTGAAAAAAAAAAAAAAGGCTATTCAGGTCTTTTGTCCACTTTTTAATTGGATTGTTTTTCTTGCTATTGAGTTGTATGAGTTCCTTGTAAATTGGGGATACTAAGCTCTCATAGGATATGTGGTTTGCACTTATTTTCTCCTATTCCATATGTTTCCTTTTCATTTTGTTGATGTTTTTCTTTGCTATTCAGAAACTTTTAGTTTTATGTAGTCTCACTTGTTAATTTTGCTTTTGTTCTCTTTTCTTTTGGTGTCAAATACAAAAAAAAAAAAAATCATTCCCAATATGCATGTAAGGGAAATTATTCCCCAAGTTTTCTTCCAGAAGTTTTACAGTTTTAAGCTTTATGTTCAACTCTTTAATCCATTTGAGTTTAATTTTGTCTATTGTGTAATATAGTGGTCCAGTTTTAATCCTTTGAATGTGACTAGCCTGTTTTCCCAACACCATTTCTTGAAGAGACTACCCTTTCTCTAATGTATATTCTTAGCACAGGTTTATTTCTGGATTTCAATTGTGTTTCATTGATTTATTTGTTTGTTTTTATTCCAGTAGCATATTGTTTTGATTACTATAGCTTTGTAATATACTTTGAAAGTAGAAAATATTATGCCTCCACCTTTGTACTTTCTCAAGATTGTTTTGGCTATTTGGTCTCTTTTGTGATTCCATATAAATTTTAGGATTGGTTTTCCTATTTCTGTGAAAAATGCGATTGAAATTTTGATAGGGATTTGATGTTGATTTTTTTATCCTACAACTTTACCAAAATTATTTATTAGTTGTAACAATTTTTTTAATGGAATCTTTAGGGTTTTCCACATACCATACAATGTCATCTGTAAATAATGACAGCTTTACTTCTTCCTTTCCAATTTGTATGTATTTTATCTGTTTTTCTTGACTAATTTTTCTGGTTAAGACTTCTTGTGGTATGTTGAATAAATGTGGTAAGAATGGGAATCCTTGTCTTGTTCCTAATTTTAGAGGAAAAGCTTTCTGTATTTCACCATTGAGAATTTTAGATTCTGCATGTAAGTGATAACATATAGAAGTTTTACAGTTTTAGCTATAAACTACCTCAAAGTAACTTTTGTATATAGCATGAGTTCATCTCTGAGTGCATAATTTTGTATGTTGACATCCAGTAGTCCAGCATATTTATAAAAAAGACCCCCTTTCCTCCAATGAGTTATTCAAACACCCTTTATTGACCATTGGATTACCTTGGCAGCCTTACCAAAAACTAAACAATCATATATCTATGGACTTACATATGGACAGTATTCTGTCCCATTGATCTTTTATCCTTTGAAGCTATCACACTGGATATTGTAGCTTTATAATAAATTTTAAAGTAAGTAGTATAAGTACTCCAACTTTATTCTTTTTCAGTAATTTCTGACTCAGAATTCCATATAAATTTTATAATCAGCTTGTCAATTTCATTCATCCACTTCCATTTTTTTTGCTATTTTTGTCATATATGTTACTTCTACATAAGTTATATACCCAGAAATCCATTGCCTTTATTTCCTTTAAAGAATCAACTGAATGTTAATGAAATTAAAAAAAGAAAAACAAATAAAAACAGGTTTTTGTATTTACCCATATATTTACCATTTCCATGTTTTTCATTACTTTCTGTAATCTGAATTTCTGATATTATTTCTCTCCATTCTGAATAATATCTGTTTGCATCCCTTGTTGTGGAGATTTGCTGGTAATGAATTGTGCTGCCCTCATTTTTTAAGAATATTTTGCTGGATAAGAATTGTAGTTTGACAGCTTTTCTTTGAACTTTTAAAAGTAGTTCTGCTATCCTCAGACTTGTACAGTTTCTGACTAGAAGTAAATCATAATTCTTATTGCTCTTTCCCTGTATATAATGTATATTTTTCTTCTCTGACTGTTTTAAGATTTTTTTCCCTTGTTCTTCAGCTTTCTGACTATGGTATGCTGAAGTCTGTTTTTCTTTGTACTTATACTACTTGGGTATCAATGAACTTCTTGGAGTCATGGTTTTCTATTTTCCTTAAATTTATATTTCCAACCAAAAATTATTTTAAAATATTTTTGCCATTTTGTTTTCCTTCATTCCTTCTAGAACACCATTTATACCTATGCAATGTCATTTGTTATTGTCCCACTGATCATTGGATTCTGTTTAGATTTATATATAACTCTTTCATAATATCTATGCTTCAGTTTGGAATGTTTTTACTCACATATCTTCTAATCCAGGGAAATTTTATTTCTGGTGTTTAATCTTCTATTAATCCCATCTAATGATTTTTTTATTTCAGTTATTACAGTATTCAGAACTAAGATTTTCCTTTGGTTCATTTTTAGATATTCAAGGTCTCTCATTAAATTCTCCATGTCTTTACTCATTATAGTCACATTTTCTAGAGATTCTTTAATATATTTATTATAATTATTTTAATGTACATATTTGCTAATTAAAATTGATTGCATCTGTGCATCTATTTCTATTGACTCTTTTTTTTTCTCACCTCTCACTTTTGTGTCACATTTTAGTGCTTCTTCATTTGTCTACTACTTTATGCTTATATATTGACCATTGGGAATACTATATTGTAGAGACTCTTCATTCTCTTATTTTCCTCTAAAGAGGATTAAGCTTTCTCCTTCCAGGTAGTTAAATTACTGAAGAAACACTTTGTTGCAGTGGACATTAAATGTTAGGCTTTGTTGGATTAGATCTCTTTCAATCTTGCCCTTAATTCTAAGACATAGCCCATAGTTCTGGGACATGAGTATTTCTCTTACAGCTTGATTTTTCTGGGGTTTCAATGGAAAACTTTAGGTGTTTACTGAGCCACTTTTTATTGATGTTTCTTGAATTCACCAGCATCTTGCAGTTGCTGAAATGTCTGCTTAGTTTTTACAGCCTTCTATTAGTCTTGTTTCTTTCTGCTGGGTTTCAAAAGTTTTTTTGTTTTTTTGTTTTTTCCCTGTCCTTTGTGGGCCCATGAGAATTTTTCTGGTTTCCTGAGTGCTTATCCTGCAGATGTGAAAAGACTCAAATCAGATAGGAGCTTAATGTTAGGTTAGAAATATGCAGGTCCAGAGCTCTGAATTGCTGTCAGAGGTATGTATTCCAGGTTATCATGCATGTAGGACCTGACATTGAATAAATTTTCTTAGTTGTGTTTTCAGTTGCTAATAATCTTTATATTTGTAGTATGGTTATTCATGTATGGATTATTCATGGCTAGGTATTAGAACTTCTTTGGCTTTCCAGGTTTCTGATATGTCAATAAACAAAGTGCTTTTTTGGCAGCGAGTTTGGACTGTGATTCGTGACTTGTAGGATCTTAGTTCCCTCACCGGGGATTTAACCCTGGCCCTTGACAGTGAAAACATGGAATTCTAAGCACTTGTTGGCCAGGGAATTCTGCAAAGTACCATTTCTTAATGTAAAATATGTCCTTCTTTACACCCCATGGTTTAGTTCATAATGCCTTTTATTTCATAAAGTTTTCTATTGACAAAAAAAGAAAACCACCTCTGTGTCTGTTTCATTTTATGGTAATTCTCAATAAACCATGTTTTTAAGTTTGAGTAAAAATGACTCAAAGATTAATCACATGAACAACATATGATTGACATTAATTACTTTGTATGGCTAGTATTATTGTTTTGTAACACTGTGATCAATCATTCTAGTACTGTAGAATTTCTATATTTGTAATGTAGCTAGAAAATTTGACAGAGGATGTTTGTTATTTAGAGAAGCGTCTATATCTGATCTTTTTAAAAAGAGCTCAATTGGGAAACCTATTCCCTTTACAAATTAATCTTCAGTTTCCAGCAGTTAAATAAATATATACTTCTGGGAGTAGGGTGAGGAATGTAGTGACTGGACATCATACACTAAAACATGAGCAGTTTCCTTTCTAATATAAAAGCATAAAGAAAGCATTTTAACTGATGTTCTGCAACTGTATATTTGTATTATACGTTATATTTATTTACACGAAATTTAGAATATAAAGTATAAGTTATGACTGTTCATATATTGATGAAAAATTCCAAAGACTAATATGGTTGATCAAGTCATTCTGGCTGCCCAAATAATGAAATCGTTTTGCCAAATGCTCTTTTAATCATTTTAAAGAAGCAATTGTGATGATTGTATAAACTAGGGAATAACTGCAGCTGGTTTATGTAAATGGTCAGAGGTTATCTATTTCATTAGATTTCTTTAAATTTTTTTCTCTATTACATTATGTTCCTTATAAGATAAGCCTCGATTCATGGCTCTAATGTGGCAGCTTCTGTAAATGTTTTAAAATGGTTTAAATTAGCTAAGTTATTTTATGGTTAGCACCCATTTTCTGAAATATTTTACAATTTTTTTTCTGGTTGAAATATTGAAATTTGTGAACATTATTTCTAGTCACATTAAAAAAAAGCCAGTGAAACAAATAAACTTATAAGGAAACAAACAACAATTAAGAATATAATTGATGAATGAATATAGGGAGGAATTCAGGGAACACATTGTGTTGATTATATTATATATAATAATATGTGATAATGTAATATAATATAATATAATATAATATAATATAATATAATATAACAGTGTCTACATCTCTAAAATTTATCAGTTGGAAACTCAGAAAGAAAATATGACTCCATTAATACTTCTTATGAGCTCTTTTATAGGACTTGATTTCAAAGAGAAATCAGTTGATGAAAAAAATTTATTTTAAACTTTGATACCAATATTTTGAGAATGCTAAATAAAAACTGAATTAATAAAATAGCTCAGTGTTATTGCATTGAAAAGCAGTTGATTATGTTCCTTTAATTTTGCTGTTTTAGGCTGTTAGGACAACAGTTATCTTGAAAAAATATTGATAGAGTTCCTTTCTTTGAGTTGAAATATAAATCATTAATTTACATAGAAGTGTATATGCTAATAGAAAACTGTGCTACCCTACAAGAAAATATGGATATGGAAGAAAATAAAAATTATTACTGATTTCCAAAGAGATTAGATAGATGTCCAGGGAAAAAAATTGTTACAATTCTCAATCATATGAGCAGATTTATGTCATATTCAACAAACTGGTGTTTCTAAAATGCTCTACTTTTTCAATTCTTCATCCTTTTTGACATCTGTGATCTTTTATCTCTGTTTTTACTATTTATTTTGTTATAAATATTAGTATTGCAAATTGCTTGGTATTTCTCATCAGTCTTTTCATTAAGAACCAATTTGATTTGCTTTACAGATGTGTGCAAGCCTTGATGTATTATCTTGTTACTATAACCTGTTGATTGTCTTCTTGGACTTTCCATGCATAAAATTTTATCATTGTAATATATGAATATTTTATTCTCTTTATTGGTATTCTATATTCTACAGAGAAAAAAAGGAATTTACCTAAAGATTTCTGTAAATTCAAATTATTTACAGTGATTAAAAATTTTTCCACTTGAGATTCTATACTATGACCCATATAGTAAAGATGAAAATAAATCATATTATCAGGTTGTTTATTCTAATGAGATATTTTAAATAACAAATTAGCATTTATTAAGGATCTTAAAGATAAAGCAGGTAATAGTAATTATTTCTTAATATAACAGTCATTTTAATTAATCCAAAAATGTAAATACACTTATAGTCCTGCATTATTTACACAAGGAAATATTTTCAAACAGCATTACATTATTACACAATTGCTAGAAATTAAAATCAAGAACTCTACTGCTATTAGATACATAGATTCATAAGATAAATAGGAAAAGAGTAAACTGATAGGAAATCTCACTATTATAAAAACTATTTTTAACAAAGTCTGAGGAAAAATTTACTATTGATTAAGTTAAGCACTCCTCTATTTTTATATCTGATGTGAGATGATATTGAAATTTGAAAGATTCTGACAAGAAATGAAATTGCATTTGGGTTACTTATATACATATATTTTTGGTCTAAATCTGTACAAAATTAAGAGAGTGTACTAAGTAGCTTTGTTATTGAAGCAATAGAAATAAACTAGGACTATCATGGAAAAACAAAGCATACCTATCCTAGTAATAATTTATACCTCACATGTGGAGAAGGTTTTCTTTGGAAATGGGCAGGAAATCAATATCCAAAATATCACTCTATATTCTATATATCTATGTATTTATGTAACTATGTATGTATGTATCTATCTATCCATCTATCATCTTTCTTAAATATAATGTGTAAATGCAAGATATATTTTACCAAAATAAACATTCAAGTTATTTGCTGACATAATGAATTATTTATCTTCCTTCAATAAGGGAAGAAAAGATTATAGTTAAACTAATATAAAGGGAATGTCTATGCATCTATATAGGTGTCAAATCTGAGTCTAGAGTAACGTGCTGGTCTTATTCTTTTTATTTTATTATTTGTATATATTATAAAAACTTTTAAACATAAATTAAAATAAAAATGAGTACTAAAAAGGCTATATATATATATATATATATATATATATATATATATATCTTATTTTGTTGTTTTTCCTCCTAGAAATTAAGAAATCATAGATCAAAGGAAGTCCAGAGATCTTGGGAAAGATGAGATTAAAAATAAAATATATTTCAAAAGAACAATAATACCTGTTTAACATGAAAATCTCTTGTTTTAAGCCTTAATAGCTTTTACCTACCTTGTATTGCATTTCAGAATTTATCCCCTTCATCCTTATGCAATTTCTTCAGGGAACCATACGGTGAAGATTCCTAAGGCAAGAATTAATATTCCAAATATTCCAAACTAGTTAGTATAAATGTGTCTATTTACAAAGCTTCATTTTTCTAAAGGGAAAATATATTAGAAAATTAATATACAGCTCACACAAGTTGTAACACATGGCAACTTTGCTCCATCCCTCTTTTCTTATTTCTTTTAAGATAGAAACCCAAAGAAAATTTTCCACAGCACAATGAAAGAAAGAAAATTTAAAAAAAAAATGAAATGTCTTCCTTTTCCCCATGTATTTCACATAAAAAAGTATATACTCCGTTCTCTAAGAGGGAGGAGATATGGGAATATATGTATACATATAGCTGATTCATTTTGTTCTACAGAAGAAACTTACACAACACTGTAAAGCAATTATACTCCAATAAAGATGTATTTAAAAAAAAAGAATACTGCACTGTACACATAAAACTTTGTTAATAAGGTAGATGTCTTGTTATGTGTTTTTTTAAAAAATCATAATAACAAATACTCTCTGGGGAAAAAAAAAGAGTATATAAAAGCAACCAGCATACCACTTCCTTTCGTTAGGCCAAAAGTAAACACACATATTTATACATAATTTATCTTTTCAATTCAGTCTTGACATGGAATATGAAGTTAAATATATAGTGAATTCACTTGTATTTATATAGCTCATCTCATCATTTGAAGTGGATTTGCAAGAAGATATTTTTCAAAATTAGCCCTTACCAAATATATTGCCTTAAGATAAGGATTTGGAGAGGTATTTTCCACAGAAGGACAGGAAAGCAGAGATGGCGCTGATACTCATCTCTTCTAGAACTAATTTATCATATTATATTGATGAATTTAGTAAGAGTGCTTATACTTGAGTTAGATATATCTCCAAACAATTTGTAACTCACTTTTCACATTCAGTTTTTAATGTAATTTTTTTAATATTTTATATTAGAGTTGATTTTATATTAGAGTAGAGTTGATTAACAATGTTGTGTTAGTTTCAGGTATACAGCAAAGTAATTCAGTTATACATGCACATGTATCTATTCTTTTTAAAATTATTTTTCCATTTAGGTTGCAAAGTATTGAGCAGAATTCCCTGTGCTATACAGTAGGTCCTTGTTGGTTATTTTAAATATACATGTACACATGTCAATCCCAAACTCCTAATCTGTCCCTGCCCCCCACCTTCCCATCAGTAACTGTAAGTTCATTCTCTAAGTCTGTGAGTCTATTTCTGTTTTGTAAATAAGTTCATTTTTATCTTCTTATTAGATTCTACATTTGTGATATCATATGATATTTGTCCTTCTCTGACACTTCACTTAGTATGATATTCTCCAGGTCTATCCGTGTTGCTGAAAATGGCATAATTTCATTCTTTTTAATGTTTGAGTAATGTTCCCTTGTATATATGTACAGCATCTTCTTTATCCATTCATCTGTCAATGGACACATATGTTGCATCTATGTCTTGACTATTGTAAACAGCCCTGCAATGAACATTGGGGTGCTTGTATATTTTAGGGCCACGTTTTTCTCCAGGTATATGCCCAGGAGTGGGATTACTGTATCATGTGGTAGTTCTATTTTTAATTTTTTGATGACCCTCTATACTGTTCTCCATAATGGCTTTAGCAATTTACATTCCCACCAACAGTGTAGGAGGGCTCCTTTTTCTCCACACCCTCTCCAGCATGTATTGTTTGTGGACATTATGGTGATGGCCATTCTGACTGGTGTGAGGTGATATCTTGTAGTTTTGACATTGCTAATTATTAGACAAATGCAAATTAAAGATTTTAATGCAAAATTTTTAAAAATTAAATTAAAAAATTCTACACATATTTTTTCAGTAATACATAAACTCAGTAATAATTCATTTGCTATGGTTAGAGGTAGTATGCAAGTACAGTATATAGATCATGCAACTGAATGATACCAATATCTACTGGATTCTATTAAATACAGAGTAGATAATCAAAGAGACTGAGGAAAAAAGTAAGGTCAATATTTCCAATCCTATCATTGGAATCGTCAAAGGACAATGTTACGAAAGAGTAGGGTTTGCAGTGGGCAACTTTCCTCTGATTTTAGGACTGTATGCTCGTCTGGGAATGAAATCTCATCCTGATATCTCATTCTTTACTTTATATGTAAAAGGAAACTTCTAAGTGTATTTTATTACTGAATTCAAAAAGACTAGAAGATATACACTTTACTAACTACAATTTCTTGTGTATCATGGCAGTTGTTAATGATGGAGGTTAGGGAAGTAATTTGAATATTTTAAAACTAAATCTATTTGAAAATTAAATTGCATCCCCACAGCACTCAAACATGGAAGGCAGATAAGACTATGTAATTCAATCAAAAAAATCAAAGCTTCAGTATGTCAGTAAAATAATACTCTGTTAACTAAATGGATAAGAGGAAATACAGCTATTGGTGACTGTCACCTAGACTCATATCTAGAGACATTGCTGACTGTTACAATTGGTAGTTGTGTTACTAACATCCAATAATTAGGGGCCAGGAGTGCAGCTACAGTGCACAAGAGAGAAACCCACAACAAAGAATTATTCAGCTTTACGTGTCAGTAGAGATTGAAAACCCTAAGATAGGCTGCAGGTTAAGAGAAAAGATTTTTAAACATAAAATATCTTTGTATAAATAAATCTAATATGATTGTGAAAATTATAACAATGGTGCTAATCCCAATGATAGGACTTCCTGGAAAATCTTGTTCATTCATTGCAACATTTCTCAGGTATCATACCCTCTGTGAAAACTTCTGTGGACCTCAGGTCCAAATGAGTTACTTCTTCCTCTATGCTGCCTGTATATATGGTATGCATGCAGATATTTTTCATTGTTAATGTATAAAACTCTTATGTACTTATTTGATTAGCATAATTCCCTTTGCTACCATACTAAGAGAACTTGGAGGGCTGACATTATATGCTATTCATTATTTATTACTAGCACCTAGAACATTGACTAGCAAATATTCATTAAATGTTTCTTGAATTCTGCTGAATTCAATGTTAAGGAAATTAACATATTTACTTTGAAATATCTTTTACAGCAGTAATTAAATAGTATATCAAAATGGCTATTTCTAAATAATATAAATATGCTATTCCATCTATACCAACAACCAGGTCAGGCATATTGGAATTTCTTTCAGTCTTTTTTTTTTTTTTTGGGGGGGTACATCACGTTCAATCATCTGTTTTTATACACATATCCCCATATTCCCTCCCTTCCTTGACTTCCCCCCTCGAGTCCCCCCCACCCTCCCTGCCCCAGTCCTCTAAAGCAACTTCCATCCTCGAGTTGGACTCCCTTTGTTACACAACAACTTCCCAGTGACTATTTTACAGTTGGTAGTATATATATGTCTGTGCTACTCTCTCGCTTCATCTCAGTTTCCCCTTCACCCCCCGCCTCCTCCCATACCTAGAGTTCTCCAGTCCATTCTCTGTATCTGCATCCTTATTCTTGTCACTGAGTTAATCAGTACCATTATTAGATTACGTATATGTGAGTTAGCATACAATATTTGTCCTTCTCTTTCTGACATACTTCACTCTGTATGACAGATTGTAGTTCTATCCACCTCATCACATATAGCTCCATCTCATTCCTTTTTATAGCTGAGTAATATTCCATTGTATATATATGCCACATCTTCTGTATCCATTCATTTGTTGATGGGCATTTCGGTTGCTTCCATGTCCTGGCTATTGTAAATAGTGCTGCAATAAACATTATGGTACATGTTTCTTTTGGGATTATGGTTTTCTTTGGGTATATGCCCAGGAGTGGGATTATTGGATCATATGGTAGTTCTATTTGTAGTTTTTTAAGGAACCTCCAAATAGTTTTCCATAGTGGCTGTACCAACTTGCATTCCCACCAACAGTGCAAGAGAGTTCCCTTTTCTCCACACCCTCTCCAACATTTGTGGTTTCCAGACTTTGTGATGATGGCCATTCTGATTGGTGTGAGGTGATACCTCATTGTGGCTTTGACTTGCATTTCTCTGATAATTAGTGATGTTGAGCATCTTTTCATGTGTTTGTTGGCCATCTGTATGTCTTCTTTGGAGAAATGTCTATTTAGGTCTTCTGCCCATTTGTGGATTGGGTTATTTGCTTTTTTAGTGTTAAGCTTCATGAGCTGCTTGTATATTTTGGAGGTTAATCCTTTGTCCATTGTTTCATAGGCAATTATTTTTTCCCATTCTGAGGGTTGCCTTTTAGTCTTGTTTATGGTTTCTTTTGCTGTGCAAAAGCTTTTAAGTTTCATAAGGTCCCATTTGCTTATTCTTGATTTTATTTCCCTGATTCTAGGAGGTGGGTCAAAAAGGATGTTGCTTTGATGGATGTCATAGAGTGTTCTGCCTATGTTTTCCTCTAGGAGTTTGATAGTGTCTGGCCTTACATGTAGGTCTTTAATCCATTTGGAGTTTATTTTTGTGTATGGTGTTAGGAAGTGTTCTAATTTCATTCTTTTACATGTTGCTGTCCAATTTTCCCAGCACCACTTATTGAAGAGGCTGTCTTTTTTCCATTGTATACTCTTGCCTCCTTTGTCAAATATAAGGTGCCCATATGTGTTTGGGCTTACCTCTCAGTTCTCTATTCTGTTCCACTAATCATCTTTCTATTTTTGTCCCAGTACCATACTGTCTTGATCACTATGGCCGTGTAGTATAGCTTGAAGTCAGGAAGCCTGATTCCACCAACTCCATTTTTCCTTCTCAAGATTGCTTTGGCTATTCGGGGTCTTTTGTGTTTCCATACAAATCGTAAGATTTCTTGCTCTAGTTCTGTGAAAAATGCCCTTGGTAATTTGATCGGGATGGCATTGAATCTGTAAATTGCTTTGGGTGGTACAGTCATTTTCACGATGTTTATTCTTCCAATCCAGGAACATGGTATGTCCCTCCATCTGTTTGTGTCGTCTTTGATTTCTTTCATCAATGTCTTAAAGTTTTCTGCATACAGATCTTTTGCCTCCTTAGGCAGGTTTATTCCTAGGTATTTTATTCTTTTTGTTGCAATGGTGAATGGGAGAGTTTCCTTAATTTCTCTTTCTGCTCTTCTGTTGTTAGTGTATAGGAATGCAAGAGATTTCTGTGCATTAATTTTGTATCCTGCTACTTTACTAAACTCATCAATTAGTGCTAGCAGTTTTCTGGTAGACTCTTTAGGGTTTTCTATATATAATACCATGTCACCTGCAAAGAGTGACAATTTTACTTCTTCTTTTCCAATTTGGATTCCTTTTATTTCTTTTTCTTCTCTGACTGCTGTGGCTAACACTTCCAAAACTATGTTGACTAATAGTGGTGAGAGTGGTCACCCGTGTCTTGTTCCTGTTCTTAGAGGGAATTCTTCCAGTTTTTCCCCATTGAGAACGATGTTGGCTTTTGGTTTTTCATATATGGCTTTTATTATGTTGAGGTAATTTCCTTCTATGCCCATTTTCTGGAGAGCTTTTATCATAAATGGATGTTGAACTTTGTCAAAAGCTTTTTCTGCATCTATTAAAATGATCATATGGTTTTTATCCTTCAATTTGTTGATATGATGTATCACATTGATTGATTTGCGTATATTGAAGAATCCTTGCATCCCAGGGATAAATCCCACTTGATCGTGGTGTATGATTTTTTTAATGTGCTGTTGCAGTCTGCTAGCTAGTATTTTGTTGAGGATTTTTGCATCTATATTCATCAGTGATATTGGACTGTAGTTTTCTTTTTTTGTGATATCTTTGCCTGGTTTTGGTATCAGGGTGATGGTAGCCTCATAGAATGATTTTGGGAGAGTTCTTCCTTCTGCAATATTTTGGAAGAGTTTGAGAAGGATAGGTGTTAACTCTTCTCGAAATGTTTGATAGAATTCGCCCATGAAGCCATCTGGTCCTGGGCTTTTGTGTGTTGGGAGATCTTTAATCACTGCCTCAATTTCCGTACTTGTGATTGGTCTGTTCATGGTTTCTATTTCTTCCTGGTTCAGTCTTGGAAGATTGTATTTTTCTAAGAATGTATCCATTTCTTCCAGGTAATCCAATTTATAGGCATATAGTTGCTTGTAGTAGTCTCTCATGATGTTTTGTATTTCTGAGGTGTCCGTTGTTACTTCTCCTTTTTCATTTCTAATTCTGTTGATTTGCATCTTCTCCCTTTTTTTCTTGATGAGTCTGGCTAATGGTTTATCAATTTTGTTAATCTTCTCAAAGGACCAGCTTTTAGTTTTATTTATTTTTCTTATGGTTTCTTTCCTTTCTTTTTCATTTATTTCTGCTCTGATCTTTATGATTACTTTCCTTCTGCTCACTTTGGGGTTTCTTTGTTCTTCTTTCTCTAGTTGTTTTAGGTGTAAGGTTAGGTTGTTTATTCGATCATTTTCTTGTTTCTTAATGTAGGACTGTATTGCTATAAACTTCCCTCTTAGAACTTCTTTTGCTGCATCCCATAGGTTTTGGGTTGTTGTGTTTTCATTGTCATTTGTTTCTAGATATTTTTGGATTTCCTCTTTGATTTCTTTAGTGTTTCCTTGGTTGTTTAAGAGTGAATTGTTTAGCCTCCATGTGTTTGTATTTTTGCAGTTTTTTTCCTGTAATTGATATCTAGTCTCATGGTGTTGTGGTCTGAGAAGATGTTTGATATGATTTCAGTTTTCTTGAATTTGCTGAGGTTTGATTTGTGACCCAAGATGTGATCTATCCTGGAAAATGTTCTGTGTGCACTTGAGAAGAAAGTGTATTCTGTCGTTTTTGGATGGAATGTCCTATAAATATCAGTTAAGTCAAGATGGTCTAATGTGTCATTTAAAGCTTGTGTGTCTTTGTTTATTTTTTGTTTGGATGATCTGTCCATTGATGTAAGTGGGGTGTTCAAGTCTCCCACTATTATTGTGTTCCTTTCGATGTCCCCTTTTATAGCTGTTAACATTTGCCTTATGTATTGAGGGGCTCCTATATTGGGGGCATAGATATTTACCATTGTGATATGTTCTTCTTGAATGGATCCCTAGATCATTATGGAGTGTCCTTCCTTGTCTCTTTTAATAGTCTTTACTTTCAAGTCTAATTGGCCTGATGTGAGTATTGCTACTCCAGCTTTCTTTTGACTTCCATTTGCATGGAATATCTTTTTCCATCCCTTTCCTTTCAGTCTATATGTATCCCTTGGTCTGAAGTGGGTTTCTTGTAGGCAGCAAATAGAAGGGTCTTGTTTTTGTATCCATTCAGCCAGTCTGTGTCTTTGGGTGGGAGCATTTAATCCATTTACATTTAAAGTGATTATTGACATGTGTGTTCCAATTACCATTTTCTTAATTGTTTGGGGTTTGTATTTGTAGGTGTTTTCCTTTTCTTGTGTTTCCTACTTAGGGAAGTTCCTTTAGCACTTGTTGTAAGGCTGGTTTGGTGGTGCTGAATTCTCTTAACTTGTGCTTGTCTGGAAAGCTTTTGATTTCTCCCTCAAATCTGAATGAGATTCTTGCTGGGTAGAGTATTGTTGGCTGTAGGTTTCTCTCTTTCAGGACTTTCAGTATATCCTGCCATTCCCTTCTGGCCTGCAGAGTTTCTGTGGAAAGGTCAGCTGTTATCCTTATGGGTTTTCCCTTATATGTTGTTTGTTGCCTTTCTCTTGCTGCTTTTAATATGTTTTCTTTGTGTTTAATTGTCGTTAGTTTGATTAATATATGTCTTGGTGTATTTCTCCTTGGGTTTATTCTGTATGGGACTCTCTGTGCTTCTTGGACTTGGTTCATTATTTCCTTTCCCATGTTGGGGAAGTTTTCCACTAGAACCTCTTCAAATATTTTCTCAAACCCTTTCTTGTTTTCTTCTTCTTCTGGGATACCTATAATTCGAATGTTGGTATGTTTAAGGTTATCACTGAGGGCTCTGAGACTGTCTTCTAATCTTTTTATTCTTTTTTCTTTTTCCTGCTCTGTGGCATTTATTTCCCCCATTCTATCTTCCAACTCACTTCTTCGTTCTTCTGCCTCAGTCATTCTGCTGGTTATAGCATCTAGAGTATTTTTAATTTCAGTTATTTTGTTATCCATGGCTGTTTGTTTTTCTGAGTTCTTATGAACTGTTTCTTGTACTTTCTCGATTTTGTTATCGAGATTTTGTATCATTTTTACTATCATTACTCTAAATTCTTTTTCAGGCATTTTTCCTATTTCCTCTTCATTTATTTGGTCTTGTGGGTTTTTTTTCCTGCTCCTTTGCCTGCATGGTGTTTCTTTGTTTCCTCATGTTTGTCCAAACTTTTGGGGTTACTTGTCCTGGCGATAGAGGTGTTTATAGAAGACTGTCCTAGCCTCAGACTAATGTCCAAGTATTGGATTAAATGAATATTAAGTCTAGGAAAAGCATACATATATGACACACAATTACTGAATCTGTTAGGACGTAAGGCTCTAGAAAGATCTGACAGAACCCCAGTGTGCTATCAGATATTCAAAGAGAAACCCAACAGAAATGGACAACTGAAACAGAACAAATCAGAGACAAAAGCAAAAGCAAACAAACAACAAATAACACCCTACACCTACAACCATCAATCCAGGGAGATTTTGTAAGCTAGGATCAAATATAGAAAAGAGCTGGAGTACCACCAGAGAGAATGGAGAATCTCAGAATGAAATTAGACAACTGTACTAAGAACTAAGATAAAGACAAAAGCCTAATATTAAATACCAAGGCAGTGCGTCATCTGGAGAATAGAGCAAGGAGTCTGAGCAGACCGATAGTGTTGCTTATAAGTATGTTAAGATAAAATAAACTTAGAAAGGCTGGAAGAAAGGGGAACAGAAGAGCTTACTGTGGTTGGAAATATGCAAATAAAAAGAAAGGAATACAAATGTATAAAAAATAGGGATGAAAGGAAAGTATGAGAGATATTTGTCCGTACTACCAAAAACTTAGCTAGATATAGAAGTATATAAAAAGACAAAAAAAAAGAATAAAAAATATCATTAAAAAATTATTTTATGAAACTTGTAGATCCCTTAAGGCTAAGATCGTATTTAATAAATAAAAAAAAAATAAAAATAAAAAAAATAAAAGGATAAAAAATATCATTAAAAAGTATGTTATAAAACTTGTAGATCCCTTAGGGCTAAGATCGTATTTAATAAATCAAAAAAAAAAAAAAAAAGAGAGAGAGAGAGAAAGAAAAAAAAAAATCCAGAACTGATCCCAGAATGGACCAGTTCAATAGGTATTGATACTACTATTTCTGTTTCCTTAGCATCTCAGCTGTAAGTGTCCTTCTCCTTGCCTTGTTTTTTTTTTTTTTTTTTTTTTTTGCGTTCTTCTGTGACCAGCAGAGGTTCCTTTATTGTTCATCTGTAAGCATCGGTGTGTGGGGAGGGAGAGGGTTCAATAGTGGCTCCTTCTCCTGGGAGTGAGTGAGCAGTGGTGCACTGTTGTTTCAGTCAGGCTTGGAGGTGCCTGTTACAGAGGGCACTGGTAGCTCAGGTGTAAACAGAAAGTCTTAGAGTTGGGCCTCTCTTGGGGTTTTTATTCTTCTTGATGCTGTTGTTTTGTTTTGTTTTTTTTCTCTAGGCAGCCTCCCTGCTGCTGGCGTTGCAAGGGATTTTAATCTAGCCCTGCCCGAGTGCCTCAGGGTGCTTGTTATCCCTGGGTGCCTTAGGTGGCCCGCATGGCGTCTCTCCACTGCCTGTTGCAGAGGGGCAGAAAGAAAGGGAGAGGGTATATGCACTGCTCCTCCCCTCTGCCCCTGAGCCTGCAGTCTCCAGCCGCCATCATGGCCGGGCAGCTCTCAGGGACGGGCACTCCTCTCCGCGGACCTCCTCCCTCCTGTGCTCTCGGTCGGTCACCCTACCGGCAACAATGTTTCTCACCCTGAACCAGCTCTCCGGTTCCCACGCTCCCGCTCCTGGACACTCCATTCAGCCGCGGATCAATGTCTCAGTCCAGGAACGCTGAGCTGCGTTGCGGACCTTCGGTATGTTTCTCACTCCCTCCTGTCTGCCACAGCTCTGCCGCTTCACCCTCTTTGAGCCCTCGTAGATGCCTCCCTACTGGCTATGTCAGGCTCCCCGCAGCCCTTTCTGGTGTCCGAGGCCATCTGCTGGTGTTCAGCTGGTTCTCTGTGGGAATTACTGCATCCTTCTGTGCATTCCCAATGCATCTGTGGAGAGGGATGCACTCCATGTCTCTCTACTTCGCCGCCATCTTTTTCTCCCTCTTTCAGTCTTAAAGGGAAAAAAAAAAAAAGAAAACATCAAACCACTAGGGAAGTGTTTGGTAGTTGTGTTTAAAGAAAATTATCATCTACTCTTTGTGTTTCTGAAGAGTTATATGGAGGTAGTTGCTATTGTCTCATGTAATTTAATAGAGACAGAAGACTCATTTATTTTTCTATAGGTTTACTATGCCTGCAAAAGTTGGAGAAATGACCTCAAGTACAGCCAATGAGAATTGTAGGATAAGTTTAATTTTATACATGATATGATTAAAATTGACAAATAATTACTACCTCTCAGTTTATTTTTTCCAAGCTCAGTTACTTCCTGAGTTATATTTGCAATGATATGAAAAAAAGCCAGTTTTAATTTTACATTAACAGTAAGACTCCATCACCCTGATACCAAAACCAGACAAATATATCACACAAGAAAAGAAAATTACATGCCAATATCACTGATGAACAAACACACAAAATTCCTCAACAAAATACTAGCAAATTTAATCCAACAACACTTTAAAAGGATCATACAGCATGACCAAGTGGGATTTATCCCAGTTATGCAAGGATTCTCCAAAATATGTAAATCAATCAATGTGATACACCACATTAACAAACTGAAGAATAAAAGCTATATCATCATCTCAATAGATGCAGAAAAATCTTTTGACAAAATTCAACATGCATTTAGGATAAAAGGCACTCCAAAAAGTGGGCTTAGAGGGAACCTAACAAAACATAATAAAGGCCAAATATGACAAACCCATAGCAAGCATCATTCTCAACAACAAAAAACTAAAAACATTTCTTCTAAGATCAGGAACAAGACAAGGGTGCTCACTGTCTCCACTTTTATTCAACATAGTTTTGGAAGACCTAGTCATGCCAAGCAGAGAAGAATAAGAAATGAAAGGAATCCAAGTTTGAAAAGAAGTAAAAGTTGTCACTGTTTGCAGGTGACATGATACTATACATAGAAAATTCTAAAGATGCTACCAGAAAACTGCTAAAGATGATCAATAAATTTGGTAAAGTTGCATGATACAAAATTAATGCACAGAAATCTCTTGCATTCCTATACACTAACAATAAAAGAGCAGAAAGAGAAATTAAGGAAACAATCCAATTGACTGTCACATCAAAAAACAATAAAATACTTAGGAATAAATCTACCTATGGAGGCTAAAGACCTGTACTCAGAAAACTATAAGATATGGATTAAAGAAATCAAAGATGACACAGATGGAGATATATACCATGTTCTTGGATTGGAAGAATCAATATTGTCAAAATGACTTTACCATCCAAAGTAATCCACAGATTCAAAGCAAACCCAATCATATTACCAATAGTATTTTTCAAAATATTAGACCAAAATATTTTACAATTTGTTTGGAAACACACAAGACCCTGAAGAGCCAAAGCAAGCTTGAGAAAGTAAAATGGGGCTGGGGGAATCAGGGTCCCTGACATCAGACCATACTACAAATCTACAGTAATCAAAACAGTATGGTAATGACACAAAAACAGAAATACAGATCAGTGGATCAGGATAGAAATTCCAGAGATAAACCCATGCAACTGTGGTCAACTAATCTATGACAAAGGAGGCAATAATATACAATGGAGAAAAGACAGTCTCTTCAATAAGTGGTGCTGGGAAAACTGGACAGCTACATGTAAAAGAATGGAATTAGAACATTCTCCAACACCATAAACAAACTCAAAATGGATTAAAGATGTAAGTGTAAGACCAGATACTATAGAACTGTTTTAGGAAAACATAGGCAGAACATTCTCCGACATAAGTCACAACAAGATCTTTTTTCATCCACTTCCTAGAGTAATGATAATTTAAAAAAATCAAATGGTACATAATTAAATTGAAAAGCTTTTGCATAGCAAAAGAAAACATAAACAAAATGAAAAGACAACCCACAGAATGGGTGAAAATATTTCCAGACAAAGCGAGCAACATTGGATTAGTCTCCAAAATTTACAAATAGCTCATGCAGGTCAATATGAAAAAAATAAATAAATAAAAAACAGGCAGAAGATCTAAAGAGACATTTCTCCAAAGACATACAGATGACCAAGAAGCACATGAAAAGATACTCACCATCGCTAATTATCAGAGAACTGGAAATCAAAACTACAATGAGTTATCACCTCGCACCAGTCAGAATGGCCATCTACAAAAAAGTCTACAAACAATAAATGCTAGAGAGGGTGTGGAGAAAAGGGAAGCCCCCTATACTGTTGATGGGAATGTAAATTGATACAGCCACTATGGAGAACAGTATGGAGGTTTAAAAACTAAAAATAGGGGGCTTCCTAGGTGGCGCAGTGGTTGAGAATCTGCCTGCCAATGCAGGGGATACGGGTTCGATCCCTGCTCCAGGAAGATCCCACATGCCACGGAGCAGCAAGGCCCGTGCACCAAAAAAACAAACAAACAAACAAACAAAAAACTAAAAATAGAGCTAACATACAATGCAACAATTCCACTTCTGGGAATATATCCAGAGAAAATCATAATTCAGAAAGCTACGTGTACTGCAATATTTATTGCAGCAATATTTACAATAATCAGGACATGGAAGGACCCTAAATGTTCATTGACAGAGGAATGGATAAAGAAGTTGTGGTAAACACACACACACACACACACACACACACACAGAAGAATATTACTCAACCCTAAAAAGGAATGTAATAATGCCATTTGCAGTGACATGGCTGGACCTAGAGATTGTCATACTGAGTGAAGTAAGTCAGACAGAGAAAAAAAATCATATGATATTGCTTATATGTGGAATCTGAAATAACTGTACAAATGAATTTATTTACAAAACAGAAATAGAGTTATTGATGTAGAAAACAAACTTATGGTTATGAAGGGGGAAAGGTGGGGGGAGGAATAAATTGGGAGATTGGAATTGACACATACACACCACTATGTATAAAATAGGTAACTAATAGGAACCTACTATATAGCACAGGGAACTCTGCTCAATACTCTGTAATGACCAAATTGGAATAGAATCTAAAAAAAGAGTAAATATATGTATATGTATAACTGATTCACATTGCTGTATAGCAGAAACTAAGACAGCATTGTAAATCAACTATACTCTAAAAAATAATTAAAAAATGCACAAATGCAAAAATAACTAATAGTAAAAAAAATCTTTCACTAAAAAGACAGTTAATTTTCATCAAAGATGCTAGACAAAGTTATTAATTCTAGGTAATGTTCAGAGGGAAAAAATGTTTTGGTAAACTTTGTGGCTTCAACATCAAGCATTCTATAAAGAACCAGAGGTAGAATCTAGATCTTTATAGTATGTAGTAGACCCAAAGGGAGTGCATTTGAGGAGAAAAGGACAAATTTACATGCAACATCCTCTAGTTTCCCTAACTCATACTTCACCCCATATAGACTATTTGGTGTAGGCTACTGAACAAGATTATAAACAGTTGCCTGCTGCCTCTGATCTCATCATTTATTCTGCCTTATATGAAAGGAAAACATTAGTTTTATTTCTCTTGTGTCCTCTGCACAGGTGCAGAGACCTAGGATAGAGAAAAATTCTAAAACGTCAAACCTGAAAACCTTGTGGATTGGCCAAGGAGAAAGTTGAGCAGCTTTGCCTGTCTCCCAGCCTCATAAACTCCATCTGTCAATGCGTAACTGTGCTGTTCTCATTGTTGTGAAAATTTACTTTCCCAATAAACATTTATATGCATTTATTTTTAAATATTTTACTTAATTTTTTTATTTTATTTTTAGAAATTTTCCCTCTTTGTTACAAGAGTATATTTGACTTTGGGAAATAGCATGAACCAACTTGTAGGGATTTTCACTGCTTATTGGAACCTTTCTATTACTATCATAGTCATTCAATCAAGCCTGGATGGAGAGATAAAGTTTTCAGTGGTGAAGACTTTCTTTGCTATTAATCTTGGCATTTGGTGCAGGCCCTACATCACTGCATCTGAATCAAAAAGAGAAATGGAAGATGCCAAAATCTCTTTTTTCTACTTTCTTCTGTAACCAAGTATTAAATGATTTTTTTTCTGTTTAATGGTGAACAAATAAGCATATACTAACCCCAAGAAGTGTATACTTCAGTGTTTCCTCATAAGCAGAAATAATTGTATTCTGTGGACCAGAGTGACAAGTGCCCTAGAATGCATCAATTAATCCATATTCTAAAGGTAGTCCTAAAATGATACTGATTGCTGTTTTGGCAAATAAAATATCAATATCATTGACCAATTCCCTGAGACTTATAGAAGAATTTTACAATTTCATGTCTTACACTTAAGTATTTAATCCATTTTAAGTTCATTTTTGTTAGTGGTGTAAGGAAAGGTTTCAAACTTATTATTTTCCATGGGAATATCCACTTTTCCAAACACTATTTATTGAAAAGACTTGCTTTTCACTTTTGAGTATTCTTGGGTCCTTTGTTAAACAGTAGTTGACTGTACATGGATGGGTTTACTTATGGGCTCTCGATTCTGCTTAATTGGTCTGTGTGTCTATTTTTACACCAGTATCATACGGTTTTGATTACTATAACTTTGCAATATGATTTGAGATCAGGAAATGTGATGACTTCAGCTTTGTTCTTCTTTCTCAAAATTGCTTTGACTATTTGAGGTCTTTTGTGGTTTCATTCAAATTTTAGGGTAGATTTCTTCTATTTCTGTGAAAAATGCCATTGGGATGTTGATAGGAATTACAGTGAATCAGTAGATATCTTTCAGTAGTATGGAAATTGTGATTATATTAATTATGCTAATCCATGAACATGGGATACCTTTCTATTTATTTGTGCCTTCTTCAACTTTTTTTTCATCAAAGTCTTATAATTTTCATTGTAAAGATCTTTCTCTTACTGGGTTAAGTTTATCCCTAAGTATTTCATTGCTTTTGATGATAATGTAAATGAAATTTTTAAAAATTTCTTTTACAAATAGCTTGTTGATACTGTACAGAAACAAAACTGATTTCTGTACTTTGATTTTGTATGCTGCAACTTCACTGAGATCATTTATTAGCAAGGACTGTGGCTGTGAGGGTGTTGGAGCCAAGTATGGGACCCTACCAGGATCTCGGGAACACAGACAGGACTGTGTGCTGCTGGGACTCTGGACCCTCATGACTGTGGGTAGACTGTGGCTGTGAGGCAGCTGGAGAAGAGAAGAGGGTTTTTTCAGTATCTCCAGTGGCCTTGATGGTGATGGTGTCTTCTGCTGGGGCCCTTTGCCATCAGAAGTGTTCATGGGCTGCTGCTGGGTCAGGCTGGAGCCCAGTTACAGGCCCCTTTTAGAATATACAAATCAAATTTGTTGGGTTTTCTTCAAGGGCTCCCAGACTGCAGCCAAGATGACATAGAGCCAGTTCACAGACTACATCAGGGTCTACAGCCAGGACCAAGGTCTGTATGCCTATTACCTGAGGCATAGGTGGCATATCTTTTCCCAGGTTCCATTGCATATAGTGCTAGTGTCATGATCAATGCCTACTGAGGCTGTAGTTGAACCAGCTGGGTGCAGACCTGCCTTCTCAAACAGCTCTGCTCAGTTTTGGACTGTACCAGATTTAACAAACTCCTATGAGGATCCCAAACCTCCCTCTGAGGCACTTTTGCCCATGGATGGATGCCAAATTATTGCAGGGGATACTAGCAGGGGACATCTTATTTAGCTATTTTGCTGATGTTTATGCCACATTTTTAACTGATAAAAATTTCTAGGCTTCTCATAACCACAAATAGACTCTCCACAAATAATAATAAAACAGGGACTTCCCTGCTGGTGCAGTGGTTAAGAATCTGCCTGCCAATGCAGGGGATATGGATTTGATCCCTGGTCCATGAAGATCCCACTTGCCTCAGAACAAATAAGCCCATGCACCACAACTACTGAGCCCATGAGCCGCAACTACCAAGTCTGGGTGCTGCAACTACTTAAGCACACGTGCCTAGAGCCCATGCTTTGCAACAAGCCACCACAATGAGAAGCCCTGTGCACTGAAACGAAGAGTAGCCCCCACTCGACACAACTAGAGAGAACCAGCATGCAGCAACAGAGAAACAACGCATCCACAGAAAAAAAATAAATAAATAAAGACACACACACACACACACACACACACATCAGAGTGAATTTTGTTACTTAAGCTGGAGGACTGATTAAGGATTTTATCACATAGTTAAGGATTTATGGCAAACATATCATAGTAAATAGGTATTTCAATTTCTTTAATTATTGCTCTAAATTGTGTATTGCCTTTTATTCTATAAGGATTACAGTATCAGCTTCATACTTTGTACTTGTAAAATAAAGATTTACTTATATAGGAAGTTAAATAATCGAGTATAAAATATTCTTATCTAAATTTCTCGGCAAATTACAATTGAAGGTGGTCTTTTTGAATCATAAAGTTATAAGTCAAGTCATGCTGTCCAATTGCTGGTAGTAAGATTTGAAACCTAGATACCAACAGCCACCAAAAAGTTATTTATACAATCAATCAATTTCTAAAAACTCTTAATTCTCAAATTGGGTTGTTAGTATGTGTGTTAGGTATACCAGAAAAACAAAAAATAATTTAAAACCTTTATATGTGTTCTCTTCCATTTCTGGATAATATTGAAAAACTCACTTGTGACATAATTAATAAAAGCTAAAATAAGGACCATGATTTCTTTCCTTACATGTAAAATTATATGAAAGTCCAAATTAGCAAGTTGTATTCTTTTGTTATTTCATAGGTTAACTAAATGAGTGTCACATTTAGAAAAGAACTAGACCATGAAAGTGCAACAGCATCTCTCCTTTTGCTTGACTCAGTTTTCAGTTGCATAACTAAGGCTTGTTTCAGCTTTATTAAAAACAATACGTAATGGACAACAGTGTATAATGCATGATGACTTTCTCTGATAAGTAACACTTTCTCTTAAAACTAAGAGATTTTAAGTCAAGCACAAATTACAATGATATATTGAATACAAATAGCACCTCTTTAAAATATCCGCAGTTAATATCTTGAAAAGGAAAACTTGAACTCTGAGTACCACCACAATTACTCAGTATTGCATTAGTATGAAATTACTGCCTGATATAGAATTTGTCAATATCTGTATCAGGAACTGGATATAAATTAATCTGGATGTATATTAATTTCTCTTTCTATATGAAACGTGTAAGAGATAGATGTACAAAAGGGTTTAGCAAAAAGTTAAATTTATGTGGCAAAGAAATATGAGAGCAGAATGCATATTTATTCAAAATCACATCAAAATTATGTCTTATTATAGTTTAGAAAGAATGATAATAATAATACATCACTATAAATATAGGTATATAAAATACAGAGACCTTATTGTAATTACAGTGGTAAAAACTTGATTTCAGATGGCAGTGTTAATTTTTTTTAATTGGAATATAATTGCTTTACACACTTGTACCAGTTTTTGAGGTACACGAAGGTCAATCATCTGTATTTATACACATATCCCCATATCCTCTCCATCCCTCGACTCCCCCGCACCCTCCCCATCCCAGTCCTCTAAGGAATCATCCATCATCGAGCTGAACTCCATTTGTTAAACAGCAACTTCCCACTGGCTCTCTATTTTACAGTTGGTAGTATATACATATGTCTATGCTACTCTCTCACTTCGTCTCAGCTTCCCCTTCACCCCCCGCCACCCCAAACCTCGAGACCTACAGTCCATTCTCTGCATCTGCATCCTTATTCTTGTCTTGTCACTGAGTTCGTTAGTACCATTTTTAGATTCCGTATATATGAGTTAGCATACAATATTTGTCTTTCTCTTACTTACTTCACTCTGTATGACAGACTCTAGGTCTATCCACCTCATTTCATATAGCTCCATCTCATTCCATTTTATAGCTGAGTAATATTCCATTGTATATATATGCCACATCTTCTTTATCCCTTCATTTGTTGATGGGCATTTAGGTTGCTTCCATGTCCTGGCTATTGTAAATAGTGCTGCAAAAACATTACGGTACATGTTTCTTTTGGGATTATAGTTTTCTCTGGGTATATGCTCAGTAGTGGGATTCCTGGATCATATGGTAGTTCTAGTATTAGTTTTTTTTTAAGGAACCTCCAAACTGTTTTCCATAGTGGCTGTACCAACTTACAGTCCCACCAACAGTGCAGGAGAGTTCCCTTTTCTCCACACCCTCTCCAACATTTGTTGTTTCCAGATTTTGTGATGATGGCCATTCTGATTGGTGTGAGGTGATACCTCACTGTGGCTTTGACTTGCATTTCTCTGATAATTAGTGATGTTGAACATCTCTTCATGTGTTTATTGGCCATCTGTATGTCTTCTCTGGAGAAATGTCTATTTAGGTCTTCTGCCCATTTGTGAATTGGGTTATTTGCCTTTTTGGTATGAAGATGCATGAGCTGCTTGTATATTTTGGAGGTTAATCCTTTGTCCGTTGTTTCATTGGCAACTATTTTTTTCCCATTTTGAGGGTTGCCTTCTTGTCTTGTTCATGGTTTCTTTCACTGTACAAAAGCTTTTAAGTTTCATTAGGTCCCATTTGTTTATTCTTGATTTTATTTCCATGATTCTAGGAGGTGGGTCAAAAAGGATCTTGCTTTGATGTATGTCATAGAGTGTTCTGCCTATGTTTTCCTCTAGGAGTTTTATAGTGTCTGGCCTTACATGTAGGTCTTTAATCCATTTGGAGTTTATTTTTTGTGTATGGTGTTAGGAAGTGTTCTAATTTCATTCTTTTCCATGTAGCTGTCCAATTATCCCAGCACCACTTATTGAAAAGGCTGTCTTTTTACCAGTGTATATTCTTGCCTCCTTTGTCAAAGGAAAGGTGCCCATATGTGTTTGGGCTTACCTCTCAGTTCTCTATTCTGTTCCACTAATCATCTTTCTATTTTTGTCCCAGTACCATACTGTCTTGATCACTATGGACTTGTAGTATAGTTTGAAGTCAAGAAGCCTTATTCCACCAACTCCACTTTTCCTTCTCAAGATTGCTTTGGCCATTCGGGGTCTTTGCAATTCCATACAAATCGTAAGGTTTCTTGCTCTAGTTCTGTGAAAAATGCCATTGGTAATTTGATCGGGATTGCATTGAATCTATAAATTGCTTTGGGTAGTACAGTCATTTTCACTGTTGCTTCATCCAGTCCAGGAACATGGTATATCCCTCCATCTGTTTGTGTCGTCTATGATGTCTTTCATCAGTGTCTTAAAGTTTTCTGCATACAGATCTTTTGCCTCCTTAGACAGGTTTATTCCTAGGTATCTTATTATTTTTGTTGCAATGGTGAATGGGAGAGTTTCCTTAATTTCTCTTTCTGCTCTTCTGTTGTTAGTGTATAGGAATGCAAGAGATTTCTGTGCATTAATTTTGTATCCTGCTACTTTACTAAACTCATTCAATTAGTGCTAGTGGTTTTCAAGTAGAATCTTTCGGGTTTTCTATGTATAATATCATGTCATCTGCAAAGAGTGACAATTTTACTTCTTTTCCAATTTGGATTCCTTTTATTTTGTTTTCTTCTCTGATTGCTGTCTCTCAAACTTCCAAAACAATGTTGAATAATAATAGTGAGAGTGGACACCCTTTTCTTGTTCCTGTTCTAAGAGGGAATTCTTTCAGTTTTTCCCCATTGAGAACGATGTTGGCTTTTGGTTTTTCATATATGGCTTTTATTATGTTGAGGTAATTTCCTTCTATGCCCATTTTCTGGAGAGTTTTATCATAAATGGATGTTGAACTTTGTCAGAAGCTTTTTCTTCATCTATTGAGATAATCATATGGTGTTTATCCTTCAATTTGTTGATATGATGTATCACGTTGATTTGCGTATATTGAAGAATCCTTGCATCCCAGGAATAAACCCCACTTGATCATGGTGTATGATTTTTTTAATGTGCTGTTGGATTCTGTTAGCTAGCATTTTGTTGAGGATTTTTGCGTTTATATTCATCAGTGATATTGGTCTATAATTTTCATTTTTTGTGACATCTTTGCCTGGTTTTTGGTATCAGGGTGATGGTGGCCTCGTAGAATGAATTTGGGAGTGTTCATCCTCCTGCTATATTTTGGAAGAGTTTGACAAGGATGAGTGTTATCTCTTCTCTAAATGTTTGGTAGAAATTGCCTGTGAGTCCTTCTGGCCCTGGGCTTATGTTTGTTGGGAGATATTTAATCACTGCCTCAATTCCCATACTTGTGGTTGATATGTTCACAGTTTCTATTTCTTCCTGGTGCAGTTTTGGAAGGTTGTATTTTCCTAAGAATTTATCCATTTCTTCCAGGTTATCCAATTTATTGGCATAGAGTTGCTTATAGTAGTCTCTCATGATGTTTTGTATTTCTGAGGTGTCCGCTGTTACTTCTCCTTTTTCCTTTCTAATTCTGTTGATTTGCATCTTCTCCCTTTTTTTTTTTTTTTTTTGATGAGTCTGGATAATGGTTTATCAATATTGTTTATCTTCTCAAAGAACCAGATTGTAGTTTTATTAATTTTTGCTATTGCTTCCTTCCTTTCTTTTTCATTTATTTCTCCTCTGATTTTTATGATTTCTTTCCTTCTGCTTGCTTGGGGTTTCTTTGTTCCTCTTTTTCTAATAGTTTAAGGTGTAAGGTTAGGTTATATATTTGACATTTTTCTTGTTTCTTAAGGTAGGACTATATTGCTATAAACTTCCCTCTTAGAACTGCTTTTGCTGCGTCCCATAGGTTTTGGGTTTTTGTATCTTCATTGTCGTGTATTTCTCGATATTTTTTGACTTACTCTTTGATTTCTTTAATGATTTCTTGGTTGTTTAAGAGTGAATTGTTTAGCCTCCATGTGTTTGTATTTTTTGCAGTATTTTTCCTGTAATTGATATCTAGTCTCATGGCATTGTGGTCTGAGAAGATGCTTGATATGATTTCAATTTTCTTGAATTTGCTGAGGTTTGATTTGTGACCCAAGATCTGATCTATCCTGGAAAATGTTCCCTGTGCACTTGAGAAGAAAGTGTAGTCTGTCGTTTTTGGATGAAATGTCCTATAAATAACAATGAAGTCAAGATGGTCTAATGTGTCCTTTAAATCTTGTGTGTCTTTATTTATTTTCTGTTTGGATGAACTCTCCATTGATGTAAGTGGGTGTTCAAGTCTCCCGCTATTATTGTGCTACTGTCGATGTCCCCTTTTATGGCTGTTAGCATTTGCCTTAGGTATTGAGGTGCTCCTAAGTTTGGGGCATAGATATTTACCATTGTGATATGTTCTTCTTGGATGGATCCCTTGATCGTTATGTAGTGTCCTTCCTTGTCTCTTGTAATATTCTTTACTTCAAAGTCCAATTTGTCTGATATGAGTATTGCTACTCCAGCTTTCTTTTGACTTCCATTTGCATGGAATATCTTTTTCCATCCCTCTACTTTCAGTCTATATATGCCCCTTGGTCTGAAGTGGGTTTCTTGTAGGCTGCATATAGATGGGTCTTGTTTTTGTATCCTTTCAGCCAGTCTGTGTCTCTTGGTTGGAGCATTTCATCCATTTACATTTAAGGTGATTATTGACATGTGTGTTCCGATTACCATTTTCTTAAGTTTTTGGGGTTTGTATTTGGAGGTGTTTTCCTTTTCTTGTGTTTCCTACTTAGAGCAGTTCCTTTAGCACTTGTTGTAAGGCTGGTTTGGTGGTGCTGACTTCTCTTAACTTGTGCTTGTCTGTAAAGCTTTTGATTTCTCCCTCAAATCTGAATGAGATTCTTGCTGGGTAGAGTTTTCTTGGCTTTAGCTTTTTCTCTTTCAGGTCTTTCAGTATATCCTGCCATTCCCTTCTGGTCTGCAGAGTTTCTGTAGAAAGGCCAGCTGTTATCCTTATGGGTTTTCCCTTATATGTTATTTGTTGCTTTTCTCTTGCTGCTTTTAATATGTTTTCTTTGTGTTTAATTGTCATTAGTTTGATTAATATGTGCCTTGGTGTATTTCTCCTTGGGTTTATTCTGTATGGGACTCTCTGTGCTTCTTGGACTTGGTTCATTATTTCCTTTCCCATGTTGGGGAAGTTTTCCACTATAACCTCTTCAAATACTTTCTCAGACCCTTTCTTTTTTTCTTTTTCTGGGATGCCTATGATTCGAATGATGGTGCACTTAATTTTTGCAGTGAGGTCTCTGAGACTGTTTTCCATCTTTTGTTTGTTTTTCTTTTTCCTGCTCTATGGCAGTTATTTCCCCCATTCTATCTTCCAACTCACTTATTCGTCCTTCTGCCTCAGTCATTCGACTCGTTATGCTATCTATAGTATTTTTAATTTCAGTTATTTTGTTATCCAATACTGTTTGTTTGTTCTTTAGTTTTTCTGAGTTCTTATGAACTGTTTCTTGTGCTTTCTCTATTTTGTTATCAAGATTTTGTATCATTTTTACTATCATTACTCTGAATTCTTGTTCAGGCATTTTTCCTATTTCCTCTTCATTTATTTGGTCTTGTGGGTTTTTTTCCTGCTCCTTTGCCTGCATGGTGTATCTTTGTTTCCTCTTGGAAAACTTCTGGTGTTGCTTTTACTGGTGATAAAGGGGTTTATAGAAGACTGTCCAAGCCCTAGACTAATGTCTGAGTGTTGGATTAAACAAATACTGAATCTAGGAAACACATAAATGTATAGGACACACAATTACTGAATCCATTAGGACTAAAGGCTCTGGAACAATCTGACAGATGAACCCCTGTATGCTATCAGATATTCATAGAGAAGCCCAACAGAAATTGAAAACCAAAACAGAACAAAACAGAAACAAAAACAAAAACAAACCAACAAACAAATCACACCTTATACTTACAAACACAAATCCATGGAGATATTGAAAGTTAGGATCAAATATAAAAAAGAGCTAGAGTACCACCAGACAGAATGGAGATTCTCAGAATGAAATTCGACAATTGTACTAAGAACTAAGATAAAGACAAAAACCTAATATTAAATACCACTTTGGTGTGTCATCTGGAGAATAGAGCAAGGAGTCTGAGCAGATCAATAGTGTTGCTTATACGTTAAGTTAAAATAAACTAAAAATGGATGGAAGACGGGAACAGAAGTTCGTAGTGTGCCTGGAAATATGTAAATAAAAAGAAGGGAATAGAAATATACAAAGTATAGAGATGAAAGGAAGGTAGGAGAGATATATAGTCCGTACTACCAAGAACTTAGCTAGAAAGAGAAGTATATAAAAAAGGCTAGAAATAAAAATAGAAGAAAAAATAGAAGAAAAAATATGTCATAAAAATTGTAAATCCCTTAAAACTAAGATCATAATTAATAATAATAATAAAAAAAAACTGGAACTGATCCCAGAATGGACCAGTTCAATAGAATTGATACTAATATTTCTGTTTCCTTAGAGTCTCAGCTGTAAGTGTCCTTCTACTCGCCTTGTTTTTTTTTTTTTTTTTTTTTTTTTTTTTTTTTTTTTTTTTGTATTTTCTGTGACCCACAGAGCTTCCTTTGTTGTTCATCTGTAAGCGTTGGTGTGTGGGGAGGGAGAAGTTACAATAGTGGCTCCTGCCCCTGGGAGTGAGTTAGCAGTGGTGCTCTGTTGCTTCAGTCAGGCTTGGAGATGCCTGTTGCAGGGGGGTGCTGGTGGCTCAGGGGTAAACAGAAAGTCTCAGAGTTGGACCTCTCTCGGTTTTTTTTTTTTTTTCCTCAGCAGCCTCCCTGCTGCTGGCATTCCAAGGGGTTTTAATATAGCCCTGCCCTAGGGCCTGAGGGTACTTGATATCCCTGAGTACCTTTGGTCACCCACAGGACATCACTCCACTGCCTGCTGCAGGTGCCGAAAGAGAGAGAAAGACTATGCCTGTGGCTCCTCTCCCCCTCCTGTGAGCCTGCAGCATCCAGCTGCCATCATGGCCAGGCAGCTCTCAGGGGCTGGCACGCCTGACTGTGGACCTCTTTTCTCCTGTCCTCTTGGTCCATCACCTTACTGGTGACGATTTTTCTCACCCTGAACCAGCTCTTTGGTTCCCACACTCTTGCTCCTTGACCCTCTGTTCAGCTGTGAATCAACGTCTCAGTCCAGAACACTGAGCTGTGATGTGGACCCTCCGTGTGTTTCTCACTCCCTCCCGTCTGCCACAGCTATGCAGCTTCACCCTACTTGAGCCATTGTAGATGCCTCCCTACCAGTTATGTCGGGATCCTTGCAGTTCTTTCTGGTGTCTGAGGTTCTCTGCTGGTGTTCAGTTGGTTCTCTGTGGGAATTATTGCCTCTTTTGGTGCATTCCCAATGCATCTGTGGAGAGGGATGCATTCCACGTCCCTCTACTTCACCACCATCTTTTCTCCCCCCTTGCAGTGACTTCTTGATTGTTTAATAAGGTATTGTTTAGCCTCCATGTGCCTGTATTTTTTATAGTTTTTTTTATGTTTTTGATATACAGTCTCATGGTATTGTTGTCACAGAAGATGCTTGATATGGTTTCAATTTTCTTGAATTTACCAAGGCTTGATTTATGTGCCAAGATGTGATCTATCCTGGAGAATATTCTGTGTGCACTTGATAAGAAAGTGTATTCTGTCACTTTTGGATGGAATGTCCTATAAATATCAATTCAGTCAAGATGGCCTAATGTGTCATCTGAAGCTTGTGTGTCTTTATATTCTGTTTCGATGATCTGTCCATTGATGTAAGTGGGGTGTTCAAGTCTCCCACTCTTATTGTTACTGCCGATTTCCCCTTTTATGACTGTTAGCATTTGCCTTATGTATTGAGGTGCTCCTATGTTGGGTACATAGATATTTACAATTGTTATATCTGCTTCTTGGATTGATCCCCTGATCATTATGTAGTGTGCTTACTTGACCCTTGTAATAGTCTTTACTTTCAAGTCTAATTTCTCTGATATGAGTATTGCTACTCCAGCTTTCTTTTGACTTCCATTTGCATGGAGTATCTGTTTCCATCTCCTTACTTTCAGTCTATATGTGTCCCTTTTCTGAAGTGGGTTTCTTGTAGACAGTGTATATATGGTCCTTGTTTTTGTATCCATTCAGCTAGTATGTTTCTTTTGGTTTAAGCTTTTAATCCATTTACATTTAAGGTGATTATTGACATGTGTGATCCTATTACGATTTTCTTAATTCTTTTGGGTTTGTTTTTGTAGGTCATTTCCTGCTCTTGTGTTTCCTGCTTAGAGAAGTTCCTTTAGCACTTGTTGTAAGGTTGATTTGGTGGTGCTGAATTCTCTTAACTTTTGCTTTTCTGTAAAGCTTTTGATTTCTCTGTCAAATCTGAATGAGATTCTTGCTGGGTAGAGTATTCTTCGCTGTAGATTTTTCTCTTTCAGAATTTTCAGAATATCCTGCCACTCCCTTCTGGCCTGCAGAGTTTCTGCAGGAAGGTCAGCTGTTATCCTTATGGGTTTTCCCTTATATGTTATTTGTTGCTTTTCTCTTGCTACTTTTAATATGTTTCCTTTGTGTTTAATTTTTGTTAGTTTGATTAATATGTGCCTTGGTGTATTTCTCCTTGGGCTTATTCTGCATGAGACTCTCTGTGCTTCTTGGACTTGATTAATTATTTCCTTTTCCATTTTGAGGGAGTTTTCCACTACAACCTCTTCAAATATTTCCTCTTCAAATATTTCCTCAGACCCTTCTTCCTCCTCCTCCTTTCTTCCTCCTCCTCCTCCTTCTTCTTTTCTTCTTTTCTTCTGTGCTGTGCAGCTTGCAGTGTCTCTCCCCAGAGCCTCCTATTTGAGTTCTAGTCAAGTAATTTGGACTTCAGTGGTTGCTTGTCCTGGCAATAAAGGGAATTAAAAAAGATTGTCCAAGCCCCAGACTAATGGCAGACTATTCAGTCAAACAAATACTAAATCAAGGAAACACTTACATGCACAAGACACACAAATACCTAACCGAATAGAACATAAAGCACTAGAAAAACCTGACAGAATAACCCCAGTAGGCAATCACACAATCAAAGAGAAAACCAAAAAAATTGAAAACCAAAAAAAAAAAAAAAAAAGAAACAAAGGCAAGGAACACACACACACACACACACACACACACACACACAGAAAGAGAGAAAAACAAATCTGGGGAAATTTTGAAAGCAAGGATCAAATATAATAAAGAGCAAGAGAACAACCAGATAGACCGAAGATTCCCAAAACAAAATCAAACAATTATAATTAGAACTAAGGTAAAGACAAAACCTAATAAGAAAAACCAAACCAGTGTTATGTCTAGAGAATAAAGCAAGGAAACAGAGCAGACCAGTAATATCGATTAAAAGTATTTATAAAATAAACATAAAAAAGATAGAAGACAGGGCAACAGAAGCATGTAGTATGACAAAATATGAAAAGAAAAAGAAAAAGTAGAACTGTATAAAAGTTAAAGAAGAGAAGAAGATAGAAGAGAGAAAGTCAGCAGTACAAAAAAACTTAGCTAGAAATAGCAGTATATAAAGAGGCTAAAAATAAAAATAGAAGAAAAAATAGAAGAAAACATATGTTATAAATGTGTAGATCCCTTAGGACTAAGATAGTAATTTAAAAAAAGAAAAGAAAAAAAAAAGCTAGATCTGACCCCTGAATGTACCAGATCAATAGAATTAATAATAGTATTTCTGATACCTTGGGGTCTCAACTGTAAATGTCCTTCTACCCACCTTGGGCTTTTTGTATTTTCTGTGACCAGCAGAGCTTCCTTTATTGCTCATTTGTAAGCACTGGTGTGTGGGGAGAGAGAGGGTACAATACTGGCTCCTTCCCCTGGGAGTGAGTGAGCAGTAGCTCCCTGCCTGGGCCACGGGATCCCAGGCTGCAGTGGTGGTGCCTATTGCAGAGGCAACCTGATGGCTCAGTTGTAAACAGAATATCTCCAGACCTGGTCCCCTCTGTGGATTTCTGGCCCTCAGTTGCAGGCACTCCAGGCCAGCCCCTCCAGGAGATTCTTGTTATCCCTTGTTGACTATGATAGCCAGGCCCAGAAGGGGTCTTGCCGGGATCAACTCGGCGACTCGAGGTGAGTGACGGGTGCCGCAAGCTTGAAGAAGACACAGACACAGACTGAAGAGAAAGATGGGACCCGGGGGGGGGGGGGGGCTCAAGACCTCTTGGATCAAGAGCCTTGCTGATTGATCCCACGTTGCTTTTATTGAGTTCTCGGCATAGCCTAAGGGTCTAACACTCCCAGGTTAATCCCATAAACAATCAAAGGCCTCACATGACTGGGGGCAATGATCTTTGTTTGCCTCCTGGGTCCTGATTTGAGCTGGGTGTGGAGAGCAAAGCAGCCCTGGGGGCAGGAGACCTCTCTCAAAAGGATTAAGGGTCTGTGCCCCACCCGTGTTGGCCCCTCTGCCACTGTGCCTGTCTTAGGTTGTTCCTCCCTTGAGGAATCTTACCCGTCTCTGGCTAACCAGTCATCCTCCAGGGCCAAACAGGGTGATATAAGGAAGGCTCTATGCACCACCCCTGTTGGCCCCTCTGCGGCTGTGCCTGTCTTAGGTTGTTCCTCCCTTGAGGAATCTTACCCGTCTCTGGCTAACCAGCCATCCCTCAGGACCAAACAGGGTGATATTAGTCTCCACGCCCCGCACCCTCAGCTCCTCCACTGCTCAAGCAGGACATTCTGAATCCCATCGCTCGGCCCACATACTTCAACATTTTCAATGTTTCAAAAAGGTTCCAGAATGTCTTCCCACATCTCCCCATTTTTGTTTTCATAGGAGAAGATAAGCCTGTAGGAGAAGATAAGCCTATTCGAGTTATTTCTTTTTCTGTCAATCCTTGGAGAGTTCCTCCTGTGCACCTGAGAACTAAACATAGGATAATTAAAAGACAACAAAAAGTATCAAAATGCTTAGGAGATTGCTATTCATGCCTTTTATCCAATCCAATGGATGCAATGCTTTTAATCCATCAGCTATACTTTGTAAAGTAGCAAATTTGGTGTAGAGACTGCAAAAATCATATTGCATGCCAGTTATTTTAATTTGTAATTGTTGTACGTCCAGTGTGACACCATCCGCTCCATATCCCAGCCGATGTGTCACTGGCATCATGGCCATTCCAGATTTGTAATGTTCTTATACTCAAGGGAAGTTTCCATATTTCTGTTTGAGCTCTGCCATTCTCTAATTGAGGCCAAGGAGGTATTAATCCAATCGTAAACCATAAAATGGGATAGGGCGAGTGCATGGCAATATTGGTATATGCCATCACAACCTTTTATAGGGATTGCAGGAGGAGTTGTTTTGGTGTAAACCATCAGAGACTGCATACCCCTTAGGGGACCAGTTTCATACTGTTCCATAGGAACCATTAAGTAGTATCACACCCTCCGTCCCACAGCAAACATCCCAAAGAATCTGATCTTGTCTGTCAGCCCATATCCATTTTATTTTACACAAAGGTCTATCAGGGATGGCATAATTAGTAAACCTAGTCTCCAAAGCTCAAACCTGAAAACAAATGTACAAAGTTTATCTCCGGAGATTCTATATCCCATTCAAGATGGCGTTTCTTTGGAACGCTCATGATATGGCTTAATTCTCTGAGATGGAATCCACACAGGTTCCAGGCCTTGTCCTGGTGACACACAAGCAAACCCTCTTCCCCATGTGATTAACCTTCCTGATGACCAGATATTAGTCAATGGGTCCTGCCACCATATCAGCGGCTGTGCATCATTAAAATGAGTCACATTCTTAGACGAGGCTTGAAAATGCCTCTCAGCTGCTGTATCTGTAGCCTGTGCAGATACATTCAAAAAATTAATAGTAAATAAGGCTTTATTTAAAATTGTCTGTTGCCCTTGGGTGATTCCCCCTTTTTGTTTTGGAGCATGTTTTTAAGTAGTTGGTTTGCTCTTTCAACTATTGCTTGTCCCTGGGGGTTGTAAGGAAGTCCTGTAGAATGTGATATAGTCCACATATCAAGAAATTGTTGAAATGCTTTACTAATATAAGCAGGGCCATTATCTGTTTTAATGGCTTGTGGCAACCCCATGACTGCGAAGCATGCATATAAATGCTTTTGCACATGCTTTGCAGTTTCACCAGATTGGGCAGTAGCCCATATAAATTGAGAAAATGTATCAATGGTTACATGCACATAGGAGAGCTTACCAAAGGATGAGATGTGAGTAACATCCATTTGCCATAAAGAATTAGGGCGCAAGCCCCGTGGGTTTACACCAGGTTCAGATTGCTGAGGATTATTAATAATTTGGCATGATGGACACGTTCTTAATATATCTTTGGCTTGATTCCATGTAATATCAAACTTCATTTTTAAGCCTTTAGCATTTACATGAGTTAATTGGTGGAAATGTTGAGCTTCATCCAATATGGGTGCAACGTCTATCAGCAGCTCTGTTACCTGTTGCCAGAGGCCCAGGCAAAGTAGTATGGGCCCGAATATGGGTAATATAAAAAGGAGCGTTTCTAGAATGGACAACTCGTTGAAGTAATAGAAAAAGATCATAAAGAGGCTGTGGAATAGACTGCTTGATAGTAGCAGTTTCTATCATATTAGTGGCTTGAACCACATAGGCAGAATCAGATAAAATATTAACGGCCTGAGGTATGTCTTGCAAAGCACAGATAACTGCATATAATTCTGCTTGCTGAGCTGAAAAGTGAGGGACAGGGATTTGTCGTGTTTTAAATCCCGTATATCCCGCTCGGCCCTTACTAGAGCCATCAGTAAAAATTATAGAAGCATCTGGTATAGGATCAGATTTTGTTATTCGAGGTAGAATCCATTGAGTTCTCTTAAGAAACTGCAAAATGGGATTTTTCGAATAGTGATTATCAATTTTTCCAATATAATCAGCAAAGGCAATTTGCCAACTTACACAATTTTGGAAACAAGCCTGAATTTCTTTAGTAGTTAAATTAATAATTATATGTGAAGGGTCAGTTCCAATTAAATGCTTACTTCGAGTTCTTCCCTTCAGAACCAACTGAGTTAATAATTCTAAATATGGTGACAAGGATTTTACCATAGTATTTGCTAAAAACAACCATTCCACAATTCCTTCATTTTGCATTAATATCCCCGTAAGTGAATGAGGAGAAGGTAATACAATTAATTGCAATGGCTGATTAACAGTTACTCTCTGTAATTGAGAAGAATGAATTTTATTTTCTACAAGTTTTAGTTCCTTTAAAGCAGCTGATGTTAAAGTTCTTGGACTATTTAATTTTGAATCCCCTTTTAACAAAGCAAATAGGTTAGACAATGCATAGGTGGGGATCCCTATGCATGGGCAAAGCCAATTAATATCTCCTAGGAGTTTTTGCAAATCATTAAGAGTTTGGATTTGATCTGACCTCAGTTCCACCTTTTGTGGTCTAATAGTTGTTCTATCAACTATTGTGCCCAAATATTGCCATGGGCTATGCATCTGTACCTTTTCTGGAGCTATTTTAAGTCCTGCTCTATCAAGGCAAAGCTGCATGCTAATATACGCAGAAGTAAGTAAATCTTGATTAGGAGCAGCACACAAGATATCATCCATGTAATGGATAAGATAACAATTAGGAAATTCTAGTCGTACTGGTTCAAGGGCTTTAGCAACAAAATTCTGACAAATAGTAGGGCTATTCAACATGCCTTGAGGTAACACCTTCCATTGAAACCTTTTTCGAGGTTCTTTATTATTTAGTGCAGGCACAGAAAAAGCAAATTTTTCTTTATCTTTGGGATGTAATGGAATGGTGAAAAAGCAGTCTTTCAGATCAATAACTATTAAAGGCCAATTAGCAGGGATCATATTAGGTGATGGGAGGCCTGGTTGTAAGGCCCCCATTGGTTGTATAACTGCATTGACTGCTCTGAGATCTGTTAATAAATGCCATTTACCAGTTTTTTTCTTTATTGGAAATACTGGAGAGTTCCATGGGCTAAAAGATTCTTCAATATGTCCTTTTTCTAACTGTTCAGTCACTAATTCTGTTAGAGCTTCTAACTTTTCTATGGTTAAAGGCCACTGCTCAACCCATACAGGTGTATCAGTTTTCCAGGTCAATGGGATTGGTGCTGGGGGAAGCAGTAAGCTTTTACGAACAGTGGCCACTAGTGAAAAGATTGATATCCAAGACCTTCTTTATTTGCATTACCTTCAGCTGGAATGGGAAATAGTTTCCCTTCATGATATTTACCAAAACCTAACCCTGGCTGATATCCTTGATTTACTAGCATTTCTTGACTTTGCATACTATAAGTATCTATCGTTGGAATGTGGATTTCAGCCTTCCATTGTTGCAATAAATCCCTTCCCCATAAATTAATGGGAAGGTCTGCTATATAGGGTTGTAAGTGGGCTGGCTGCCCATCTGGGCCAATACAAGGCAATATTTTAGCACTTTGCTGCAAGCCATGAGCTCTACCTAAACCTACCACTGTAATGTCTACAGGACAAGTAGGCCAGCGAGAAGGCCAATGATTACTGCTTATAATTGAAACATCAGCACCTGTGTCTATTAATCCTCTAAAAGCTTTCCCACTTATCGTTACTGAGCACGTTGGGTGTGTTTCTAAAATTTTTTCAGAGAGGAAAACTCCAGCCTCTCCTGTGCTTCCAAAGCTTTTTGTTCTCCTTACTTTTGTACTATTGCCAATCTTATAATATGGCAGAATAAGCAACTGTGCTATTCTATCACCTGGATGGGCTTTCCATGGAACCGAAGTTGATATCATCACTTTAATTTCTCCAGTATAGTCATTATCAATCACTCCAGTATGAATTCTAATTCCTTTTGATGTTAAACCAGACCTTCCTAGTATTAAGCCAACGGTTTCTTTTGGCAAAGGTCCAGTAATTCCTGTCCTGACCAATGTTGGAGTTTCTCCAGGCAGTATAACAATAGATTCTGCACAAGGAAGGTCTAAGGCTGCGCTGCCTGCTGTGGCTGGTGATAATTCCATGGCACTGCGGAGTATTGGGCCACTTCTGTCTGTTTCTAGATCTGATAGGCTCCCTTTGGTTGCGGGGCTAGGAGTGAGCCCCGTTGATAGTTTCCCGACAAGGGGGTTCCATCCTTATGGAAGTTAGATTTACACCGGCTTGACCAGTGAAATCCTTTTCCACATCTTGGACAAAGTCCAGGCTGTTTTTGCTCTTTGATTACATTATCTTGAAAATTAACAGCCCTTCTATCCACTCTCTTCCTACATTGTTTCTTTGTATGTCCTTGTTTACCACAGTTAAAGCATTTCCCTGGAAATTTGTTATTTATTTTCAGTCCAGCCATAGCTTGTGCCATCATTGTTGCTTTAAAGCTCTCAGTTCCCACTCCCTGACACACTCTAATATAATCATTTAACGTTCCCTTTCCTTTCATAGGTCCAATGGCCTTCTTACAATCTGTATTCGCATTTTCAAAGGCCAATAATTGCAAAATAGTATCAGCAGCCTCAGCATTAGTGATCTGCCGCTTGATAGTCTCCTGTAATCTGGCAATAAATTCAGTATAGGGCTCTTTTGCCCCCTGCATGATCTTTTGAAAAGAGACAGGAGCTTGCCCTTTAGCTTCTATTTTCTCCCAGGCTCTTAAGCAACAATGTCTCACCTGTTCTATGGCCTGATCTTCCATCAGAATCTGGTCTTGAACTCTGCCCCAATTTCCACTACCTGTCAATTGATCCAAGGAGATAGGAATCTGCCTTGCTCGATTGTGGTTTGCCATAGTTTCAGCATGATCACACCACCAGGTTTTGAATTGTAAAAATTCTCCTGGGGCTAGTACTGCACGAGCCAACGTTGCCCAATCAGCTGGAATCAAACGAGAGCCTTCGGCTACTCCCTGTATGATACCTATGGTAAATGGAGAATTTACTCCATAATTTTTTACTGATTGTTTCAATTCTTTCAATATTTTGAAGGGTATCGGCTCATGTACTGCCTCATAAATTCCATTGGGATTATTAGGATCCACTCCAGGTGCCACCCTTTCATGAATAGTCACTGGAAATGCCATTTGCATAGCCTCCAGATCTTCCTCTTGTCTAGCTTGTAAAATGCCCTTCTGTAAGGGTGATAAAACTGAGTGTCCTATAGACACAGGAAAGGCATAAGCTCCCCCAGGCGGCATTAAAAAGGGTGGAGGAGGGGGCAGTATAGGAAGTTCGCCCTCCTCCACAAGTGAGGGAGCCGAGGGTCTTAATCCCTCAGCCATTTGTATTCCCTTTTGTTTTTCAGTTTTGTTTGGCAACGCACATGCCCATCGGTCCTCTGATGGACCGGCTTTTTCATCAAGGCTATCTTTTGAGCCTTCAGGAGCCCAAAGAGGTGCTAATAGAGGCTTTAATACTGACTTAATCAGAGACCACATTTGACCAAACAGAACCTGGTACAGGAGTCCCTTTAGAATGCAGTTTTTTAAGTTCATTCCCAACCTTATCCCTAAGTACATAAACCCAGTGTTAGCCTAAAGAAGGAAACCACATACAATATTCTCTCAATTATTTACAGAATTTCTAACAATCGACCTTCACTTGCTTTTGACAAGACCTTCACTTGCTTTTTACTCCACCTGCCCTTAGGAGCTGCCGTAACAGGCCTACATCTGGTCGATATTAATCTAAACTTTCTTTATTTCCCATATTTTACCCCAAACACAAACTACCCAAGAGATTTACTTACTGGCAGGATTTTTTCAGAGGCCTCTTACTCTCCTCTTGGGGGCTTCACGGCACTTCCCATTTCTTTACTTTCATCAATTTCACTTTCCGTGAACCTTCGTCACTCAAGCCTTTTGTGCCCCACGTTGGGCGCCACTTGCCGGGATCAACTCGGCGACTCGAGGTGAGTGATGGGTGCCGCAAGCTTGAAGAAGACACAGACACAGACTGAAGAGAAAGATGGGACCCGGGGGGGGGGTGGGGGCTCAAGACCTCTTGGATCAAGAGCCTTGCTGATTGATCCCACGTTGCTTTTATTGAGTTCTCGGCATAGCCCAAGGGTCTAACACTCCCAGGTTAATCCCATAAACAATCAAAGGCCTCACATGACTGGGGGCAATGATCTTTGTTTGCCTCCTGGGTCCTGATTTGAGCTGGGCGTGGAGAGCAAAGCAGCCCTGGGGGCAGGAGACCTCTCTCAAAAGGATTAAGGGTCTGTGCCCCACCCGTGTTGGCCCCTCTGCCACTGTGCCTGTCTTAGGTTGTTCCTCCCTTGAGGAATCTTACCCATCTCTGGCTAACCAGTCATCCTCCAGGGCCAAACAGGGTGATATAAGGAAGGCTCTATGCACCACCCCTGTTGGCCCCTCTGCGGCTGTGCCTGTCTTAGGTTTTTCCTCCTCTGAGGAATCTTACCCGTCTGTGGCTAACCAGCCATCCCTCAGGACCAAACAGGGTGATATTAGTCTCCACGCCCCGCACCCTCAGCTCCTCCACTGCTCAAGCAGGACATTCTGAATCCCATCGCTCGGCCCACATACTTCAACATTTTCAATGTTTCAAAAAGGTTCCAGAATGTCTTCCCACAGGGTCTCCCTTTATTTGTCACAGGGACCTAGAGAGAGGCTACACCTGTGGCTCCTACCCCCTGCTTATGAGCCAGCAGTAGCGAGACACCACCATGGCTGCCCAGCTTTTTGTGGTAGCCATTCTCTGCTGTGGATTTCTTCTCTCCTGTCCTCTCAGTCTGTCTCTGCACTGCCAACACTGTTTCTCACCCTTAACCAGCTCTCTGGTTCCAGCTCCCAGACCCCCTGTTCAGCTGTGAACTCATGTCTCAGTCTGACACACTGAGCTGTGGTGTGGACCATCTGTGTGTTTTTCACTCTTTACCGTCTGCAACAGGTCAGCCACTTCACCCTCTTTGAACAGCCCCAAATGCCTCCCTTATGACCCAATGAAATTTCCCACTGTAGAGGGGGTTTCCCCATCAGATAAGGGATATTTCCCCAAATTCGGCAAACTCCCCCCTGTTTCAGATACCCCTGCCCCATAGTGTGGGGCCTGTCCCTTTCCTTTCTTCTCCTCCTCTTTCTCCTTTATTTTTTCCCCTCTCTCCTACACAGTTATGTCAGGATCTTTGCAGTCCTTTCTGGTGTCCAAGGTCTTCTGGTGTTCAGCTGGTTTTCTGTGGAAATGATTGTGTCTTTTGATATATTCCTGATGCATCTGTGGAGAGGGATGTCTTCCATGTCCTTCTCCTTTGCTGCCATCTTTCTCTCCCCTGCCTTCTGCTTATTTATTCTTGAGTGAATCTTTTTTTTTTTTTTTCTTTGTAAGAAGTTAGCTGAAAATATTTTTGGTCACAATAGGCAGTTAGGTTTTAAAATTACATACATATAACTAAATAATATCAAGATGATATTTAAAATTGAGTTTCAGACTTTTGTTCTTTTATTTGCACCTTGTATAATATTGCAATAGAGTAGATAAACTCATGTTATTTGCATATCACTTTACTGCCTTCATTGATGAAATGGAAAAATTAAATTGCCAGTGGTTGCAAGAGAAATGTTATTTTTAGAGATTTCTTAGACTATCCAGTTACATCCACATGCTTCTAAAACAGTCATATATAAGAAAGATTATTGTCAAACAAATTTGAAAGAATTCTTTCTACATTTCATCAGTAATGATAATGAAAAGGAGTGATGCACTTTGTTCTTTAAGAGCCTAGGCCTGTGTGGCCAAGGTTGACCTGGACATGCTCAAATACTTAATGTCCTGTATCCTGTAGATATGCAATGGGGCTGATATTATTTAAAATATAACTTCCATAAAAACATATGTTGGAAATGTTTTCCTGAGCAAATACTACCAAAACTGGTAATAAGTTTATAGAGGAAGAAAATTTTGTAAATAATACTCACTTTCTGAAAAATAACTAATCTTAAACTATAACCCCTCTGACTAGAATAGAGGGAGATATTGTTAGATGCAAAACACAAAAGTAAACACCAATTCCTGAGGAAAAGACTAAGGGAAAGATCCCCTCCTTAGAACTTACAATCATATTTGATTCTGTTTAGCTCATTTCATACTAACCACTATAAAATGAGAATGGATAAACTCCCAGTATCTAACCATGATTGTTACAATTCTCAGAGAATTATGTCAGCATAAATTTTAACATAAACAGCCTACGACATGTACACATTTAACATATATAATATTGTAAATAAAGCAATAACATATTTGTTCAAACACACAGAATGATGGGCTCATGAAACCCTGCTGATCTGAATAATTCGTTTGATTTTCTATTTTGATCCACAGGATTAAAAGAGAAGACCTAACTTCTTTTTAGGAATCTGTGCTATTAAATTACACTGTCCTGATTATAGTCGTACACAGCCTCCAGGGATGGAAGCCGTTTTTTTTTTTTTTTGTATTTTTTCTTTTGGCACACGGGCTTAGTTGCTCCGTGGTCATGTTGGAACTTCCTGCAGCTAGGATCGAACTCGTGACCTCTGTATTGGCAGGCGGATTCTTAACCACTGTTGCCACCTAGGAAGCCCTCCCTACTGTCCTGATTGTAAATCCCAAAAGATTACTTAATAGCTGTGTGACCTTGGCCAAATTAATTCTCTTCTCTGTACCTTATCTTAGTTATGTATATGTAAAATAACAGTGGTGTTCATGGGGTCATTGTGAGAATGAAATATACCTGCGAGTGTAAAGTCTATAAAGCACTTTCCAACATCTGAAAATGAATATCAGTTATTATTTTTCAATCTGTATTAACATATTTAAAGAAGATTAATTTCAATTCATATAGGGATGAGAGCAAAGAAAAACAAAAGGTCCAGAGACTAATGGTTGCAGTGTCCACTGAACTGCATTCCAAAGAAGGACTTGGGGTCAATAATAGATTCTGAGTACTTTTTTGGTCCTATTCACTATAATATAAATCAGGCAATTTTAGCTGAATAACATTACATATTTGAATCCTTTGTGACCAGATGATCTTATAAACCCTATGAGGCATATCTGAGAAATAGATGAAGATCTAACTATAGGGAAAATTACTAGGCTTTTGTTTTGCTGAGTGTGCTAAGAGAAGCTAGGAACAAAATTATTTTGGATTATAAACTGGTATTTTAGAGACTATGTGAAAGTAAAAATGAAAAGGAGAAATGAAAATCCTTAACTTTGGAGGGAAAGAAAAGACATTTTTAAGAGGATTTTGTAAATTTTTACTGTTTTGTTTATGACATAAAACTTTTATTAAACTCTTCACAAAATATTCTTAAAATATTTCTGTCTTGTTAATGCAATGGAAAGTGGATCTACTTTGGAGATGTGGCAAGGTGTTGAATCTATCAAAGTGGATAAAAGTTCAGAACAAAGTCTGCCTGTGTAGACATGTCTCTTCTGGGTCATACCTCAATATAACTTGTTTTGTTCAGAGTCTGTGCTCCAAGAAAGACAACATTCTTATGACATATTGAATTTCATGTGGGTATTTCTACAGGAAGAGCATGTGTTATTCATGCAATTTGACTATTTTGGTCTGTGTTATATTTTTTTATTTTAAGTGAATATATCATCTTAATTTGAGACATACATCTCTGTGTACTTAGATAATGGAATATTACCCAGAAGAGCATATTTACTCTTTGTGTTCTGTTGAAAACAAACCTCTGGGCAATGTGAAATCCATGAATATAAATTCTAGGAAGGAGGGCTTTTGGTAGATATCTAATAAATAAAACCTTAACCCACAATGAAATTTCACTTATATTTCCTATAGAAACTGTATGATATAGTTTGCAAAAATAGAGATAATTAAAGTACACAGTAACAACTATAAATATGGTAGTAGACTAATAGGAGATAAATTTATGGGGTGAGGAGAAATGTAATAATATGTTCTTTTTTCATACCTGTGTTCATTATGCTTAACTTATGCCACTTAATCTCCTATTAGTTACTTTACAACAATTACAAAACTAACAATTGGAAAAACTAAAACTACATTCCTTCAAACATATGAAGGTGTTAAGAATCTATCAGGAGAGCAGTGTACTAACAATACTGCATGTGATTCCATCAACATTTTGTGAAAGGAATTAAGTTTGAAGGGTGCTATTATATTACATAAAATAAATGATCATCAACAAATATTTGCTTTTTGAATGTTATCATAAAACTCTTGCTCTTTATTCTGCTTTCCTTAAATGATTTGTTCTCTACCCGCTATTCTGTTGTATATTTAATCATCCAATGAATTACTGCTTCAGTGACACATACTGGAAACTAAATTTTGGTTCCAGTAAAGGGTTTATAGAATTAATCTTTTTATTGGAAATAATTGATAATGCTGAGGTTAGCCTCTGGCAATCTTAGAGAGAAAAAAAACATAATTGTGAAATTTTGTGCTCCAATAAAATATTCCAAATCATCTTATGGTACTTCAGAGTGTTACTCCAGGAAATCAGTTTATTCAAGCTTTTATATTAGTCAAAAGTATTTTCCAAACTTAATCTTTATATTCTCTTATGATCATTAGCATTATATATAGTTCAAGAGCGTGAGAGAGCAAAGACACCGTGGGGACATATATGATGTCTTTTACTAAATGTTTTGGCTTTTTGACATTCACATCATTTAAGTAGCAGAGGCAGAGTATAAAGTGTTCAGAGCTTCACTTCCAAACATACTACATTTCCCTTTGGAAGCAAAATAAATTACAAGGAAAAGGCAAAAAATAAGAGTTTGAGATAGAGGATATATATATATATATATATATATATCCTCTAATCATATAAATATTACACATATATAATGCAATATATAATAAATAAAACTGAAATGAGCCAGAAGACTCCTAGGACAACTAAATTCTGTTGACAGGATTGTTTTCACCCTTAATATCTTCTCTCAACCATCATAGATGAATGAAACCCACTATCTAAAAAAATGCATGGCAAAGGAAAGTTATTATCCAGCATGAGAATAATTTTACAGAAATCTTAATATGCAAATAATAAAATTATCATCAGGATTTTCATTGTTTTAACTGGAAAAATCCAGCAAGATGTTATTACTAATTAATTAATTACATTCATGAGATATAGGTTGTGGCATTTCCCACCACTGTGTTCATATCTCCTCCTCAGGTCTACAATAGGAGACTAAATTGTGTACTCCTGCCAGGCCCATTCCAAGCACAACAACCATCAGAGTGCTCCTTGTGCAAGAATTGTAATTTTAAGGGTCCCAGCTGCTGCACTGAAATCCACTGCTGAGTTTGCACTGAGGCCATGCTTTCCATGAGCCACTCTCAGCAAAGACTATATTAAGGATGTCTTGTTCCTGGGTAATGGGGGACTCTTCTGACAGGCAAATTGGGCTCTAGCATTTCCTGTTCACTTTACTGACCTTCCTTTAGAATCCATTGCAGTCTAAGACACTTTTACTCAAGCTTCCTTTCTTCCTTCCCTCGGTCCACAAGGGAGTGAGGACTCCAGGTCATGCCTATAAGTACCTGTATCACAATCTGACAACCTTCCCAGCCTCCTGAAGGTTTCTCCCCATTTTCTTCAACAGACATTTCTTCTATTAAATTTATTACACATATATACCATTTTGGTGTCAGATTCTCAGAGCAGCTTGACTAGCACATCTAGTCCCTGATGTAGTGAGAAGGAACTTTCTCTAACATACATTTCTTTATTCTCGGGAGCACACTGAATTAAATAAATTATCTGGTACACAGGAATCTAAGGCTACTATCTCAGGCAGGCATGGCTATGAGAGTTTGTTTTTCATGCTTGATTACATTATGTGTGAGGATGACAGTTTCTAGGACACAATATACAACTGACAGTTGCCATTAATGTGTTTCTTCTGGTGTTTTCTGAGATGTTTAGATGTTTTCTGAGTGCTTATTGAATAGGTACAATAAGATGTATTTGAGTGGAGAGAGTGTTGGGCAGAGGGTTGGTAAACACGTGGAGATGTGGGAATAGTGGCACAACTGGAGAGGGCACATACCTTGCCATACGCATCTTTTCCATTTGACTGTTCCTGAGTTATATCCTTTTACAATAAACTGATGATCTAGTATGTAAAAGTTTTCTCTGAGTTCTGTGAGACACTCTGGCAAATTAATAAAACCCGAGGAGAAGGTCATGGGAACCTCTGATTTATAGCTAGTTGGTCAGAAGTACAGATAATATTCTGGACCTGCAACTGGTGTTTTAAGTCCATGGATGGGTCACAAACCTTTAATTTGTAGCTGGTTGTTCAGAAGCACAAGTAACAGCCTGGGCTTATGACTGGTATCTGAAGGGGTTGGGGAATAGTGTGCAGGACTGAGCCATTAATCTGTGGAATCTGATTCTATCTTTGGATAGACAGTATCAAAATTGAGTTAAATTTTAAGACACCTAGCTGGTATCCCCAAAATGGCTTGGTGTTTTGTGAGGGAATTATCCCCCATTGGAAATAAGGTGATCAGATCATCAAAAGAATATTAAAAGGTGTGTTTTGATTACAGTAGTCTATACATACCAAAATTTTTTCAATGATCCATATTAACCTCCAAATTCAGAAAACTATTGTGTTGTAACATCTCATTTTGGATATTTAACAAGGAGAAGGCTATGTAATAAAGTGTTAGAATAGCAATAATTAGATCACCTATGTTCTCTATTTCCATCGTTGGATCAGTGGCACAATGCAGAAGGTTTATGTACAATTTTTTTTCTTTATATAATTAAAATAATTGTTAAATTGAGCAGGAACTGGTCAGTGTAGCTAGGGCCAAAATTAGAAAAGCCACCACCAACATTAAGTCCACCAGGCTTATGGAGCTAATTTAATATGTCTATGTTTAGTTCTTATGAAGAAGAATAATTTTAAAATATCCCAAAGGTTATTAATATCATATTCATTTCTTAAAATTTCTATAATTAATGTTAAGCATCTTTCTGGAGACACTGTGAAACACTGAGTAGCTGCAATTGTCAAGGGAACTATTTTGTCTAGAATCTAGCCCCTTGAGAGGATTGAGACACTGGATTTTGTTTTGGAAACAAGTTCTTTGTATCCATATTTTCTTGTATTCTACATGTAAGCAATACCATGTGATATTTATCTTTCTCTGTCTGGCTTACTTCACTTAGTATCATAATCTCTAGGTCCATCCATGTTGCTGCAAATGGCATTATTTCATATTTTATGGCTGAGTAGTATCTACTGTATATACATATATACACCACATCATCTCTATTCATTCATCTGCAGATGGACACTTAGTTTGCTTTCATGTCTGGGCTATTGTACAGTGCTGCAATAAATATTGGGGTGCATGTATCTTTTTGAATTGCAATTTCCCTGATATATGCCCAGGAGTGATTTTTCTGGATTATATGGTAGCTCTATTTTTAGATTTGTAAGGGAGCTTCATATTGTTCTTCATAATGGCTGCACCAATGTACATTCCCACCAACTGTGTAGGAGGGTTCCTTTTTCTCTACACCCTCTTCAGCCTTTATTAATTATAGATTTTTTAATGATGGTCATTCTGAACAGTCTGAGGTGATACTTCATTGTAGTTTTGATTTGCATGTTTCTAAGAATTAATTATGTTGAACATCTTTTCATGTGTCTTTTTTCCATCTGTATGTCTTTAGAGAAATGTCTTGTTAGATACTCTGGCCATTTTTTGATCAGTTTGTTTTATATTGATATTGAGCTGCTTGAAGATTTTGTATATTTTAGAAATTAATCCCTTGTCAGTTTCATCATTCGCAAATATTTTCTCCCATTCTGTAGGTTGTGTTTTGTTTTGTTTTGTTTTGTTTACTTATGGTTTCCTTTGCCATGCAAAGCTTTTAAGTTTATTTATTTTTCATTACCCTAGGAGACAGATCCAAAAATATATTGCTGCAATTTATGTCAAAGTGTGTTCTGTCAATGTTTGTCTCTAGGAGTTTTATAGTATCTGGTCTTACTTTTAGGTCTTTAATCCATTTTGAGTTTATTTTTGTATATAGTGTAAGGGAATGTTCTACTTTCATGTTTTACATGTAGCTTTCTAGTTTTCCTGGCACCATTTATTGAAGAGACTGTCTTTTCTCCATTGTATATTCTTGCCTCCTTTTTCATAGATTAATAGACTCTGTGTGTGGGTTTATTTCAGGGAATCTATTCTGTTCCACTGATCTCTGTATCTTTTTCTGTGCCAGTACCATACTGTTTTGATCACTGTACCTTTGTAGTATAGTTTGAAGACTGGGAGAGTGACACATCCAACTTTGTTCCTTTTCTCAAGATTGCTGTGGTTATTTGTGGCCTTTTGTGCTTCCATATACATTATGCTGTTATTTATTCTAATTCTGTTTAAAATGGCAAGTATTTTGAAGGGGATTGCATGGACTCTATAGATTGCCTTAGGTTGTATGGCCATTTTTATATTAATTCTTCTATTCCAGGAGCCTGAGGTACATTTTAATTTCTTTGTATCATCTTTGGTTTCCTTCATAATAACTGTATACTCTTTAGATTATATGTTTTTCACTTGCTTGATTAAATTTATTCATAACTTTTTAATTTTTCGGGTACACTTTTTAAAGGGATTTTTTTAACTTTCACTTTCTTATAGTTAATTACTCATGTATAGAAAAGCAAAACCTTTTTATAAATTTGTATTCTGCAATTTTACCAAATTTTTCCTTCGTTCTAAAGACTTTAGTGTAGACTTCAGGGTTTTCTATATAAAATATCGTGTCATCTTCAAATAGTGATACTTATACTTCTTCCCTTCCAATTATGTTGCCTTTTATTTCATTTTATTGTTTAACTGCTGTGGCTAAGATTTTTATATAGGCTAAATAGAAGTGTTGAGAGTGGGTATCCATCCCTTTTCCTGAATTTAGAGAAAAAGCCTTTCAGCTTTTTACCATTAAGTCTAATGTTAGAACTGTTGTGATAAATGGTGTTTTATTATGTTGAATTATGTTCCCTCGATTCCCATTTTGATGAAAGCTTTTATCATGAAGCCATGTTGAATTTTGTCAAAGGCTTTTTCTGTGTCTATTGAAAAGATCATGTGATTTTAACCCTTCATTTTTTTACTGTGGTATATCACATGGGTTGATTTCCAAATACTGAATGATTCTTGACTCCCTCAAACAAATCCAACTTGATCAAGGTGTATGATCACTTTTATGTATTGTTGGATTGGATTTGCTAATATTTTGTAAAGATTTTTGCTTCTATATTCATTAACTACATTGGCCTGAACTTTTATTTGGTTTTAGTGTTTTGGGGCTTAGCATCAATCTTATGGAGACCTCACGGGATGAATTTGGGAGTATATCATTCACTTCAGTTTTTTTTTGGAATAGTTTTAGAAGCACACATATTGGCTCTTCTTTATATCTTTTATAAAATTCCCTGTGAATCTGTCTCGTCCTGGACTTCTGTTTGCTGGGAGACATTTCTTGCAAATTCAATTTCAAATATAGTGATTTGTCTGTTCAAATTCTCTATTTCTTCTTTCTTTTTTTTTATTTATAATTTTTGGGGGGTACACCAAGTTCAAACATCTGTTTTTATACACATATCACTGTATTCCCTCCCTTCCTTGACTCCCTATTCTTGGCTGGTTTTATGTTTCTAGAGATTTCTCCATTTCTTTGAGGTTGTCCAAATTTGGGGCATATGACTGTAGTACTGCCTTATGGTTGTTTTTGTGTCTCTCTTTTATTGGTAGTTATTTCTCCTCTTTGTTTTTGTTTGCTTTATTGTGTTTTTTTTTTTTTTCCATTATTTACTTTTTTTTACTTGGTCCTCTCTCTTTTCTTCCTGGTGAGATGGGCTAAATATTTAACCTTTTTTGTTTTTTTAATCTTTGCAATAGAACAGCTTTTGGTTTCATTGCTCATTTCTATTTTTTTTTGTATGTTTTATTTTAATAATGTCTTCTCTGACTTTTATTATGTCCTTCCTTCTGCTGACTTTGGATTTTGATTGTTCTTCTTCTAATTCCTTTAGGTGGTCAATTATGTTGTTTAATTGACATTTTTCCTGTTTCTTGAGGAAAGCCTGTACAGCTATAGATTTCCCTCTTAGAACTTTTTTTGTTGCATCCCATATATTTTTGAGAGTTGTGTTTCCATTTTCATTTCTCAAGGTAATTTCCAAATACCTTTTTGGTTTTCTGATGGAATCATTATTTTAGTTTACTTGCTATGTATTTGGGCTTTTCCAATTTTTCTTTCTGTAATTGATTTCTAGTTTCATACTGTTGTGCTCAGAAAAAGTGCTTGATTTACTCAGAAAATTATAAGACACTGATGAAAGAAATCAAAGATGGCACAGACAGATGGAAAGATATACCATGTTCTTGGATTGGAAGGATCAATATTATGAAAATGTCTATACTACCCAAAGCAATATACAGATTCAATGCAATCCCTATCAAATTACCAATGGTGTTTTTTTACAGAAGTAGAACAACAAATCCTCAAATTCATATGGAGACACAAAAGACCCTGAATAGCCAAAGCAATCTTGAAAAAAAAAAAAAATGGAGCTGCAGGAATCAGACTCCCTGATATCAGACTGTACTACAAAGCTACAGTAATCTACACAGTATGGTACTGGCACAAAAACAGAAATAGAGATCAATGAAACAGGGTAGAAAGCCCAGAGATAAACTATGGTCCACTAATCTGTGGCAAAGAAAGCAAGGGTATATATACACAATGGAGAAAAGATAGACTCTTCAATAAGTGGTGTTGGGAAAACTGCACAGCTACATGTAAAAGAATGAAATTAGAACACTCCTTAACACCATACACAAAAATAAACTCAAAATGGATTAAAGACTCAAATATAAGGCCAGACACTATAAAACTCTTAGAGGAGAACGTAGGCAGAACACCCTTTGGAATAAATCACAGCAAGATCTTTTTTGGCACACCTCCTATGGTAATGGAAATAAAAACAAAAATAAACAAGTGGGACCTAAGGAAACTTAAAAGCTTTTGCACAGCAAATGAAACTATAAGCAAAATGGAAAGACAACCCTCAGAATGGGAGGAAATATTTGCAAACAAATCAACAGACAAAGAATTAATCTCCAAAATATATAAACAGTTCATGCAGCTCAATTTCAAAGAAAACAACCCAATCAAAAAATGGGCAGAAGACCTAAATAAGCATTTCTCTAAAGAAGATGTACAGATGGCCAAGAGGCACATGAAAAGCTGCTCAACATCACTAATTATTAGAGAAATGAAATTCAAAACTGCAGTGAAATATCACCTCATACTAGTTAGAATGGGCATCATCCACAAATCTACAAGCAATAAATGCTGGAGAGGGTGTGGAGAAATGGGAACCCTCCTGCACTATTGGCAGGAATGTAAATTGATACAGCCACTATGGAGAACAGTATGGAGGTTCCTTGAAAAACAAAAAATAGAGTTGCCATATGACCCAGCAATCCCACTAATGGGCATGTACCCAGAGAACACCATAGTTCTAAAAGACACATGCACCCCAATGTTCATTGCAGCACTATTTACAATAGCCAGGACATGGAACCAACCTAAATATCCATCAACAGATGAATGGATAAAGAAGTGGTACATATATACAATGGAATATTACTCAGCTGTAAAAAAGAACACAATTGGGACATTTGTAGAGACATGGATGGAGCTAGGTACTGTCATACAGAGTGAAGTGAGTCAGAAAAAGAAAATCAAATATCTTATATTAATGCATACATACGGAATCTAGAAAAATGGTACAGTTCAACCAGTTTGCAGGGCAGAAACAGAGACACAGATGTAGAGAACAAGGATATGGACAGCAAGGGGGAGATGTGGGGGTGGGGTGGATGGGATGAATTGGAAGATTGGGATTTCCATATATACATTGCTAATAAGAAAAAAATATCAAATTGTACACTTTAAATATATGCAGTTTGCTGTATGTTAATTACATCTCAATAAAAGTCCTTAAAAATGCTTGATGTAATTTTATCCTCTAAATTTTTTGAGATTTGTTTTGTGTACTAGCATGTAATCTCCCCTGGAGAACATTCCATGTGCACTTGTAAATAATGTGTATTCTGCTGTTTTGGAATGCAGCATCCAGTAGATAGTATTAAATCCCAATATCTGTGGTGTCATTAAAGACCACTGGTTCCTTATTGAATTTCTGTCTGGATAATCTGTCCAGTGATGTGAGTAGGATGTTAAAGTCCCTTACTATTACTTTATTGTTGAGTTCTCCCTTTATGTCTGTTAGTTTTGGATTTATATATTTAGGTGCTCCTGTATTGGGTGCATATGTGTTAATGAATATTATATTCTCTTCTTGTATTGATCCTTTTAGCATTATATATTGCCCTTCTTTGTCTTTTATTATAAGCTTTGATTAAAATCTATTTAGTCTGATATTAGGATTGCTACTGCCACTTTCTTGTCATTTCCGTTTGCATGAAATATATTTCTCCATCATCTCACTTTCAGTCTGTGTGTGTACATTTCAGCTTTGACATGAGTCTCCTGTAAGCAGCATATAGATGGATCTTATTTATTTCCCAATTGGCCACCCTAAGTTTTTTGATTGGTGCATTTAATCTATACATATGTAAGGCAATTATTGATAGATATGTACTTGTTGCCATTTTATTACTTGTTTTCTGTTTTTTTTTTTTTTTTTTTTTTTTTTTTTTTTTTTTTTTTTTTTTTTTTTTTTTTGTAGTTCTTCTCTGTATATTTATCCTTTATGTTTCTTCTCTTGTGGTTTGGTGACTTTATTTAGTAGTATACTTGTGTTCTTTTCTTTTTAGTTTTTGCATATCTATTGTAGGTTTTTTATTTGTGGTTACCATGGGGTTTGTTTATGTTGACCTATAACTATATCTACTTGTTTTATATTTGTCATTTAATGTGAAACACATTCTGAAAGATATACAATTTTTATTCCCCTCCTCTACACTTTGTGTTTTCAATGCCATATTTTGGATCTTCATATTTAGCCCTTAGCTTTGTTTACAATTTTTTTTCTTCTAATCTTAGTAATGGCTTATTTAAGTGGTAGATTGTCAGTCTTTCTTATTGGGATTTTTATTTTCCTGTAGAGTTTTTCTTTTCCACTTAGAGAAGATTATATCATTTCTTTTAAGGTAGGTTTAGTATCTATAAATTCTTTTTTGTTTTTTTGTGCTTTTTTGTTGTTGTTGTCTTAGGAGTTCTTTATTGTTTCTTCCATTCTACATGATAATCTTGCTGGGTAGAGTAAGCTAGTTTGCAGGTTTTTCCCTTTCAGCACTTTGAATAAATCATGCTACTCCCATCTGTCCTTCAAATTTCTCCAGAGAGATCAGTTGATAGACTTATGGGGGTTCCCTCATTCCCTCATTTTTTTTCTTATTGCCTTTAAATTTCTCTTTTTTATTCATTTAACGTTTACCATTTTAATTACAGCATACAATGGTGTATATCTATTTGAGTTATTCTTGTTTAGACCCCTCTGTGTTTCCTGAACTTGGATATCTGGGAAATTTCAGCCATAACTTCCTCAAATATATTTTCAACCCCCCTTTCTCTCTCGTCTCCTTCTCAGTTCCCTATAATGTGAAAGTTGGCAGACTTAAGGTCATCTCAGATATCTCATATACTTCTTTTTCTAAATTTATATATATTTTTTGCTGTTCTGATTGGATTATTCCCATTTTTGTATCTTTCAGATCAATTCTGCATTCCTCTGTTTCACTTCTGTTCATTCCTTCCAATGTCCTTTTTTTTTTTTTTTAATTGCAGCCATTGAGTTCCTCCTTTCTTATTGGGGCTTTTTTATATTTTCTAGATCTTTATTAAAATTTTTGCTGTGTTCATCTATTCTTTTTCCCAACTTAGTTAAGATTTTTATTACCAATGCTTTGGGTTCTTGATCTGGTAAATTCTTTCTTTTTCAGGAGTTATTTTTCTGGGGTTTTCTTTTGCTCTTCAATTGAAGGAAATTCCTCTGCATTTTTGTTTTGCTTAATTTTCTCTGCCTCAATGAATTTATGTGAAACAGTTACTTATGATGTCTTAAAGTTGTGGTCTTATGTTGGAGTTTTCCTGTAGAGACTGCTTGTGCCCGATGACTTTCATGGGAGAGCTGGATTTGACATGGATGTAAAGCATATCTTTTCTCTGGATGTGCTGGCAGCTATCACCTTAGTAGGGCATGGGGCTGAAGATGGAGGTGCTAGAGCTGGAGCCATGTGTGAAGTGGGACTTCCCCTTGCTCAGTGGCTGTCATCTCTGTAACGTGGACAGTGTCTGCTCCCAAGGTGCCAGGGCAGAAGCCATAAGGGTCTGGCCCGAGTTGCATTCAGTTCCCTTTAATTTCTAATGTAAGGATGGCCTGTGTGGGCTCTTGGCTCATGTCACCTACAGGCAGAAACTCAAGCTGTCTCCAATGTGTTGCCTGTGCAAGTTCCCATAATAGTTTCCCCTGCTCTGCTCAGACACAGCTTTGAGTGCAAGTACCCTTTGTCCCTCACAGCTGGTCACTTCCCCTGCCTCCACTGCCCCCACCCTGTTGTGTAGCCACACCTCAGGGCACCAGCAGCCCATGTGGACTCTTCACATGTCGGAGATTGAGCTGTGGTGAAGCACCTGCCATCAGAGTTTTAGGGTGCTTCTAATGTGCCACTTAAGCACCAACCACTCCACCCAGTGATTGCCACTCACCCACCCAGTTACTCCTTAGGGCCAAGTCACCTCTGCATCCCATGGCTAAGTTTCCTCCTCAGTCCTGGCTGCCCCAGGTCCAGTGCCATGCTGTGACATGGAGTGAATGGGGCTGGAGCCTTCACTTGGCTCAGGCTGGGGCACGTACAGAGGCAATTCTGGGAAACCCAGCAGCTGCTGGAGCAGTCTTCCCTCCACTCTCTCCTTCCTGCCTCAGGGGCAAGCCAGTGTGTGTACTGTCCTCATGAGTGGACTCCAGGTTTCCCACAGCCATCCTATTAGTCCCAGTAGTCCTCCAACCAACCAACAGAAGTCACCTCCCCTGCAAATGCCTCTAGACTGGGGTACCGAATCTGTGACTCTCATTGCTCACTTCCCATGGTGGAGTCCACCTGTGTATTCACCCTTTTCCTCTGAATTACCTCCCAGGAGCAACCCAATTGCTTTTCTTCCCTTCTCTCCCAATTACGTGTGGATTTTTCTTACAGCCTTGGTTGTACAGGAGTCCTTTTGCCAGTTTCCAGTTACTTTTCAGTGAGAACTGTCCCACATGTAGATTTTGATGTTTGCATGGGGAGAAGTGAGCTCTACATCCTCTTACTCTACTATATTGATCAACCTCCAAGGTTGTTTTTAAATAAATTACTGCAAATTTCAATACTCTCTTACTCAACTGTTTCTACATTACATCCTAAAAAGCGAAGGAAATAAATTTAGGGTTCTTCAGATGCTCTTTGGGATAAGAAGGCAAGAACTGTAGCATTTTTGAAAGGATAATAATAATAAATGATAATGAATGATAGCACATTTCATCATATTATATAGGGACCCAGGACATTTAACAATCTGTGTTTAGAATTTTAGCATCTGAAACCTCTCTAAGATATGTATATAACCCATAAAGAGCCATCATTTGTTATACATGGATATTACCAGAAATTGCAGGTTGCAGCATTTAGAATATTTAGTAGAAAAACACTGGTCACCCATTGTTATTGTCTTTTTCGTATAAAAGAATGCATACTTAAATGTTTAAAATTTCACCAATGTCAATGAACTAGTAAGATTTAAACAAAATGAAAATGTTATTATAAATGAAAATGAGCTTTGAAAAAGTCCAAATAAGAAAGGTGTTCTAAAATGTGTTTCTCACATTTCCAATTTTTATTTCATAGAAAACATTGAGTCATTCTTTATTGGGCTTTGTAGACTATCCAGCCTGGTCTTCCATCTATACAAGTAGTAGTAAAAACTATTATGAAAGGCCACAGTTGGCCTAGTGCACTTCACTTTAAATGGTTTATGCAAATGAATTTTACCTTTCCTTTACAATTGATCTTGGCTTATTTATTTAGGAATTTTTGAAGTCTTTTTTGATTTATGTCTTAATGTGTGCCAATTCTTAAGGTTCTAAAAATAATCATCCATAAGTACTTTTTAAAAATCAAATATAATTATATGCCTTCTTAGGTGAAAGACCATATTCTTTGATCTGCTGACACTTTGCTTTTTACCTGCTCCAAAGAATGTGACCTCTTTCTAACATTCTGGAAGTGGGTAGTCAAATCCGTGCTTACTTTGCTCTTATTGTCCTTATTTTAGCATGATGAACTAAAAAAATCCAAAAAGTCTAGGGCATATTCTTAACTGTAAATGCGTAAATAATCATTTTCTTAAGAAAGAATGATGCAAGTGTCTAAGTCCTTCAAATATGATAGAATACTCATAATAACTAAAATTAATCAAATACAAGAATTGGGAAACATTTGAAAACTGAAAACAGACTAAGTGGCCTAAAGGAAATGTACTATAATGGCTTAATCTTAGTACACAAAGTATGCCTTCACTGGCTAGATAGATTAGCAGATAATTTGAATATATTTTGTGTCTTAGTCATCACTGACTAAAATAGCCAGGAGAATCCCATACCCATGTTTTCTCTTCAAAAAGATGCACTGCATATATTAGAGCACATTTAAAAAAAATATTCAAGGTATTCTAGACTTCATAGATGAGCTAAAGGAAAATCCTTGATACTGCAAGTTGTACTCTTAAGAGAGGTGAAAGAACACCAGGTTGAAGATATCCCTTAAGACTAAATTGTTTATAAATGTGCTTCTATACTAGAGAATTAAGATACACTGATGTGACATCCTTTTATAAGAATAATTTTAATATAAGATTCCTGGAGAACATACTGATGTCTTACTTCTACACCATCCTAGAGAAAGAGAGAGAGGGAGAACTGAACAGATCAACTTCATTCATACCCAATTATGCCCTATTCCTTGATAGAACCATCCCCATGGAATTTTGTTCATCTTAAATCTTTCTATGATATACCTCACTGATATCAATAGAAATCTATCTTTTCCAAGAAAATTTTCTCCATGCTACCTTCACCTGTTTATTTCTAAAATATCATGGTGTTAGAAGTTTTTTTTTCTTTTTTTTTTCTATTAGGTTTTGCATAGTTCCTAACTCAAGTAACATGGAAATAATGGTTAGGTTTAAAAAACACAGTTTCTTTAGAGAATTATTTCTATTTATCTCCACAGAGTGTGGCAGATTAAAGCTTTCAAAGCTTTACTACCAGAAAATAACAATAGAGAAGCTGCAACTGCAGAGTGGTTAAAGTCTGGAAGAATGACAGTGAGTTAACCGTTATTAAACCTATATTAAAATAATTTTAAAAAATTACACAGCAAAAACTTCAGCAATGAAATTCCTTCTTATATTTTTTCTTAATTTAACAGAAAAACTGTTTGTAGCACAACAAAACCAAATAGAAAGCAAAGAACAGTTCCCCCTACTTTCTTCCCACATAATGCAATGAAAACTACACCACCACTATAGCATACAACCTACCATTACAAAGTGCAAGATAGAAATATAAAACTTTCAGTGTCATCCTAGCATATTCCCCTCAGAACGGGTTCTACAATAATCATTTGGCAATAATCTGACTGGACTCATTCTGAGACAAGCTGTAAATGGTTAAAAAGAAGAAACTTCCTTTTCCAGACCCCAGAAGTAAAGCTACAAAATCAGATTGTTTTCCACTGAGCCAAAGAGAAGTCTGAGGTGTCCCCAAACCTCTTAGAGATAAAAATTATAAGGCAAAGTAAGAAGAGTTCAGGATTGCATAGACTGAGCTTAAAAATCGTTCCATCCAGGTAAAAATCTTTTCCTTGAATAAGAGCCTCCAATGCCTCCATATAGAGAAAATGGCTCAGATGAGGGACTATGAGAAGAAGACATATGGGAGCTTCATTGAGTGTTTAAGAGTCTTTTCCAGTAAGGACATAAATCAATAAATTTGCCCTTATTCCTTCCTAATCTCCCTGAATCCATGTTTACTTTAGAAATATAAACATACTTTAGTCTATTTCAGGAACATCAGTTTAGGAATGTGGGCTTGCTTCCTTCCTGGTAAAATTGTAATATCCACAGTAATAGCCTGTAATTTTTGTTTTTTAAGATGCTTAAATAAGATAGGGTATCTTGTATTCAAAATTGCCATTACTTAGATACCAATATAAAAAAAGTGAGGGCTAGAAGTAGAGACCAAATATGATCTATTTCACTTCAGGGCAGGAGCAGAAATTGATGCTAGAGTCGAAATTTTAGCCCCAGGTTCTTCAGATTTTAGCCCCCTAAGTGCAGTGAAGCTAAATTACAGCTTTCCAAAGGAGCATCTTTCTGTCCCTATTGAAGAGCTGCCTGTACTTTAGGCAGTGGGAAGAGCTATCACTATAGGACAACTGGATAATTTCCAAGCAGGCTTTGCCTGAAGTTTTTGTCATCCCCACCTCCACCCCTACCAATACAAACATTTTAAAAGGAAAAATGAATAAATGGATTAAAAAAGTAAAACCAAATCAAACCAAAACAACAAAAGCAATAGGATACCTGAATATGCTTTCTTTTTTTTTTTTGTTCACAAAATGTTAAAGATTGAATCCTTTTCCCCTTTTCTTTACTTTTATATGATCTTCATTGTGTGCTGTTCCTTTTGAGAAAATTTTGGTTGTGTTTTTTTTCTTTTGGGGGTTTTTTGCTTGTTTGTTTTGCACCTTTTTCCTCTGATGCAGATAATTAAGGCTAATAAAAATATTCTCTATAATCAACTATCCAACAATCAATAGCAGAAAATTACCATTTGGAATTTTTTTATCTTTGAGCATACTTTTCACTAATACCCCAAATAAGAGTTCACCCTTACCTGTAATGTGTTTATGAATTCAGTGTATTTTGGCTCTCATGCTTATCGCCCTGTGGAAATTAGCTACTCCTTAAGATTGTCAATAAACTATACAAATGAAAACAGAGTTGACAATTTTACAAAAATGCAAAATTAAAATGAGGCCAGTGCTGTGGTAGCCATCTTTTATAGAGAATTTCCTTTCCATAATTCATGCTAATAAACAAAGAAAATTACAAAAAGAGAGAGAAAGAGGGGTGACTTGGTGTCTGCAGCAACCCTAGGACAAAAAGCCTGGTTGGAAGAGGCAAAACATTCTTCTCTGAAGTCGTAGCACTGTTTCTAGTCTCAGATATATTGGCCTGATTGTCTGAAGTCTTTATATCCAGGGGCAAGCAAAACAGTTAGTGTCTTCCATCTGGAAACACTGAAATATCTGGCAGAATTGAGTCCCACTAACTAGTGATAGTTCTTATAAAACCTCTAGAAGGAAAGATGTCTCTATAAAAGTAAAACTATAAATTAGTTGGGAGAGCATAAATGGATCTACCATTGTAAACAAGGGACTGACTACCTGGGATTTTTTTTTAGAGACGTGGGAAATCATAGGTTGGGCTCTTGCTTTTTCTGTAGCTCCCGTTCGGCAGCCTTTTTTACAGCTGCATCCACCAGCAGCTGGAAGCTGCTGAAGTCCTTGTACTCCTCTGTCGCCACAGGTTCAGGAGAAGATGTAAGCAAGGGCCCACTGGTGAAAAAGTCAACCTTTTCATCTGACAAGGCTTTAGGGGTGAACTTCTGGCCTGGGACCAACTCTAGAACTGGCAGCTTCTCCTCTGCCTCCTGACTCATTGGCGGGGAGCTCAGGGGCAGGCACTGTATCTTGTCTCGACCTCTGGGCCCTGACTTGGTCTTGGGAAGTAGATGGGTGCTCTGCTGGCGGGTCACATTGGCAGCCTTGCCTTTTTGGTTGTACACAGTGATCTGGTTGGGGTCACTTCCAACCTGTTGAAGCATTTCCGGAAGAATGCGTCTGCGGGCGTTGATGAACCAGTTAGAGATCTGCATGAAAGACAAATTGGTCTGCTCTGCCAGCATTCGCTTCTCTACCTCTGAAGGGTAGGCCTTAAACCGGTGCTCATACAGCCAGTCACGGAGGATCTTCACAGACTCAGTTGGCAAGTACCCTTTCTGCTTCCTCTTGCCCTCTAGTGAGACAAGAACTTTATCTGTAGCATTGTAACTATTCGACTCAATTGAGGTGCCCTGAGCAGGGCTTTGGGTCTCTGCTGGGCTTTCTTCAGTGGCCTCCATGTTCTTGAGGCCTGTCTTCACTATCTTGGGAACCAAGGATGGCTGAGTTAAGACTAACGTAGGTCTGGGAAAGCCAGTGAAGAAGGCATGGGCAGGTCTCCAAGAGGAAGTCTCACCTTTTGCTTCCCAGGCCTTTTAACAGTGTTGCTAACAGCTTTGAGACAGTAGGCTTTGTGACATCACATCCTTTCCAGCCCTCATGCCGCCCCTCCCACCCTCTGCTACATCCTGGTTCCCCATTTCCTTTTTTTCCATAGGTCCAAATGCACTTGTTTTCACCCCATCAGTTTATATATTTCTGCAGAATTTTATTTTTCTGTTGCTGTCACCAGCTACTGCTAACTAATGAACTCAATTTCTTTTGGCTAAACCTGGTTTATGCATACTTTTTCACTTTCTTCCTTTTGGTTTTACTCTGATATTATTTTTCCTTCTTATTGCTTATACTTGCATCATGGGATCATTCACATGTATCAGAAACAACCTTATCTATTAGACATTAAACTCAATAAAAGGAGAGTGTAAGTGGTGTTCCTGACTCCTTCCTTTAATATTCAAAGCTGATTTAAAAATAATTTTTAACTAGACCTTTGCTTTCGCCCCCCCCCCCCTTCAATTTTTCTCCTTTATGTCCTGGAAGTGTATGGCTTTGGCATGACTTCCCTGTGCTCCCATGGTCTTTATGTCTGGGTTTTGAACTCTGTTATCCAAGTGTGATAATTCTCTTTGATCCTTTAGTCATGAAATTAAAATCTATGTTATGTTAAGGAAGCATCCTTCTAGTCTTATTATAGTATGCTTATCAGAAATTGTTTTTGAATTCAGTAAAATAGTTCTTAACCTGTATTGATAATACGTTTTTCTTTTATGTGTTAATGTGAATAATTCTGTAAATATACATTCTAATGTTAAATAATGACAATTCCTGAAGTCCATTTGTTCAAGTGTTTTATATTTTATATGAATCTAGATTCTATTTAGTAATGATTTATGATTTTACAAGTGAATTGGCTATGAATTTTTTTGTCATGCTTTGTGAGATTTTTACATCAGGATTATGCCAAATTTATACAAGAATTGGAAAGCATTTCATTTACATCTATGCAGTGGGAAATCTTAAATATTTAAGCTGTAAGATCCTTAAGTCTTATTGGGGGATGATTCTGTGATATTGTTTTTTATCTATCATTTCTTCCTTGTTTATTGGTCCATTTATTTTTTGCTTCCTTAACATAACATAGATTCATAAGGAGATAAAACACCAGTACCAAGCTTCATTTGTAGTTAGTAAAACAAAAATGATTATTTCAACTTCATGAGTAAGGCAGGAGTGTCTATTTTCACAACTATACCATTGCTCAGAAGTTGGAACCAGTGGGATTAATCAAACCAAAATAAATGTAACACATATATGAAAAGGAGGTAAAATCTTAACATTTGTTGAAGGCATGATTAGCCATTTAGGAAATATTTTAAAATCAGTTGAGAAACTGTTAGAAATAGTAAGAGTTAGGTCAAGTGGCCGGTTACGACTGAATACATTATAAACTTTAACATATACGAACAATCATCATTTAGAAAATATATTAGGGAAATTATAAAGACATAAAACATCTAGGCATAAAATCAGAAGGTATTATGCTGGTCTGTACTAAGACAAATATAAAATCCTATTGAAGAACATAAAATGAGATGTTAATAAATGGCAAAATACATTTGTTTCTTGGGTAGGAAATCGTAGTATTGTAAAAATGTCAATTCTCTTTAAATTTATCTTTGTGTCTTTTATCCATCAAAATCACAAGTACTTTCAACCTCCTTTAGCTTCTCACTTTACATTACATGTTGAAAAATATCTCTAAAATCCATCAGGAGGAATAAACGTGTGATATACTATAGCATTTTTTGTAAAAGCAAACAGGAGTAGAAACCTTTGTCTAAGTAGATATGATCCTTTCTTTTAAAGTAGCAAGTAATTGAAACAGTGTGATAAACATGTAGGTATAACGAGACCAATGAAATAAGCAGAACATGGCCATAGCTTCAAGGGCTTAATGGTACTGTGTACATGATAGGTATGGCTTTCTGTATCATTGGTGAAGGATGCTTATTCACCCTGAAAATGACAAATGTTGCCAAGAACATGCCACAGACTTGGAATACTTTCTGACAGGTATTTTACAGTTTTAAACAAATTGGAGAAACACTTAGGGAGCCATCCTTAAATACATTGTGTTGTATGAGGGGTGGGGATGTAAAGTGTAGAGAATCTTGGCAAATTCATAAAATATACTTTAATTATGAGGAATGAAGACAGTAGCTTGACCATGGGTGAAAAGACAAGTCGGGAAAAGTGACTGGCACTTTGAAAATGTATGCTTGTCTGTTTTAGCATTAAGTATGAAGTTGAGTATCCAGGATTTTATCTAATACTACTATAAATTCCAAATTAATTTACATGTCCATGTGTGCATTACACACACACACACACACACACATATGTATGTGTATATATATATATATATATATATATATATATATATATACACACACATGTATATAAATGCACAATTGTAGAAAAGACATTACAAGTGTAAAGATTATTAGTTGTAATTGTATAAATATTAGAACCTTTTGTATGAAAAATCCCAACCTGTAGACAAACAAAAACCTTCATAAACATGTATTTTTTAATGATAGGTTATTTTAAAAATTGGCAATGTATATGGGAAGTAAGATATTAATATATTTATCAATTCCATATCCCCTATAAGTCAATAAAGAGTAGATCATCCTAATAGAATAAGGAGCAAATAATATGGAGTATTTAACAAAGAAGAAATATGAATGACTGATAAATAAATAAAAATTGGTTTAGCTTTCTTAGTAGTCACTAGCATATATATACAAAACAATATTGGTTATGATTTTTTCATATCAAATAATCAAAACCCAAATAAATTCTAAATAAACAGGATTGTTGAGCATCTGTTTGTTGAAATAAGTATATTGATATACTTCTGGTAGCAGTATAAAATGGTAGAGCACTTTTAGAGCCCTTGCAGGATGAAACAGAGAAAAAAAGTTTATTATTGAACCCAGGAATGTTACTTCAAGCAATTGATCATAAGGAAATTATTTGATAAGATTATAAAAATAAAATATACAAAACATTTTCATAAAATTAATTATAATTGTGAGAAACTAGAAACAGATTTCCAACATTATGGGATTGCTTAAATGAAAAGATACTTCCTTACAATTGAAAAGAATCTAGCAATTAAGTTTTATGGCATAGACATGCATTAATATGGAATGTATTTACAATGTGAAAAACAATTTTAAAATGGCATGCAAATTATTATTCATGTTTTGGAAAAAGAAAAGGAAGAGAAACAAAAAAGTATATAGGTACAGGCATAACTTACTTCGTTGTACTTGCACTTTATTGAACTTTGCAAACATTGCATTTCTTACAAATTGAAGGTTTATGGCAACTCTGCATCCAGCAAGTATAACAGCCCCATTTTTTTCAACAGCATTTGCTCACTTCATATCTCTGTGTCACATTTTGGTAATTCTCACAATATTTCAAACTTTTAAATTATTATTATATTTGTTATGGTGATCTGTGATCAGTGATTTTGATGTCAGTACTGGAATTGTTTTGGGGTGCCATGAAACACTCCCATATAGGACAGCAAAAGCAATCAATAAATGTGTGTCTTCTGACTATTCCACCAATCAGCTCTTCCCTCCTTCCTCATCTCTCTCCCTCTCCTTGGGCCTCCCTATTCCCTGAGGCACAACAATATTGAAGTTGGGCCAGTTAATAACCCTGCAGTGGCCTCTAAGTGTTCAAGTGAAAGGTGGAACCACATGTCTCACACTTTAAATCAAAAGCTAGAAATAATTAATCTTAGTGAGGAAGACAGGTCAAAGTGCAAGTGGGTTGAAAGGTAAGTCTTGCACTAAACAGCCAAGTTGTACTGCAAAGCAAAAGTTCTTGACAGAAATTAGAAGTGCTACACCGGTGAATAAGTGAATGATAAGAAAGCAAAATAGCTGTATTGCTGATATGGCAACAAAAGTTTTAGTAATCTGGATACTACAAGATTGAACCACCATAACAATCCCTTAAACCACAGCCTAATCCAGAGCAAGGCTCTAACTTCTCAATTCTGTGAAGGTTCAGAGAGGTGAAGAAACTGCAGGAGAAAAGAATGGAGCTAGTAGAGGTTGGTTTGTGAAGTTTAAGGAAAAAAGCCATTTCTATAACATAGAAGTTCAAGGTGAAGCAGCAAGTGCTGATGTAGAAGCTGCAGCAAGGTATCCAGAAGCTAAGATCATTAATGAAAGGTGGCTGCACTAAACAACAGATTTTCAGTATAAAGGAAACAGTCTTCTATTGGAAGAAGATGCCATCTGGGACTTCTATAGATAGAGAGGAGAAGTTAATGCCTGGCTTCAAAGCCTCAAAGGACAGGATGATTCTTTTGTTAGGGGCTAATACAGCTGGTGACTTTTAAGTGGAAGGCAATGCTCATCTGCCATTTTGAAAATCCTAGGGCCATTAAGAATTAGGCTAAATCTACTCTGCCTGTGCTCTATAAATGGAACAACAAAGCCTAGATGATAGCACATCTGTTTACAAGCTAGTTGACCAAATATTTTAAGCACACTGTTGAGACCTACTACTCAGAAAAAGATTGCTTTCAAAATATTACTGCCCATTGACAATGCATCTGGTCACCAAAGAGCTCTGATTGAGTTGTATGAGATTAATGTTATTTTCATGCTTGCTAACACAGTATCCATTCAGCAGCTGATGGTTTAAGGACTAATTTCAACTTTCAAGTCATTATCTAAGAAGTACATTTTGTAAGGCTACAGCTGCCATAGATAATGATTCCTCTGATGAATCTGGGAAAAATAAATTAAAAACCTTCTGGAAAGGATTCACCATTCTAGATGTCATTAAGAATATTTGTCATTCATGGGAAGAAGGCAAATGTTAACATTAGCAGGAGTTTGGAAGAAGTTGATTCTAACCCTCATGGATGACTTTCATGAATTCAAGACTTCAGTGGAGGAAGTCACTGCTGATGCAGTGGAAATACCAAGAGCACTAGTATTAGAAGTGCAGCTTTGACTGAAGTTTTGCAATCTTGTGATAAAACTTTAATGGATGAGGAGGTGTTTCTTAGGAATAAGCTAAGAGGTTTCTGGACATGGAATCTACTCTTGGTGAAGATGCCGTGAAGATTGTTTAGATGCAAACAAAGGATTTAGAATATTACATAAACTTAGTTGGTAAAGCAAGGGAAGGGTTTGAGAGGATTGACTCCAATTTTGAAAGAAGATCTACTGTGGGTGAAATGTTATCAAACAGCATTTCATGCAACAGAGAAATTGTTCATAAAACGAAGAGTTGATCTATGTGGTAAACTTCATTGTCTTACTTTAAGAAATTGCCACAGTCACCCCAGTCTTTAGCAACAATCATCCTGATCAATCAGTAGCCATCAACATCAAGGCAAGACTCCACCAGCAAAAAGAATAGGACTCACTGAAAAGTCAGATGATGTTTAGCATGTTTCAGCAATGAAGTATTTTTAATTAAGGTATGCACACTGGTTTTTTAGACATAATGCTATTACACATGTAATATACTAGAGTATAAGTGTATGCAAAAATTTTATATGCATTGGGAAGCCAAAAATGTGTGACTCATTTTATTGTGATGTTCATTTTATTGTGACACTCTGAAATTGAACTTAAAATATCTCCAAGGTATGACTGTACATGTAAATGTGCAATGTGCCCATATCTCTGTGTGTGTGTGTATGTGGTGTATGTAGAAAAAGACAAATAATTTAAATTCTCATCATTTTGGGTGATAAGAGGACCACATACTTCATATAAAATTATTTTTGTGAATTCTTCAAGTATGCTAATAATCATCAACAGAAAAACACTGGAATGCACTAAAAAAGACACCCCACATCCACGGACAAAGGAGAAGCATCAATGAGATGGGAGGAGGAACGCAGTGACAAATCAAATCCCATAAACACTGGGGGTTGACTCACAAATTGGAGAGGAGATATACCACAGAAGTCCACCCACTGGAGTGAGGGTTCTGAGCCCCATGTCAGGCCTCCCAACCTGGGGGTCTGCCAGAGGGAGGAGGAATCCCCAGAGAATCAGACTTTAAAGGTCAGTGGGGATTGATTGCAGGACCTCCACAGGACTGGGGGAAACAGAAACTCCACTCTTGGCTCATAAAAATAGTGTGCTCACCAGGACCCAGGTGGAAAGTGTGGTGACTCCATAGGAGACTGAACCAGACCTACCTGCTGGTGTTGGAGCATTGCCTGCAGAGGTGGGGGCAGCTGTGGCTTACTGCAGGGACAGGAACACTGGCAGCAAGAGTTCTGGAAAGTGCTCATTGGCATGAGCCCTCCCAGAGTCTGCCACTAGCTGCACCAAAGAGTTTGTAAGGTCCAGTGCTGGGCAGCCTCAGGCCAAATAACCAAAAGGGGGGGAATATAGTCCCACCAAGTGGTAAACAAGCAGGTTAAAGTTTGGCTGAGCTCTGCCCACCAAAGCAACACCCAGCCCTACCCACCACCAGTCCCTCCCATCAGTAAGTATGCAGGAGCCTCTTAGCTTCCTCCACAAGAGGGCAGAAAACAGTAACAAGTAGTATCAGGAGTATTTCATTCTGTGGAACTGAAAAACACAGGCACAGAAAGATAGGGAAAGTGAAAATACAGAGGATTTGTACCAGATGAAGGAACAAGATAAAATCCAAGGAAAACAACTAAATAAAGTGGGGATAGACAACCTTATAGAAAAAATTCAGAATAATGACAGTGAAGATGATCAAGGACTTTGAAAAAAGATGGGGTGCAAAGATTGAAAAGATGCAAGCAAAGCTTAAAAAAGACCTAGAACAATAAAAGAAAACAAACAAACAGAGATAAGCAATACAATAACTGAAATGAAAAATATCCAGGAAGGAACCAATACAGATTAACTGAGGCAGAAGAATGAATAAGGCACCTGGAAGACAGAATGCTGAAAATCGCTGATGTGGAAAAGAATAAAGAAAAAAGAATGAAAAGAATTGAAGACAGCCCAAGAGATGTCTGGGACAACATTAAATGTACTAACATTTGCAGTATAGGGGTCCCAGAAGGAGAAGAGAGAGGGAAAGGACCCAAGAAAATATTGGAAGAGATTGTAGAAAAAAATTTCCCAAACATGCAAAGGGAAATAGCCACACAAGTCCAGGAAGCACAGAGAGTCTCAGGCAGGATAATGCCATGGAGAAACATGCCAAGACACAAAGTAGTCAAATTGACAAAATCTAAAGACAAAGAAAAATTATGAAAAACAACAAGGGGAAAATGACAAATAACATACAAGGGAACTCCCATAAGGTTAACAGCTGATTTCTCAGCAGAAACTCTGTAAGCCAGAAGACAGTGGCATGATATATATATATAAGTGATGAAAGGGAAAAACCTCCTACCAAGAATATTCTACCCAGTAACGATCTCATTCAGATTTGATGGAGGAATCAAAAGCTTTACACACAAGCAAAAGCTAAAAGAATTCAGCACAACAAAACCAGCCCTACAACAAATGCTAAAGGAACTTCTCTAAGTGGGAAACACAGGAGAAGAAAGGGACCTACAGAAACAAGCCCCAAACAGTTAAGAAAATGGTAATAGGAACATGCATATCAGTAATTACCTTGAATGTAAATGGACTAAATGCTCCAACCGAAAGACACAGACTGGCTGAATGGATACAAAAACAAGACCCATATATATTCTGTCTCCAAGAGACCCACTTCAGACCTAGGGACACATACAGACTGAAAGTAAGGGGATGGAAAAACATATACCATGCAAATGGAAATCAAAAGAAAGCTGGAGTAGTGATACTCATATAGGAAAAAATAGACTTGAAAATAAAAAAAAAAATGGTACAAGAGACAAAAAGGACACTACACAATGATCAAGGGATCAATCCAAGAAGAGAAGACAACAATTATAAATATATATGAATCCAATATAGGAGCCCCTCAAGGCAAATGCCAGCAACTATAAAAGAGGAAATCAACAGTAACACAATAATAGTGGGGGACTTTAACACCCCATTTACAAAAATGGACAGATGATCCACATAAAAAATTAATAAGGAAACACAGCTTTAAATGATACAATAAACCAGCTTGATTTAATAGATAGCTATAGGACATTACATCCAGAAATAACAGATTACACTTTCTTCTCAAATGCACACTGAACATTTTCCAGGATAGATCATATTTTGGGTCACAAAGAAAGCTTTGGTAATTTTAAGAAAATTTAAATTATATCAAGCATCTTTTCCAACCAAAACACTTTGAGATTAAAAATGAATTACAGGAAAAAAAAATCTGTAAAAAACACAAACACATGGAAGCTAAACAATATGCTAAGAAATATCCAAGAGATCATAAAGAAATCAAAGAGGAAATCAAAAAAATACCTAGTGAAAAATGACAGTGAAAACAGAGCAATCCAAAATTTATGGGATGCATCAAAAGCAGTTCTAAGAGGGAAGTTTATAGCAATACAATCCTATATTAAGAAACAAGATGTACCCCCCAAAATAATGAATAAAAAAATTAAAGAAACAAACAAACAAACAAAATATATTTGTCACTTTTGCTATTCATTATTTTGGGGGGGTTAAATTGAGACTTTTGATTGATGTGATGGGATAATGTATCACAAATAATCATTATATTTAGCTATAAAATTAAAACACAGTCAAGAAATCCAGTTGTCAAGAATAAAATATTCCATCACACACACACACACACACAAAAGAAACAAGAAAAATCCCATTAAACAATCTAACCTCACACCTAAAGAAACTATAGAAAGAAGAGCAAACAAATCCAAAGTTAGTATAAGAAGATAAATCATAAATGTCAGAGCAGAAATAAATGAAATAGAAGCAAAGGAAACAATAGCAAAAATCAATAAAACTTAAAGCTGCTTCTTTGAGAAGATAAACAAAATTGATAAAACTCTAGCAAAACTCATCAAGAAAAAGAGGGAGAGAATCCAAATCAATAAAATTAGAAATGAAACAGGAGAAGTTACTATGGACACCACAGAAATTAAAAGCACTATAAAAGACTACTGCAAGCAACTATATGCCAATAAAATGGACAACCTGGAAGAAATGGAGAGATTCTTATAAAGGTATAACCTTCCAAGACTGAATCAGGGAGGCATAGAAAATATGAACAGACCAATCACAAGTAATGAAATGGAAACTGTGATTCAAAATCTCCCAACAAACAAAAGTCCAGGACCAGATGGATTTACAGGTGAATTCTATCAAACATTTAGAGAAAAGCTAACACCTATCCTTCTCAAACTCTTCCAAAAAATTGCAGAGGAAGGAACACTCCCAAAATCATTCTATGAGGCTACCATCACCATGATACCAAAAACCAGACAAAGATATTACAAAAAAAGAAAACTATAGACCAATATCACTAATGAATCTAGATGCTAAAATCCTCAACAAAATACTAGCAAATAGAATCCAAAAACACATTAAAAAGCTCATGCAGCATGATCAAGTGGGGTTTATTCCAGGAATGTAAGTATTCTTCAATATATGCAAATCAACCCATGTGATACACCATATTAACTAACTGAAGAATAAAAATCACATGATCATCTCAAAAGATGCAGAAAAAGCTTTTGACAAAATTCAACACCCATTTATGATAGAAACTCTCCAGGAGGTGGGTATAGAGAGAACATACCTCAACATAATAAAGGCCATATATGACAAACTCACAGAAAACATCATTCTCAATGGTGGAAAACTGAAAGCATTCCCCCTAAGATCAGGAACAAGACAAGGATGTCCACTCTTACCACTGCTATTCAACATAGCTTTGGAAGTCCTTGCCACTGCAATCACAGAAGAAAAAGAAATAAAAGGAATCCAAATTGGAAAAGAAGTAATACTGTCACTTTTTGCAGATGACACAATACTATACATAGAAAATCCTAAAGATGACACAAAAAACTACTTGAGCTAATCAATGAATTTGGTAAATTTGCAGGATACAAAATTAATGCACAGAAATCTCTTGCATTCCTATACACTAACAATGAATGATAAGAAAGAGAAATTAAGGAAACAATCCCATTCACCATTGCAACAAAAATAATGAAATACTTAGGAATAAACCTAATTAAGGATGTAAAAGACCTGCACTCCGAAAACTATAAGACACTAATGAAAGTAATCAAAGATGACAAAGAGAGATGGAAAGATACACCATGTTCTTGGATTGGAAGAATCAACATTGTGATAATGGCTATAGTACCCAAAGCAATGTACACATTCAATGCTATTCCTATCAAATTACCAATGGCATTTTTCACAGAACTAGAACAAAAAATCCTAAAATTTGTATGGTGACACAAAAGACCCCAGAGAGTTAAAGCAAACTTGACAGGAAAAAATGGAGCTGGAAGAATCAGACTCCCTGACTTCAGACTATACCACAAAGGTACAGTAATCAAGACAATATGGTACTGGCACAAAAACAGAAATATAGATCAATAGAACAGGATGGAAAGCCCAGAGATAAACTATGGTCAACTAATCCATGACAAAGGAGGCAAGGATATACAATGGAGAAAAGGCAGCCTCTTCAATAAGTGGTGATGGGAAAACTGGAGAGCTACATGTAAAAAAAAAAAAAAATGAAACTAGAACACTACCTAATGCCATACACAAAAATAAACTCAAAATGGATTAAAGACCTACATGTAAGGACAGACACTGTAAAACTCCCAGAGGAAAACTTGGGAAGAACACTCTATGGCATAAATCACAGCCAAGATATTCTTTGACCCACCTCCTACAGTAATGGAAATAAAAACAAATATATATAAGTGGGAACTAATGGAATTTAAAAGCTTCTGCACAGCAATGGAAACTATAAGCAAGACTAAAAGGCAACCCACAGAACAGGAGAAAACATTTGCAAAACAATCAGCAGACAAAGGATTAATCTCCAAAATATATAAACATTTCATGCAGCTCAATATCAAAAAAAAACAATGCAATTCAAAAATGGGAAGAAGACCTAAATAGGCAATTCTCCAAAGATGACATATGGATGGCCAAGAGTCACAGGAAAAGCTGCTCAACATCACTAATTATTAGAGAAATGCAAATCAAAACTACAGTGAGGTATCAGCTCACACTGGTTAGAATGGGCATTATCAGAGAATCTGCAAATTGTAAATGCTGGATAGAGTGTGGAGAAAAAGGGAACTCTCTTGCACTGTTGGTGGGAATGTAAATAGATACAGCCACTATGGAGAACAATATGGAGGTTCCTTGAAAACCTGAACATAGATTTACCATATTACCCAGCAATCCCACACTACTGGGCATATACCCAGAGAAAACCAAAATTCAAAAAGACACATGCACCCCAATTTTCATTGCAGCACTACTTACAATAGCCAGGACATTGAAGCAACCTAAATGTCCATCAACAGAGGAATGGATAAAGAAGATGTGGTACATATATACCATGGAATATGTCTCAGCCATAAAAAGAAATTGGGACACTTGTAGAGACATGGGTGGACCTAGAGATTGTCATACAGAGTGAAGTGAGTCAGAAAGAGAAAAACAAATATTGTATATTAACACAAGTGTGTGGGATATAGAAAAATGGTGCAAATCAACCGATTTGCAAAGCAGAAATAGACACAGATGTAGAGAATAAACATATGGACACCAAGTGGGAAAGTAGGGGGCACAATTGAGGTTGGCTGAATTGGGAGATTGGGATTGCCATATATACATTACTAATAAGAAAAAAAAAGTATCAAAGTGTACGCTTTAAATATATGCAGTTTATTGTATGTCAATTTTATCTCAATAAAAGTTCTTTAAAAAATGTTTTTCACAGAGCAGAAGTTTTAAATTTTAATGAACTCCAAATTGCCAATCTTTTCTTTCATTGATTGTGCTTTTTCAGCTTTATCTAAAATGTCATTTCCAAACCTATGGTAATGTAGATTTTCTCCTATACTATCTTCAGGAGTTTTGTAGTTTTGGATTTTGCATTTAGGTCCATGATCCAATTTGAGTTAATTTTTATGAAAAGTGTAAGGTCAATGTCTAGATACTTTTTTTTTCTTTTGGCAAGTGGGTGTGTAGGTTTTTCAGCAACATCTGTTCAAAAGACTATACTTTCTTTGTTTAGTAGCCTTTGCATCTTTATCAAGGATTAGGTGACTATATTTGCATAGGTCTGTTTCTGGGGGCTCTATCCTGGGGCCTCTCTTCTATTCCATTGATCTATCCCTGTTTTCTTTCTGTATTATGTAAAATGAATATATACTATATTTATTACCATGTCTTTATAGTAAGTCTTGAAGTTGGGTAGTGTTGGTTCACTGACTAGTTATTCTCTTTCAAGATTGTGTTGGTTATCTGGGGAATTTGGACTCTCCATAGAAAACATGAGATTCAATTTGTCAATATACACAAAATGACTTGCTGAGATTTTGATTGGGATTGCATTGAAATAAAGATCAATTTGGGAAGAATTGATATCTTCAAAGTACAGAGTCTTCCTATCTATGAACATGGAATATCTATCCATTTATTTAGTTCTTCTATAATTTATTTTATCATGGTTTTGTAGTTTTTCTTGTTTTGTTTCATTTTAATTTTATTTATTTATTTATTATTTTTTGGGGGTACACCAAGTTCAATCATCTGTTTTTATACACATATCTCAGTATTCCCTCCCTCCCTCGACTCCCCCCGCACCTCCCTCGAGTCCTTCCCACCCTCCCCATCCCAGTCCTCTAAGGCATCTTCCATCCTGGAGTTGAACTCCCTTTGTTATACAACAACTTCCCACTGGCTATCTATTTTACAGTTGGTAGTATATATATGTCTGTGCTACTCTCTCACTTCGTCTCAGCTTCCAGTTTTGTATTTTTTGTTATACAGATCTTGCACATATTTCTGTTAGATTTATAACAAAATATTTCATTTGGGTGGTGCTTATATATATATATATATATATTTTACTTTCAATTTTCACACGTTCATTGCTAATATATTAGAAAGCAGTTGACTTGTGAATATTAAACATGTATCTGGCAACATTGCTATAATCATTTATCAATTCCTTCAGTTATTTTGTCAATTTCTTTCAGATTTTTAACATAGACAATCATGTTATCTGTGAACAAAGAGAGCTTTATAAATTTATTTCTAATTAGCATACCTGTACCTTCTTTTCTTGTCATTGTATTAGCTGGAAATTCCAATAAAATGGTGAAAAGAAGTGAGTATGAATATCATTGCTTTGTTCTTAATCTTATCATAAAAGCTTCTTGGTTTTCACAATTAAGAATCATGTTAACTGTAGGTTTTGTTGTAGATGTTTTTTATCAAGTGGATGACATTTTCTACTCTTCCTAGTTTTCTGAGATTTCTATCAGGAATTACTCAATTTTTTGAAATGTGTTTTCTTCATCTATTGGTATTATCATGTGATATTTTTGTCTTTAGCCTGCTGATGTGATGGATTACATTAACTGAATTTTGAATCTTGAAACAACCTTGCTTATCTGCAATAAATTCAACTTGGTTATGGTACAAAATTCTTTTTATACTTTTCTGGATTTGATTTCTTAATATGTTGTTGAGGATTTTTGCATCAATGTTCATGAGAAATGCTGTTCCTCATTTTTCTTTCCTTATAATGTGATTTTTTGACTTCGTATTGGGGTAATGTGAGCCTCATAGAATGAATTGGGAAATATTACCTCTGCTTCTGTTTTCTGAAACAGATTGCAGAGACTTGGTGTAATTTTTCCCTTAAGTGTTTGGTACAATTAACCAGTGAATCCATCTGGTCCTGGTGATTTCTGTTTGGAAGGTCGTAGTTTCAAAATTTTTTAATAAATACAGGCTTACTCAGGTTGTCTATTTCTCTTTCTGTGAGTTTTGGCAAATTATGTCTTTCAAGGAATTGTCCATTTCATCTAGGTTATCAAATTTCTAAGCATATGGTGGTTTATATTATTATTTCGTTATCCTTTTAATGTTCATGGGATCTATAGTGATGTCCTTTCTTTCATTTCTTATATTCGTTATTAGAGTATTCTTTTTTTTGTTAGCCTGATTATAGGCTTATCAATTTTAATAATTGTTTTTAAAGAACAAACTTTTGGCTCTGTTGATTTTCCTCTGTTGATTTCCTGTCATCTCTTTCATTGATTTATGCTAATTCTTGCTATTTTTTTTTAATTCTACTTTCCTTAGGATTTGATTTACTCTTCTTTTTCTACTTTCCTTAGGTGGAAACAGGTTAATGAGTTAAGATTTGTTTTCTTTTCTAATATACACATTCAAAGCTATAAATTTCTCTCTAAACAACTGCTTTTGCTGCCTCTCACAAATTTTGATAAGGCCTGTTTTCATTTTCTTTTAGTTCATGATGTTTTAAGATTTCTCTTGAGATTTCTTCTTTAACCTGTGTGTTATTTAGAAGTGACTTTTTTAGGTGTTTTGGAATTTTTCAATTATCTTTGTTATTTATTTCTAATTTTAACACCATAGTGATTTGGGGGAATACACTGTCTGATTTATATTCTTTTAGATTTCTTAAGATGTTTTTCATGGCCCCAAATGTGGTCTACTTTGGTGACTATTCCATGTGACTTGAAGAGTGTGTATTCTGCCAGTGTTGGATGTGGTACACATTTCAATTGTATCCATTTGGTTGATCATGTTGTTCAGTATGCTCTTACTAATATATATATATATATATATATATATATATATATATATATATATATATATATTTCCAAACAGTTTTATTGAGGTATAATTGATAATAAAAAAATTCTAGACATATGAAATGAATACAATTGATGAGTTTGGAGACAGGCACAGATCCATGAAACCATCATCAAGGTAATAAACATATCCATCACCTCCAAATTTTCCTCCTGTCCCTTTGGGGTTGTTTGCTTTTGTTTGTGTCATAAGAACATTTAACTTGAGAGCCATTTTTTAAACAAAATGTTACATGTACAATACTGAATTGTTAACTATAGGCACTATGTTACACAGAAGATCTCTATAATTTATTGATGTCACATAAATGAAACTTTGTACTTGTTGAGAAACTCCCAATTTCCCACTCCCTCTGTCCCAAGCAAACACCATGTAAGTGGTATTGGGCAGTATTTATTCTTCTGTGACTGGTGTATTTCACTTAGCATAATGTCTTCCAGGTTCACCCATGTCACACATGGAAAGATTTCCTTCTTAAGACCAAATAACCTTACATTGTATGTATATAGCACATTTTATTTATCCAATCATCTGTTAATAGACATTTAGCTTGTTTCTGTACCTTGCTTATTGTGAATAATGCTGTGATGCATGTGGTAAGGGTTGCAGCTACAGTAGTCCCCCCTTATCTGTGGGAGATAGGTTCCCAGACTCCCAGTGCTTACCTAAAACCTTGGATAATAAAAAACCCTGTATATACTTTTTTTTCCTATGCACACATGTCTGTGATAAACTTTAACTTATAATATAGGCATAGTAAGATGTTAACAACAAAAATAAAATGGAACAATTATGACAATATACTGTAATGTAGCAGGATACAAAATTAATGCACAGAAATCTCTTGCATTCCCATACACTAACAATGTAGAAAGAGCAGAAAGAGAAATTAAGGAAACACTCCCATTTACCATCACAACAATAATAATAAAATACCTAGGAAGAAACCTGCCTAAGGAGGCTAAAGACCTGTATGCAGAAAACTATAAGACACTGATGAAAGAAACCAAAGACGACACAAACAGTTGGAGGGACATACCATGTTCTTGGATTGGAAGAATCAACATTGTGAAAATGACTATCCTACCCAAGGCAATTTACAGATTCAATGCAAACCCTATCAAATTACCAATGGCATTTTTCACAGAACTAGAACAAGAAATTTTACAATTTGTATGGAAACACAAAAGACCCTGAATAACCAAAGGCACTCTAGAAAAGGAAGACAGAGCTGGTGGAATAAGGCTCCCTGACTTCAAATTATACAACGAGGCTAGAGTGATTAAGACAGCATAGTACTGCCACAAAAACAGAAATATAGACCAATGGATCAGAATAGAGAACCCAGAGATAAACCCATGCACATATGGGCAATCTTTGATGAAGGAGGCAAGAATATACAATGGAAAAAAGACAGCCGCTTCAATAAGTGGTGCTGGGAAAATTGGACAGCTACATGTAAAAGAATGAAATTAGAACACTTTCTAACACCATACACAAAAATAAACTCAAAATGGATTAAATACCTAAATATAAGGCCAGACACTATAAAACTCTTAGAGGAATACATGGGCAGAACACTTTTTGACATACACCAAAACAAGAACCTTTTTGACCCACTTCCTAGAATAATGGGTATAAAATCAAAAATAAACAAATGGGACCTAATGAAACTTAAAAGCTTTTTCACAGCAAAATAAATCACATAGCTTACTGATTTTCCATCTGTTGTATCTGTCCATTACTGAGAGAGGAGTGTTGAAGTCTCCAACTATGATAACGGATTTTTCTATTGACCCTTTCTGTCTAGAATCATGTACTTTTTCATTTATAAGATTTGAAATTATTTTCTACATTTGTTATTATATTAATTTCTATTTTAGTTTCATTGTGGTTTGAGGAAAAACATTTTAAGTTATCCAACTTTTTAGATGTGTTGGGGCAGATTTCATGTCCAGGTATATGGAATAACTTGAGAATATAAAATATGCAGTTAGTAAAGTATATTCTGTAGTTGGTATACTTAGTATTCTGCAAATGAGAATTAGATCAAGATGCTTGATAATGCTCTTCAGTTTTTCTATGTCTTTACTGATTGATTTCCTAGATTTTTCTAAGAATAGCAGAGGTTTTTTTCTGATATCTAAATTTTATTGCACATTTATTCCTTTAAATTTTGTAATATTTTCCTTCATGTACTTTGAAGCTCTATTATTAGGCATAGACACATTTATAATTGTTATCATTATGAAACATTTCCTTTTATTTCTGTTTGTACTCAATCTTGAATTACATCTTATCTGTAATTAATGTAGCTACTTCAGCTTTATGCTTAGTGCTTGCATAACATACCTTATCCCAGCATTTACATTCAACCAAACCGTATCTTTATAAAATGTATCTTTTGTAAAACTAATAATATTGGTCTTGCTTTTTTATGCAATCTGAAAATCTTTGACTTTTATTTGAAGTATTGGTCTTATGTATACATACAATTATTAATAGTGATATTTTAGACTAACATTTTCATATTTGTCTTTGCTTTTCCCAACATATTTTTGTTCTTCTGTTCTTTTATTGTCTTCTTTTGAGTTAAATGTTTATTAACATTACATATTAACATTTACAAGGTTTTGGATATAGCACTTAAAAATATATTGTAGTGATTACAATGCATAACCTTAATTTGTTGTCATCTCCATAGTGTTAATAGTCTACCATTCCATGCAAAATATAACAATGTTGTGCTAAGATAGGTCCATTACCTACACCCCCATTTTCTACATTATAGTTTTCACAGGTATTATCTCTAAATATATTCAAAATCCTATAATGCAATGTTATAACTATTCTTTTAATTGGTTTTATGTCTATTAAATTATTAAGAAGACACATAATCTGTTATTTTAGTCACACACTTACAATTTTCTGTGTTCTCTGATCATACCTGGAGGTCTGATTTCCATCTGGAAGCATTGCCCTTCCTTGAGAAAAACTTTCTTTAGCAGTTTCTGTCACACAGGTCTGTAGGTGAAAGATTTTCTTAGTAGTATAGTTTTAATTTTCTGAATGTGTCTTCAATTCACCTATATTATGAAAATATTTTCCTCAATATAGGGTCAAAATCCTAGGTTGGTAGTTATTGTTTCTTTAATGCATTAAAGATCTCCCTCTACTACCTTCTGACCTCCATTGTTTCTGATTGTAGTCAACTCACATTGTTGCACCGTCCATTTCTAACATATCATTTTAAAAAAATCTCAAGTCTTTCTTGGTATTTTGTTTTCAGCCATTGTTTTAAAACTCAGGGTGGGTTGCCCAGCTCCGTGCCTGCATGCTGCAGCATGAAGAGTGGAGGTGGCTGCACATTTGTCACCTGCTGAGGACCCACCACAGCTGCTTGGGGTCCACTGGGGACCCATGTGCGGTGCTGCCACTCTGGGTGGCAGGAGCTTGGCTGCCACCCACTGCCATCCTCGTTGCCATCCTAGGCCTCCCACTCTGAGTCCACCATGAGGGCCAATGCAAGGACTTGACCCAACATTTTGAATATGATGCATTTTTCTTCTCCCCTTTGGGTTCTCTGAGCCTCTTGAAGCTATGTATACATTTTCCCAAATTTGAGATGCTTTTCGCATTCTTTCAAATGGTTTTTCTGTCCCTTTCTCTCACTTCTCTTTTTCTGGTATCCCCAATATATTTATTTTAGACTTTTTCATACATTCCCACAGATCATTACAGCTTTGTTTATTTTTTTAAGTTTTTTTTTCTCTTTTTCTGAGTGAATAATTTCTTTATTATTATTATTATTATTATTATTATTATTATTATTATTATTTATTTATTGACTGTGTTGGGTCTTCTGCTGTGCACAGGCTTTCTCAGGTTGCAGCGAGCAGGGGCTACTCTTCATTGTGGTTATAGTGCATGGACTTCTCATTGCAGTGCCTTCTCTTGTTGTGGAACACAGGCTCTAACCACGTGGGTTTGGTAGTTGTGGCTTGTGGACTCCAGAGCACAGGCTCAGTCGTTGTGGCACACAGGTTTAGTTGCTCTGTGGCATGTGGGATCTCCCAGGCCCAGGGACCAAACCTCTGTACCGTGCATTGGAAGGTGGATTCTTAACCACTGCACAAGCAGGGAAGTCCCTCTGAGTGGATAATTTCTATTGACCTTCCTTCAAGTGAACAGCTGTTTCTTTTGTCTGAAATCTGGTGTTATTCCTTCTAGGTTTTTTATTTATTTGTTTAGATGTTATAACTTTCAGTTCTAGAACATCCATTTTCAAAAGTCTCTTCTGTGATATTTCCTGTAAGTTTACTTATTAAGCATATTTTGCATTGCCTGTGAATATAGTAATTACAGCAATTTTTACAAAGTTGTCTGCTAATTTCAACATCTCTGTTTACCTGTGAATCAGTCTCCATTCATTTTGGCTTTTACCTGGGCATGGAACATTTTTCCTGTGCCTTCATATGTCTAGTAATTTGGGGTTTTAGCCTTGATAACATAAATGAAACATTGCAGAGACTCTTGATTCTATTATATTTCTTTAAACAATGGAGTTTTTTGTTTGTTGTTGCAGTTTTGAGGGCAATTTACTCAGCTGGACTTATGTCCCAAACTCTGATGCCCCTGCAAAGGAGAGCAGCTGAAATATCTTTTAAGTTATTTTAGCCTGTGTGGCATCTGTCATATTCTTGTGGTAGTTCTTGGATCAGCTAGAAATTTAGGCCAAATTTATACACAAATTTTGGGACTCCCTTTCTCTGGAATTATTCTTTCTAGTGTTTTCCCCACACTTTACAGCTGCCAAGGTATACTGAAGTCTGTTCTCTGGGTATTCATGTCTGCAGGACTGTGCAATTCAACATAAAGTGAAGCTGCCCTACATGGAGTTGACTAAAGCCCATCCTCAGGAAAGAATGCTTTGAAAAAGCATAAACTTACCCAGTGTTATTCTCTTTTCTATTTGTGAACTCCTCTGAAATTTTATCATGCCTTTGGTTGTCCTCTAATATGTTCAGATAATTATTTCTTATATTTTTTTATATTCTGTCCACAGTTTATATTTACCTGCAGGAACATTGGTCCAACATTAAGTATTTTGCCATTACTAAGGGGGAATTCTGTATATTGTTAAAATATATAGATTAATATTTAATATATATTAATCAATGTAGAATGATTTTACCTTAGAGAATAACTTTGATAAAATGTGTCATTTTTATTAAAATTTGTAGCAAAAGAGCATTTCCAATTCCATTAACTATCTTTATACCTTCATAAGGACTTTTGATCTAGTTGAGACTTTAGAGATAATCTGTGTGTATGGGAAACAAAAACAAGGCCTTGGAAAGGGGACTGTTTGCTACAATCAGGAAGACTATGTTATTGGAAAACCTGATCTAAAACTCTGGTCTCTTGATCACCATCAAACACATTTCATTTTGATTCAGTAGTTACTCAATCTAAGGTTTGGGATTAAATATATGTTCTTTTTCTTATTTTTTCTGGTACCAACTATGGCCAGTACATTTTTGGATGAAAAAAAAGTCTTCAAATTTTTAGATAAATCAGCAGCATAGAATTATGATTTTCAACCTAGGGATGGAATTAATATTTTTGACGTGTTAATAAAATCCATGCAAGGTTTTTATTCAAGGTTTTTTTTAATATATACTGAAATTATGGGACACAAACAATAGTAGGGCAACAATATATTTGAATAGCATGTACATGATTTAATAATAAATATCATAATTTGAAAAACAGAGCTGACCTTTGAAATAAAAATATTTTGCTACTGACTTTCATTGTTCTTTTTCTAATTCCTTTAGGTGTTAGGTTAGGTTGTTTGAGATTTTTCTTGTATCTTCAGGAAGGCCTGTATCTCTATGAACTTCCATCTTAGAACTGCTTTTGCTGCTTTATGTATATTTTGGAAAGTTGTGTTTTCATTTTCATTCATCTTGAGGTATTTTCTGTTTTCCTCTTTGATTTCGTTATTGACCCATTGGTTTTTTAGCAGCATGTTTTTTGGTCTCCATATGTTTTTTTTTTCTTTTCCAGTTTTTCTTTCTGTAGTTGATTTCTAGTTTTACACTGTTATTCTTGATATAATTGCTATCCTTTTAAATTTTGTGAGGCTTGTTTTGTGACCTAGTATATTACCTGTCTAGGAGAACTTTCCATGTGCACTTGAAAAGAATGTGTATTCTACTGTTTTGGGGTGTAATTTCTTATAAATATCAGCTAAGTAAGTCCAACTGGTTTATTATTTATATTAGATCACTGTTGCCTTACTGTTTTTCTGTCTGGATGATCTGTCCATTGATGGTAACAGGTTGTTTAAGTCTCCTACTATTATTGTATTACTGTCAATTTCTCTCAGTTTTGTCTGTTAGTATTTGCTTTATATATTTAGGTGCTCCTGTAGTGGGTACATGTATGTTAATGAGTGTCATATCCTCATATTGCATTTATCATTCCCTTTAGCATTATATAATGCCCTTTTTTGTCTTCTCCTTATAGGCCTTGTTTTAATGTTTATTTCTTCTGTTATGAGTATTGCTATCCCCACTTTCTTGTTGATTCAGTTTGCATGAAATACATTTTTCCATTAACTCCCTTTCAGTCTATGTGTGTCTTTAACTCTGAAGTGAGACTCTTGTGGGAAGCACATTGAGGTCTTGGATTTTTATCTAATCAACCACCTTGTCTTTTTATTGGAGCATTTAGTCCATTGGCATTTAAGGTAATTATTGATAGGCATGTACTTACTGTCATTTTATTACTTCTTCTCCAGGTGTTTTTGTAGTTCTCTATTCATTACTACATTTTGTTTTTCCCATTGTGCTTTGATGATTTTCTTTTGTACTATGCTCAGGTTCCTTTCTGTATGATTTTTATGTACATACTGTAAGTTTTTGACTTGTAGTTACCATTAGGTTCATATATTTTGCCCAATAAATATAACAACTTGATTTAAATTGTCATTTAAGTTCAAACATATTCTAAAAAATCTACATAATTTTTACTCCCATCCCCTACATTTTGTGTTTTTGATGTTATATTTTACATATTCATGCTTAGCCTTTTACTATTTATTATAGTTACAGCTATTTTTATATTATTTATGTCTTTTAATCTATGTACTGAATTATTTAAGTGGCTTTCAATCGTTACCATATATTTACTTTTCCTATTGGGATTTCTCTTTCCCTGTATATTCTTTTGTCCACTTAGAGGTGACCCTTCAATATTTCTTTAAGATAGGCTTAGTATTGATGAAATCTGTTAATTTTTGTTTGCCTGAGAAGTTATCTTTCTCTGCTTTAATTCTAAATGATAAGCTTGCTAAGTTTAGTATCCTAGGTCACAGGTTTTTCCCTTTCAGCACTTTCAACATATCTTGCCACTCCTTTATGGCCTGCAAAGTTTCTTCAGGGAAATCAGCCATAGCCTTCTGGGGATTCCCTTGTATATGACTCTGTTTTTCTCTTGCTGTCTTTAGAATTATCCCTTTATCTTTAACTTTTGCCATTTTAATTATGGTATGTCTTGGTGTCAGTCTTTTGAGGTTCATCTTGTTTGGAACCTCTGTGCATTCTGTATCTGGATATCTGTTTCCTTCTTTAGGTTTGGTAAGTTTTCAGCCATAATTTATTCATATACGCTTTTGATACCCTTATTTATCTCTTCTTCTTCTGGAACCGATACACAATGCTAATGTTGGCATATTTACTGTTATTACATAGATCTTGTATGTTGCTTTTTTTTTTTTTTTTTTTTTTTTTGGCTTGTCTTCCATCTGCTGTTCTGATTGGGTGGTTTTCATTATTCTATTTTCTAGATCACTTATGCTTTATTCTTTGTCATTTACTCTGCTATTCATTACTTCTATGGTTCTCTTTATCTCAGATACTGAATTATCTATTTTTGATTTGGTCATCTGTATATTTTCTAGTTTCTTTTTAAAATTATGTGTTTAGACCAATTATCTTCCTTAATTCAGTTAGCATTTTTATTACCAATGTTTCAAATTCTTTGGTAGACTGCTTATTATTTTTATTCTTTATGTTTAGTGGTTTTCTCTTTCAATTGAGAGTACTTCCTCTGCATTTTCATTTTATTTAACTTTCTCTGTGTCTATGAATGCAGGTGAAACTGTGACCTATTATAATCTTGAGGTGGTGCTCTCTTGTGGGAGCATCTGTACATAGACTGCATGTGCCCAATGCCTTTTTTGGGAAGTCTGGATTTGATATTGATACCAGTCCCATCTTTACTCAGGGTTTGGTGGCCAGTATCACCTTGGTAGGGTGTTTGGATGGTTATGGAGAAACTAGAGCCTGTGCTGTGTATGAGGCAGGACTTCCTCTCTGCTCAGTGTTCATTACTGCCCTGTCAAGGATGGGGTCTGCTCCCAAGTTGCTGGAGTAGAAGCCCTGAGTGTCAGACTTGAGCTGGTTCTGTTCCCCTTAAGTGTGTGCTTTTCCTTCTCCCTGTACCCGGGCCTTTGCCTCAAAGGAGGGGTGCCCTGAAGCAAGTGGGGCTCATGTGCTTACAGATGTACTGCCTGAGTAGCTATCTGTGGCTTTGCTCAGATACAGCCTACACTCCCATCTTTTCCCCCTGTTGTGAATGTCCCTGATCTATTTTCAGGATATTGCATGGAGTGGGCTGAGCTGGACCTTTCACTCCACTTGTACTGGGGGACATATTGAGGCAGTCACAGGAATTTCAACAGCCACACTGTTGTCGGACGTCTAGGCTGCTTCTGGTACACTCTTTGAGCAAGCACCAACAATGGCCACTGCTGCTTCACCTGGGCTACACTGTGATCCCCTGGATCTCCTCTGCCTCTTTAGATTGAGTCTTTTTCCAGGTCCTGGCCACCCTAGATCCAGTGCTGTGGCATGGAGTCAGCAGGTCCAGAGTTTTTGCTCAGCTTGGACTGGGGAGTGCAACAAGGTGATGGCTGCTAGGTGGCTCTCTTTACCCTGCCTGGGGGCAAAGCAGCAACTGAACACTCCTCACAAACAGGGTATTAGCTTTTCTAGCCTTTCTATCTGTCCCAACAGTTATCCAAGCAGCCAGGGAGGCTTATCTCTTGTGTGTAGAACCCCAGAACTGGAATGCCCAATTTGTGGCTCAGCCTGTTCACTCTGCAGTGTGAGTGTCCACATATGCAATATCCCTTTTCCTCTTAGTTCTCTTCTAGCAGCACAAGGTCCTACTTGATGCTTTTCTTCCTGTGTTACCTGATTATGTGTGTGTCTTTCTTATAGCCTTAGTTGTATAGGAGTCCTTCTGCAAGTTTCCAGTAGTTGTTCCACATGTAGATGTATCTTTATGTGTTAATGGGGGGAGGTGAGCTTCATGTCCTCTTACTCTACCATCTTGATCTCCCTCTTCAGAATAAACTTTTTTTTCCAAAGAAGACATATAGAAGGCCAATGGCACATGAACAGCTGTTCAACATTACTAATTATTTGGGAAACACAAATCAAAACCACAATGAGATATAACCTCACACATGTTACAATGGCTATTATCAAAAAAGCAAGATGGCAAGGATGTGGAGAAAAGGGGACCTTCATACACTGTTGGTGGGACTGTAAGTTGGTGCAGCCACTATGGAAAAAAAAGCATATAGAGAATCTTCAAAAACTTAAGAATGGAATAACCATATGGTCCAAGGATTCCAATTCTGGGTAATTATACAAATAATCAAAAAAATACTAATTTAAAAATATGCACCCCTATGTTCATCACAGAATTATTTATAATAACCAAGATATGAAACAATGTATATGCTCACCAATGGATGAATGGATAAAGAAGATGTGGTATGTGTATTCAGTGGAATACTACACAGCCATAAAAAACAGTGAAATCTTGTAATTTGCAACAACATACATGGACATTGAGGGTATTATGCTAAGTGAAATAAATTAGATGGAGAAACACAAATACCATATGATTTCACTCACATGGCATATAAAAAACAAAAATAAATGAGCAAACTAAATGAACCAAAAACAAACACATAGATACCAAGTACAGAGTAGTGATTATCAGGGAAAAAGGGCAGAGATGGAAGAAGGGTGAAATAGATAAATGGAGTCAACAATATGGTGAGGAATGGCAACTACATTTTTGTTGATGAGCACATTGTAGTGTAAACAGAAGTAGAAATATAATGTTGGTACACATGAAACATATAATGTTATAATCCAATGTTTCCTTAATGAGAAAAAGTAACCAGTGACGATTTTTTAAAAGGTGCTCAACACCACTAATCATCCAGGAAATGAGAACTGAAACCACTATGAGATATTACCTCACACCTGTAAGAATGGCAATCATCAAGAAAAGAATAGATACATTTCTGCAAGGATGTGGAGAAAGGAAATCCTTGTGCATTGCTGGTGTGATTGTAAACTTGTTCATCCAGTAGAGTGAACAGTATGGCGGTTCCTCAAAAATTGAAAATAGAGCTACTGTATGATCACTTTTTTGTTTGTTTTTGCTTGTGGATATCTAGTTATAACTCTTCATTCCTTCACTGTGGGCTGTACATGGTGATTTCCGTGCAAAGAATACAGTGTGTAAAGAAGTAACATGTGACTTTTATGAATGAGAAATCTGACACTTATTTTGACAAGTGATCAAGGTTAAATCGTCAGTAATAAGTTGTGTCGATAGCATGTACACTTGGTTTGATGTAATGATACGCACTTTACCACCATAGTCTTCTGAAAAATCAGTAACAGAATCTAATCATAAGAAGAACTTTAGACAAATCCCAATTAAAGGGCATTCTTCAGAATATCTGATTAGTACTCTGCAAACCTGTCAAGGTCATCAAAAATAAAGAAAGTCTGAGAATATCTCATAGGCAAGATGAGTCTAAGATGTGATTACTAAAAGTAATATGTTATCTTGGATGAAGCTCTGTAGCAGAAAAAAGACAACAGGTAAATATTAAAGAAATCTAAAAAAAAGAATGAATTTTAGTTAATATTAATGTATCGATACTGACTCATTATTTTTGACAATGGTACCATACTGATATATTAACATAAGGGGAAACTGAGTTTTGATTATTTGGGAATATTATATTATCTTTGCAACTTTTCTGCAAATGCAAATCTATTCTTTAAAAAAGTGATTAAAAATAGGTTATTATCAATGTCATCTTCTCTCTAGATTCTTTTCTTTTTTTTAATTTCTTCTTCCCTAAAGCTATCTGGTTATTCTTTGATAAATCACCTGCTGTCAGAACCCTCTTGGTGTAATCCCGCCTCATAGTATATTTTCTATATATTTAGAGAACACATTATTTCTTTTTATATCTTAGATCTTGCCTGTGGTGTTCAATTATACCATAAGTTATGTAATTCCTGTTTGGGTTAACCCTTTTCTATCTTTTCCTTAGAGCTTACATACTTTATACTTTCAAAGATCTTTCACTTAAATATACTTGCTGAGTAGCTAATATATATGGAGACATATGAAGATACATATATATTCAATACTTTGCTAGATGTTAAGAAGAAAATAATGAAGAAAATAGATATATTCCTAATGGAAAAAAGAGGATAAGCTAGGAGATGTGGTGTGTGAATTTATTAAGCATCTAGCTTAGTATCTCTCTCTCTCTCTCTCTCTCTCTCTCTCTCTCTATATATATATATATATATATATATGTATATATATATCAGGTTAGGTTTAAATGCTGACTTTATAATTTATTAGTTAATTTATCTTGACTAAAAGACTTAATCTCCATAAACCTCAATTTCCCTATCTCTTATATTAGTAAACATCCCCTGCCTTATGTGGTTGTATTGCATTTTAATACGATAATTCATACAAAAACTTACATGCAGGTTAAAAATGCTTAAAACAAGTTGGCAGATATTTTCAATATATGGCTTACCCCAGGCAAATTAGCTTTTTAAATAAATGCTTAGAGGACAGAGTTCTTATTTTGCTATTTTCCATTAAGTTCTGCCTGGTCAATTATCAACATTTATATTATTTTTTTGCATATGTGTTTCTTGTTTCCTATGCTAGAGCAATGTTTTCATCCTCATTTTTGTACCCTACTTAGTACAGTGCCATGCATATATTGATGCTGTTGATTACATGTATGTAATCAGTAGCCCTAATATTTTCATAAAAATAATCTATGTGGCTATTTATTCAGTTAAATACCACCACTCCTAATAATGAGTCCCTATGGAAAGGACTGTGCCAATGCACTGAAAAGGTGCCATATGTATTTTTAATTCCACTAGTATTTATTTTCCTTACCACCTAGCAGCCAGAGGAATTGGTTTTCATTCCATTAAAGTCAAAGTTCTTAGAGGACCCCCATTATTTTTATTTTTAAAAGTGGACATGATATGGAAAGAGAGAGTGAGGACAATATCAGATATTAATTCAAAAAGAAGAAAAAGTTGTGTATTATTCTGTAGAGAATGAGAGAATTATATTCTCAAGAAATTCAATTTTCTTTAATAATAAAAGATTAATTTAAGATAATAGAAAGAAACTTAGTTTCTTTTGAAATTGGAGAGGCTGCCGTGGTCAGTGTTAAGCAAACTTGATGGTCAATATTTTATATCTGAGCTGTCATTAGACAGTATTACTAAATCCCTGGTTATAGATGGTATTCGTATTTGATGCTGATTGAAGTATTCTGTTTAACATGGATATTGTGAAGGACCTTTTTTTGTTAACCATTTGTTTCAAAATATCATTGGCAAAGGTTTTCTACTTACATTTCTTGTTCCTGAGAAGAAAATAAAGAGGCATGGTTACTGCTTATGAAAAAAAGCAAAATATTACTTACAATAATGCCTAAGAACTCTATGTTATGTCTTTCGATATCTGGCAGTGTTAAAATTATATTTATTTTTAAGTTAGTGGAATAAGCTTGAGGGTATTGACATAAGAATTTGAACTGACAGTTACATTAGAAATTTGTGATTATGGCCTTTTGCCAAAATACATTTGTGAAATTATTCTTTATAACATATTAACTTTTATAAAAATATAACATGCTCTAGTAGATATAACACTTAAATGAAAGTAAATTTTATGTTTTAATTTCACGTTTTACTCTTAGTGAAATCAGTTACCATTTAGCCCTTGAAATTCCATTAATTCTTCAGCTCCTTGCTTAAGCCAACTACTGAGCTTTTAAAATTGGTAATGACTGTTTTTATGTGAAAAAGCTCAATGCAATTCTTTATCAAATGTACTCGGTCATTCGTTACAGACTCATGTTCTTTACTCAGACTTCTAATGCTATCATTTTTCCATCTGAAATAACCAATCATTTTTCTCTCTTTCTATCCATCTAATTTAAAATTTAATTTATTATAATTAACATAAATTTTTGTATAGTTCTATGAATTCTAATATCCACTACTACAATCAGGAAACAGAACTATTCCATCATTCCTAAAACTACATTATGCTATCTTTTTGTAGGCATACCTTCTCTCCACCCCTAAGTAAAGAGAAGGTATGTAGGCATACCTTCTCTTAACCCCTAAGGATGTTAGAACTGTCTTGTCTCTTTGAAAAGGGCATATAAATGAAATCATGCAGTTTGTTACATATTTAGACTGGATCCTTTCACATAATATGATGGCTTGATTCATTCAAGTTGTTGCACATATCAATCATGAATTCCTTTTTATTGCTAAGCAGTACTCCATTTGGAGCATATATGGTAGTTACCTTAACCATTTACTTTATGAAGAGTATTTGGATTGTTTCCAGATTTAAGTGATTATAATTATAGCTGCTATAAATTCATTTCTACAGGTTTTTCTGTAAACATAATTTTTCTCTAAATTCTTAGAACTGAGGTTGCTGGGTCATATGTTAAATGTGTGTTTAACTTCATAAGAAAGTGCAAAACAACAAGGGTGAGTCAAAAATTATCAACACTGGCTGTAGAACTTATTTTAATTAAATTTTAGGAAAGACAATTACATCATTTTTGACATATTCTCCTTATTTTCAATACACTTTGTCCATCTGTCAACAAACTTTCATATTCCTTCATTAAAAAAAAAATGTTTTAGACTGAGCAGTGATCCACAAATGACCACTGTCTTCACTTCCTCACCAGAAGTGAATCTTTGTCCTTGTAGGCCTGCTTTCAGGGGACCAAACAGGTGAAAGTCCAATGGAGCAATATCAGGACTATAGAGAGGTTACTTTAACACCTCAAAATGAAGTTTTTGCAGAGTTTTGACAGTGTGGGCAGAAGTGTGCAGACATACATTGTCATGCAAGATCACAACACCCTTAGATAGTAGTCCTCTACGTTTAATCCAAAGTTTAGGCTTCAGCACAAGCTTTTCAAAACCTAAGTCTGTCATGGATTATTTCATAGGCAGAGCCATGGCTGATTTGCAAATTATTTTCCACATAATCCACTGTCACATGTCTGTCCAACAGAATCATTTCACGCGAACACTCAGTGTTGTTATCAGCCTTGGATGTGGACAGGCGTCCGGCTCCTTCTAGATAGCTTAAACTTATGCGACCTTCCCTGAACTTCTCTATCCATTCATACACACTTCTTCATGACAAAACACTTTCTCCATACTGTGCACAAAGTCTTCGATAAATAATGGCACCAGGTACACCCTCAAACCACAAAATACAAATAACTGCACACTGCTCTTCTTTTGTGCAAATCACAATTTGGGGCATCCATTTTTGCTCATGCCACAGTTACAAATGAACTGATGTAACACATTCACACCTGCACAGCAGTGACTGGGGACACAGTAGTATTGAACGGAAAGCACTGATAAGACACTGCAGCCAAAATAAGTTTTAATATAACCGGAGTGCAGATAATTTTGGACTCACCCTCGTATTTCCCAGAGTGCCTGTATCATTTTGCCTTTTCCTCCAGCAATGCAAAAGAGTTCAAGTTTCCCTGCATTCTCACTAGGCAAAATATCTCTTCAAGTCTTTGGCACATTTTAAAATGAGTTTTATGTTTTCTCACTATTGAATTTTGTGAATTCTGTATATATTCTGAATATAAGTCCTTTGTCTGATATGTGACTAACACATATTTTCTCCTAGTCTGTATCTTGTTATTCATTATCTTACCAGCATCATTTGTAGAGACAAAGTTTTTAATTTTAATGAAGTTCAATTTATTTTTTTAATGTCATGATTTTGGTGTCATGTCTAAGAATAATTGTATAATGTCAGGTCAGTAAACTTTTTCATATCTCTTCTAAATATTGTATAACTTTACATTTGACATTTAAAGCTATTTAAGATCAATTTTTAGTTAATTTTTGTATAAGGTTGGAAGTTTTGGTCAAGGTTCTTTTTTTCTATATGGGTGTCCAAATTGTATAATATTGTTGAAAGGACTGTCAATTTTCCATTGAATTGCTTTTCAACATTTTGCAAGATTCAACAGATTATATTGTTGTGGAATACTTCTAGATTATATATTCTGCTCTATTGATTTATATATCTATTCTTTCACCTGTGCTATCCTGTTTTGTTTACTGTAACTTTGTAGTAAATATTAAAATTGGTACTGTAATTTCTCCAACTTTATTCTTATTTTAAAATATAGTTTCAGTAATTCTAGTGACTTTGCCTTTCAATATAAATTTTAGAATAAGCTTTTTTATATCTACAAAAAAATCATACTGACTTTTCATTGCAATTATGTTAAATCTACAGGTCAATTTGTGGGAAATTGATATCTTCCCTAGGTTGAGTATTCTAATGAAAGAATGTAGTATGTCTCTCCGTTTGTCTTTGATCTCCTTTATCAATGTTTTGAAATTTTCTATATACAAATCCTGCATATGTTTTCTTAGAATGCTTTACACCCTAAAAATTTTACTTTATAAAATAGCCTTACTAATTAGATATGACTCCTTTCATTGTAGAGATACCCCACGTTTATTTATCCATTCATCAGTTGATGGACATTTGGGTTGTTTCTGCTTTTTGTTTGTTATGAATAATGATGCCATCAACATTCTTGTACAATTTTTGCATGGATGCATACTTTCAATTTTTGTTATACATTATGGAGTAGGACTTTTAGGTCATATGTATAACATTTTGAGGAACTACCAGACTGCTTTCCAAAGTGGCTGTACAATTTTATCTTTCTACCAGTAATGCATGAGGGTTCCAATTTCTCAATATTCTTTGCAATAAGTATTATTGCATGTCTTTTTGATAATAGCCCATTGGTGGCTGTGAAGTGGGATCCTGTTGTGGATTTTATTTGCATTTACCTAGTTACTAATGATGTTGATCATATTTTTATATGTTTATTGGCCATTTGTATGTTTTTAAAGGAATGCTATTTATTGAAGTGAATGTAAATCGTTCTGAATTTCTGTTTCTAATTCTTCACTATCATTACATAGAAATGCAGCTGGTTTTGTGGATTGACCTTGTTTCCTGGGATCTTGAAAAATGCACTTATTAATTCTCAAATATTTTCATAAAGTCATTGGAATTTTTTATTTGTATTGCTTTCCTAGGACTGTCATAACAAATTACAACAGACTTGGTGCCTAAAAGAATAGAAATTTATTATCTCACTGTTCTGGATACCAAGTCCAAAATCAAAGTATCAGTAGAGAAATGCCCCTTCAAAGGCTCTGGGGGAGAATCTCTTCTTGTCTATTCTGGATTATTGTGACTGCCTCTTCTTCCTTCCTCCTTCACCAAGATTGCTTTTAATATTTATAATTCCACTAGCAATAATTTTAAGGCAACTCAGCCTTTTCCTACTATACATGTCAAAATTCTTCCAGCTTCTGTCCATTACACAATTTCATAACTACTTCCATATATTAGGTGTTTGTTACAACAGCACCTTAAATCCCAGTACCCAAATATGTATTAATTTCCTTGGGTGACCATAACAAATGGCCACAAACTTTGTGGTTTAAAACAATAAAAATTTATTGTTTATTGCAGACCAGAAGTCTGTGAGGAAGCACTCCCTCCAGAGGCTCTAGGGAAGAATCATCCTTTAATCTTCCAACTTCTAGTGGCTGCTTGAAATCCTTGTAAATATATCACTCCAATATTCACCTCCAACTTTACATCAACTTTTTCCTCTGTGTCCTGTCTTCTTATAAGGACACATTAGATTAAGGGGTACCTGGACAATTTAGAATGGTCTTATCTTGAGATTCTTAAACTGATTATATATGCAAAAACTTTTTCTGAGTAAGATCATATTTACAGGTTCTGGGTGGACATATCTTTTGGGGAGCCACCATTCAACTTGCTACAAATACTATACACTCACACATACAGCCAAGCAAACAATAAAATCATGATTAAACTACCACTAGGTATCTTTTTTATGCTGTGTATTTCTGAGATTATAAGTAATTAATGAGAAAGGAAGAAAAAATTTGGCGATGTATTGTTATTCATAAGTTCAGCAATTTATTCTCTGGTTCCATTTTTTCATCCATGATATTATTCACATGTCATAAAAATCATCCTTTTAATGTTTAAAATTCAGTGACTTTAGGATATTCACAAAATTTTTCAATCATCACAATTATCTAATTTGAGAAAATTTTCATCACCCCCCCAAAAAACCCCATACTCATTAACAGTCATTCTCTATTCCCCATCCTCTTATCTCCTAGCAACCACTAATTTACCTTTTTTTCCTGCATGGCTTTAACTATTCAGGATATTTCATATAAAAAGAATTTTACACTATGTACTTTTTCTGAATGACTACTTTAACTTAGCGTAATATCTTCAAAGTTCATTCATGTTATAGCTTTTATCAGTACTCCATTCCTTTTTGTGGCTGAATAATATTCCATTGTATGGATAATGTACCACATTTAGTTTATCTATTCATATGTTGATAGACATTTGGGTAGTTTCTAATTTTTGATTATTATGAATATGCTACTGTAATCATTTATGTACATGCTTTTGTTTGGACATAGGCTTTCAATTCTTTTGGGTATGTGTATAGGGGTGAGAAGGCTGGGGCATTTAATAGGTTCAAGTAAAAAATCTTGAGGATTTACCAAACTTTTTACAAAATAATTGCATCCTCTGATTTTTCCACACCCTTGCTGACACTTGTTTTCATCAGTTTGATTATAACCATTTTAGTGGGTATCTAATTGTGGTTTAAATTTGCATTTCTCAAGTGATCAATGATTATGATCTCTTCATTTGTTTATTGGCTTTTGTGTGTATTCTTTGGGAGAAATATCTACTTGAGTTTCTGTGCAATTTTAAATCGAGTTTTAATGTTGACTTTTTAAGTATTATTTATATATTCTGGATGTGTCTTTTTTCTCTGAAAATGACTTTATTGTATTATCACAATTGAATGATAATTTGACTTGATATATAATTTTAGGTTGAATGAAACATTTACTCATAATTTTGAAGTCATTGCTCCATTGTTTTCAAGTATCTACTGTTACTCTTAAGTATAGCATCTCATTACATTTTTTAAGAATTTTTTTTTTTGATGAGGACCATTTCTATAGTCTTTAATGAATTTGTTACAATATTGCTTCTGTTTTATGTTTCGGTATTTTGTCTGTGAGGCATGTGGGATCTTAGCTCCTCAACCAGGGATCGAATCTGCACCCCCTGCATTCAAAGGTGAAATCTTAACCACCGAACCACCACGGAAGTCTCTCTTATTACTTTTGAGAAATCTTATGATACTGATTCATATTCCTTTTAGGGCTTATTGCATACCCTAGGAGCTCTCAAATTGCACAATGATGTGCACTTTTTAAAATTTTCTGAACATCAGTGGATCTTTAAGTTTGGAGACATTTAACTATAGAAAACATTTTAACTTAAAAAAATTTTTCTCAATATTTGTTTCTCTTCTCATCTGCTCTAAGTATTATTTTGATGTTGGATCTCCTAAATAGGTATTCTAATTTTATTATTTTTCATCTCTCTACTCTTATATTCTTTTCATGAGATTTCTTTCAATGCTTTTATTAGTACTTCTTATATTTTTACTATGATTTCCTTTTTATTTTTATTGATTTTTTAATTTTAATTTTATTGGAGTATAGTTGATTTACAATGTGTTATTTTCAGGTGTACAGCAAAGTGATTCAGTTATAAATATATATGTATCCATTCTTTTATAGATTTTTTTCTCATATAGGTTATCACAGGATGTTGAGTATAGTTCCCTGTTCTATACATTAGGTCCTTGTTGGTTATCTATCTTATATATAGTAGTGTGTGTACGTTCATGATTTGCAAACATTTTCTCCTGTTCTGTGGATTGTTTTTTGTCACCTTCTGGATGGGATCCTTTAAAGCACAAAATGTTTCAAATTTGTAAATTCAATATATCTATTCTTCTGTCACTTGTGCTTTTGATGTCATATCTAAGATGGCATTGCCAAACCCAATGACATAAAGATTTGCACAAATGTTTTCTTATAAGAATTTTATTTTTGTCTCTTACACTTAGGTGTATGATCCATTTTTAGTTAATATTTATATATGATGTGGAGTAGGTCCCAATTTCATTGTTTTATATTCTATTGTCCCAGCACCATTATAGAAATGATCATTCCTCTAATAAATTTTCTTCACACTTATCAAAATTCATTTGACTATAAATGGATGTTTACTTCTGGACTTTCAATTCTATTCCATTGATTTATATGTCTGCCTTTTTTCCAGAATCATACATTATTGATTACTGCAGTATTGTACTAAGTTTTGAAATCAGGAAGTGTATATCTTCAAACATTGTTATTCTTTTTCAGGATTTGTCTTTTCTACACCAAGTACCTTGATTTTCTATATGAATTGTAGGATCAGTGTGAATTTTTTCAAAGAAAGCCAGCTGAGAATTTGTTAGAGATAACAGGATTTGTAGAAACATAGGGGAAAAAATTTTGACTTAAGGCTAAACATGAGTTTGTAAGCTTGACACTGAAATATCTTTCCGTAAAAGGAAAAATAAACTGGACTTCATGAAAACTTAAAAATTTAAGTTCCTCTTCTTCTTCTTTTTTTTTTTTTATTCTCATCTTTTCTGAAGGAAGTCACTATGCAGAGCCCACACTGAGGAGTGGGTAGTTATGTTCTACCTTCTTGAATGTAAAGTAGCTAAATTACTTGAAATTCTTCTGTAATGAGATTTGTCAATTTATTCAAATTTTTATTCATATTAGTATGAACTCATTGATAGTTATTTAATATTTTGGGTTACTTCCAATATTAAAATATTGATGCTCTTGTTCAAGTTATTCCAGCTTTGATCATTTGAATCTCTCTCAGTTGACTCCTGGGTCTTTTTGATATGCTCAGACTGTTTTATTATTTGAGCACGTCTTTACTTTCTGACATTACAAGATGCTTCAGTCTTACCTTGTTTACTTCCTTCCACAGCCCTACAATCAGCCTTTTTCATAAGGATCCTTGATTACATTTATTGGAGAATAGTATTAGAAACAAAGTTCTGCACTTTGAGTACCAGCAAGTTTTTTGTATAAATAGACAACATTATTCAAATTTTATATGGAAATAAAATGGGCTAAGAATAAAACAGTTTTGAGAAGATATATAAGATGAAGGAACCATTCAATCAGATCCTCCCAGAGTTTATAACTCCAGTAATCAAGACAAGGTGGTATTGGTGGAGGTACACACTATATAATTTTTTTCTGAGATATATCCAGATATAGACTCACACAAAAATGCTTAACTGATTTTTTTTGTGTAAGACACAAAAACAATTCAATGGAAAAAAGATAGCTTTTTCAATAAATGATTTTGTTTCAGTGAGACATGTATAGGCAAAAAGAAAAAAAAAAAAAAAAGACTTTGCCAAAAACTCATATTTTACACAGAGGTGAACTCAAAACAGATCATAGACTTATATGTAAAATGTGAAATTATAAATATTTGAGAAAGTAACCTAGGAAAAAATCTTTAAAACCTGGGGATAGGAAAAGCTTTAGACATATTCCAATAGATTGACTCATAGAAGGAAAAATTTATAAATTGGACCTCATAAAAATTAAAACTGTCTTCTCTATAAATGACCCCATCAAAGAGAAATAAAGGATAAGATACAGACTGGGAGAAAATATTTACAAACCTGGGATATACAACAAAGGACTTGTATCTAGAATACAGAAAGAATTCTCCAAACTGAGCAATTAAGCAACAACAGCAAACCCACAAAGAATACACTTAGAAACAGGAAAAATACTTCAACAGACATTTCACTGAAAGGATGTACAATGGCAACTATGTGTATGAAATATGTTCAACATTTTTATCCACCAGGAAAATGCAAATTAAAATAACAGTCCGATATTTATCTATAATTATCAATATGGCTAAAGTTAAAAATTTTGATAACACATACTAGTAAAGATATGGAGGAGTTGGATCTCTAATATGCTTCTGGGGGAATATAAAATGTAAAAATCACTGTGAAAAACAGATTGACAGTCTAAGACTAAACACACAACTATTATATGACTTATAATCTACTCTTAGACATTAATCCTAAACAAATGGAAATTTGTGTTAGAACAAATAACTGTGCAAGAAATGTTCATAGCACCATTATTTTTAAAAATCCAAAGCCAAACTTTACATAACTCATATGTTCTTCAACAGGTGAATTGTTACATAAATATGGTGTGATATATTCTTGTTATTTGTAGTAGTTATGTTCTATCAAGTTGCCAGAAACATCAGTGAATACTGAGCCATAGATCTTAGAGGAGATACAGATTATGTTACCATGAGACTGATCACAACATACTCCCTAACCAATCAATACATAACTTACATTTTGTCTATTTCTTTTTGAAGACGTCATATTTAATGCATATTATTGGTTCATTAACACTGCAATCATGGCCAACAGCACTACAAGTCATGCCTGAATGAACCTTATCCAACACATGTATTTTCTTGGTAAGGCATATTTGTAGCATTTGTAAGCTTAGGATAAATGGACAGTACCTCAGCACTATGACTAGAGATTGTTTTAAATATTGAAATAACAAAGAAAAACCATAATGCTGTGAAAGAAATGTGGCACTAAATATACCAAAAAGGACACTTGTTTACAGTATGAGAGCTGAAACAAGAAGACAAAGGATGCCTCGTTTGACTTCATCTATGAACATGCACTTCATGCAACTCAAATGTTTTGTTGTTCTGCCCAAGCCTGTGAATGACCTTGAAAGTGCTGTATTGATTTGGTGTTAACAAATAATTTTTTGTTGCTAGGCTAATTCTCAAATACAAAATCCACAAGTGATGAGGATTGACGTTACTTCAATAATGTGGAAGCATTACATAGCAATAAAGAAGTATAAACTTTTTAAGAAAATTAGTTAAAAAATAGTACATAACATTCTATAAATTTCAGGTATATAACACTATGATTTGACATCTGTATAGACTATAAATTAATCACTACCAAAAGTTTAGTTACCACCTATCACCATATAATTGACTCCTTTCACCCATTTCATCCTCCACCCCACCCCTTACCCTTTGCTAATAACCAGTCTGTTCTATGTACTTTTGAATTTATTTTGGTTTTGTTTTTGTTACTTTGTTTAGATTTGGCATGAATGAAATCATATGGTATTTTTCTTTCTCTGTCTGATCTTGTTTCACTTAGCATAATACCCTCAAGGTCTATCCTTGTTGCCGCAGGTGGCAAGATTTCAGTCTTTTTTATGACAAAGTAGTATTCCAATGTACATATGCACACCACAGTTTCTTTACCCATTTATCCATTAATGGGCACTTAGATTGCTTCAAAATCTTGGCTATTGTAAATAATGCTGGAAAGAACATAGGGATGTATATATCTTTTTGAATTAGTGAGTTTGTATTCTTCTACTAATACCCAGCATTGGAAGAGCTGGATCATAATGTAGATCAATTCTTAATATTCTTAAGGAAACTCCATCTTGTTTTCCATGGTGGCTGCACCAATTTATATTTCCAACAATAATGCATGATGGTTCCCTTTTCTCCACATCCTCACCAACATTTGATTTTTGTAGACTTTTTGATGCTAGCCACTCTGACAGGTGTGAGGTGATATCTCTTGTTGATTTTGATATACATTTCTCTGATGATGAATGATGTTGAGCATCTTTTCATGTATCTGATGGCCATCTGTATATCTTCTTTGGAAAAATGCCTATCCAAGTTTTCTGCTCATATTTAAATAAGATTGTTTTTTTGATATTGAGTTTTATGAGCTATTTATATATTTTGGATGTTAATCCCTTATCAGATATATGGTTTGTAATTACCTTCTCTGATTCAGTAAATTTTAATGTTCTTTTAATTAATCAATTAATTTTTATTTATTGGCTGTGTTGGGTCCTCCTTGCTGCATGCAGCCTTTCTCTAGTTGTGGCAAGAGGGGCTACTCTTCATTAAGGTGTGCAGGCTTCTCATTGTGGTGGCTTCTCTTGCTGTGGAGTATGGGCTCTCAGCAAACAGGCTTCAGTAGTTGTGGCGCATAAGCTTATTTGTTTCATGGCATTTGGGATCTTCCTGGACCAGGAATCGAACCTGTGTCCTCTGCATTGGTAGGCAGATTCTTAACCACTGTGCCACCAAGGAAGTCCCCAATTCAGTAAAATTCCCTTTTCATTTTGATGATAGTTTCCTTTGCTGTGCAAAAGCTGTTAAGTTTAATTAGGTTCCATTTGTTTATTTTTGTTTTTTTATTTTTATTTTTTTGTCTGTGGAGATAGATCCAAAAAATATATTATTACAATTGATGTCAAAGCAGTTACAGCCTTTATTTTCTTCCTAGAAATTTTATGTTTCACTTACACTTAAATGTTTCTTTTGAGTTAATTTTTGTGTATGGTGTAAGAAAGTGGTTTAATTTCATTCTTTTGCATTCTCCCAATTCCAATTGTTGAAAAGACTCTTTTCTCCATTTATATTATTTCCTCCTTTATCATAGATTAATTGACCATAGGTGTGTGAGTTTGTTTCTGCACACTCTATTCTGTTCCAGTGATAGGAATTGCATTGCATTTGTAGATGCTTTGGGTAGTATGGACATTTTAACAATATTAATTCTTCCAATCCATGAATACAGAATGTCTTTCCACTTCTTTGTGTGTTCTTCAATTTCTTTCTATGAGATTTTGTAGTTTTCAATACATATGCCTTTCACATCCTTGGTTAAATTTATTCACAGGTATTTTATTCTTTTTGATGCAATTATAAATGGGATTATTTTCTTAATTTCTCTTTCCGATAGTATATAATTAGTGTATAGAAATGCAAACAATTTCTGTATATTGACTTTGTATCCTGTGACTTTACTGAATTCATTTGTTAGTTCTGATACTTTTTTGGTGGAATCTTTAGGGCTTTCTGTATATACTATCATGTCATCTGCAAATAGTGACAGGTTTACTTCTTCCTTTCCAATTTTAATGACTTTATTTTTCTTGCCTAATTTCTATGCCTACAACTATCAATACTATATTGAATAAATATGGCAAGAGTGGGCATCCTTGTTTTTCTCTTAATCTTAGGATGAAAGATTTCAACTTTCACCATAAAATATGATGCTTGCTATGGGGTTGTCATGTAAGGTCTTTATTATGTTGAGGTGCATTACTGCTATACCCACTTTGTTGAGAGTTTTTATCATAAATATATGTAAAATTTTTCATATTCTTTCTGCACCTATTGAGATGACCATGTGATTTTTATCCTTTATCTTGTTAATATGGTGCATTATTTTGATTGGTTTCTGGGTGTTGAACCATTCTTGTATCCCTGGAATTAATCCTGTTTGATTATAGTGTATAATCTTTTTAATGTATTGTTGGAATAAGTTTGCCAATATTTTATTGAAGATTTTGTATCTATGTTCATCAAGGATATTGGCCTATAATTTTAAATTTTTTGTGGTGTCCTTGTCTGATTTTATTGTCAGGGTAATGCTGGTCTCTTAAAATAAGTTTGGATGCATTCCTTACTCCAATTTTTTGGAAAAATTTGAGAAGGATAGATATTAAATTTTGTTTGAATGTTTGGTGAAATTCACTTGTAAATATGCCTGGTCCTGAACACTCATTTGTTGGGAGATTTTTGATTACTGATTCCATCTCCTTACTAATAATTAATCTGTTCAGAACAGATTATCTATTTCTTCATAATTTAGTCTTGAAAGATTGTATGTTGTAGGAATTTGTACATATTTTCTAAATTGTTCAGTTTGTTGGCATATAGTTTACAGTTGTCTCATGATCTTTTGTATTTCTTTGGTATCAGTGTAACTAATCTTCTTTCAATTCTGATTTTACTTGAGCCCACTGTATTTTTTTTTCTTGGTTAGTTTAGCTAAATTTTGGTTAATTTTGTATACTTTTTCAAAGAACCAGCACATTTTCATTTATCTCATCTATTGTACTTTTAGTCTCTATTTTGCTTATTTACACTTATCTTTATCATTTTCTTCCTTCTACTAATTTAAATTTCCTTTTATCTTCCTTTTGTAGTTCTTTTAGGTGTAAAACTTGATTGTTTATTGAATTTTGTTTTTTTGTTTTTTTTTTGCTTTTTGAGATATACCACTATTGCAATGAACTTCCCTCTTAGAACCACTTTTGCTGCATCTCACAAATTTTAGTAAATTGTAGTTCTGTTTTCATTTGTTTTTAGGCATTTTTAAAATGCCTCCTTTGATATATTTGATGAGCCATTGGCCATTTAGTATCGTGTTGTTTAATCCTCACATATTTGCTGTTTTCACAGTTTTTGAATTGATTTCTGGTTTCATAACATTGTGGTCAGAAATGATGCTTGTTATGATTTCCATCTTATTAAATTTATTTAGACTTGTTTTGAGTCCTAACATGAGATTTATCCTTGAGAATGTTTCATGTGCATTTCAGAAGAATGTGTATTCTATGACTTTTGAATGGAATGTACTGTACATATTTATTAAGTTCATTAGGTCTAATGTGGTGTTTAAGGCCAAAATTTTTATAATAGTTTTCTGTCTGAGTGATCTATCCATTGATGGAACTGGAGTGTTAAAGCCTCTTATTATTATTGTATTGCTGTTGATTTCTTACTTTATGTCTGTTAATATTTGCTTTATGTATTGTGGTGCTCCTATGTGAGATGTACATGTATTTATAAACGTTATGTTTTCTTGCTGAATTGACTTCTTTATCATTATGTAATGTCCTTTGCATTTGATTATAGTCTTTGTTTTCAGGTCTATTGTGTCTGATATGAGTATAGCTACACCATGTTGTTGTTGTTGCTGTTGTTGTTTTCTTCATTTCTGTTTGCATGAAATATCTTTTTATATCTCTTCATTTTCAATCTCTGTTTTTACTTCTCAGGTGAGTTTCTTATAGGCTGCATATAGATGGGGTCTTCATTTTATTATCCATTTGGTTGCTCTATGTCTTTTGATTGGAGAATGTAATCTATTCACATTTTAAGATAATTATTGATAGGTATGTACTTATTGTAATTTTGTTCATTGTTTTCTGGCAGTTTTTGTAACTCTTCTCTGTTTCTTTATTCTTCTCCCCTTGTGACTTTATTGTTTTCTTTAGTATTATGTTTAAATATTTTCTCATTTTATTTTGTGCATTTACTGTAAGATTTTACTTTCTGTGAGGTTCACATATAATACCCAATGTACATATGAACACCCTATATCTGTTTTAAGTTGATAGTAACTTACATTTCAACACATTCCAAAACTTTATATTTTTCTATTTCAACTTACATTTTATGTTTTTGATATCACATTTTGTATCTTCCTGTTTTATGCATTTCTTAACTTACTGTTGCAGATTTAATTTTACTACATTTGTCTTTTATCCTTAATACCTGCATTTTTAAGTGATTGATCTGATACCGTTGCTATTAGTTTAACATTTTCCAATGAGATTTTTACTTTTTACATTTTCTTGTTATTAATTTGTGTCATTTATTTTGTAAATTTTTATTTAATATTGGAACATAGTTGATTTACAATGTCATGTTAGTTTCAGTTGTACAACAAAGTAATTCAGTCATTCATATACATATATGTGTTCTTTTTCAGATTCTTCTCCAGTATTGGTTATTACTGAGTACTGAGTAAAGTTTGCTGTGCTATATAGTAGGTCATTGTGGGTTATCTATCTTAAAAATAGTGGTGTGTTTTGTCAATTCCAAATTCCTGATTTATCCCTCTCTCCCACCTTTCCCCTTTGGTAAACATAAGTTTGTTTAGTGTTTGAGTCTGTTTCTGTTTTGTAAATAATTTCATTTTATCTTCTTATTAGATTCTGCATATAAGTGATATCATATGATATATGCCTTTCTCAGTCTGACTTACTTCACTTAGTATGGTAATCTCCAAGTCCATCCATGTTGCTGCAAATAACATTATTTTATCTTTTTGTCATGGCTGGTACATTGTATATATGTACCACATCTTCTTTATCTATTTAACTGTTGATGGACATTTAGGTTTCTTCCATGTCTTCACTTTGGTAAATAACACTGCAATGAATATTGGTAACACTGCAATGAATATTGGGGTGCACGTATCCTTTAAAATCATGGTTTTCTCCAGATATATGTCCATGAGTGGGATTTCTGGAACACATGGTAACTATTTTCAGTTTGTTAAGGAACCTCTATACTGTTCTCCATAGTGGCTTACCAACTTACATTCCCACCAACAGTGTAGGAGGGTTCCCTTTTCTCCACACCCTCTTCTGCATTTATTGTTTGTAGACTTTTTGATGATGGCCATTTTGACTGGTGTGAGGTGATACCTCATTGCAGTTTTCATTTGCATTTCTCTAATAATTAGTGATGTTGAGCACCTTTTCATGTGCCTTTTGGCCTTCATATGTCTTCTTTGGAGAAATATCTATTTGGATCTTCTGTCCAGTTTTTATTTATTTATTTATTTATTTATTTATTTATTTTTATTTATTTGGTTGTGCTGGGTCATAGTTGTGGCATGTGGGATCTAGTTCCCTGACCAGGGATTGAACCTGGGTCCCCTGCATTGGGAATATGGAGTCTCAACCACTGCACCACCAGGGAAGTCCATGCCCATTTTTTGATTGGGTAGTTATTTTTTTATATTGAGCTGTATCAGCTGTTTGTATATTTTGGAGATTAATACCTTGTCAGTTGCATCATTTGCAAATATTTTCTCCCATTCTGTGGGTTGTCTTTTTGTTTTCTTTATTGTTTCCTTTGCCATGAAAAAGCTTTTAAGTTTAATTAGGTCTAATTTTCTATTTTTGTTTTCATTTTCATTACTTAAGGAGATGGATCCACAAAGATATTGCTGCATTTTATGTAAAAGGGTGTTCTGCCTATGTTTTCCTCTAAGAGTTTTATAGTGTTTGGCCTTACACTTAGGTCTTTAGTTGATGTTTAGTTTATTTTTGTATATGGTGTTAGAGAAATTTCTAATTTTATTCTTTTCCATGTAGTTGTCCAGTTTTCCCAGCACCACTTATTGAAGGGACTGTCTTTCCTCCATTGTATATTATTTGTCTCTTTTATCTTAGATTAGGTAACCATAGGTACATTGGATAATTTCTGTGCTTTCTATCCTGTTCCATTGATCTCTAAGTCTGCCTTTGTGCCAATATACTGTTTTGATTACTGTAGTTTTATAGTATAGTCTGAAGTCAGGAAGTCTGATTCCTCCAGCTGCATTTTTCATTTTCAAGATTGCTTTGGCTGTGTGGGGTCTTCTGTGTCTCCAATACAAATTAAAAACACATATTTTTGTGCTAGATCAGCAAACAATGCCATTTATAATTTGGTAGTGATTGTGTTGAATTTGAAGATTTCCTTGGGTATTTTGACTATATTGATTCTTCCAATCCAAGAACATGGTATGTCTGTCCATCTGTTTGTGTCATATTTGATTTCTTTCATCAACATCTTATAGTTTTCAGAGTACAGGTCTTTTGTCTCCTTAGGTAGGTTTATTCTTAGGTATTTTATTCTTTTTGATGTGATGGTAAATTGGATTGTTTCCTTAATTTCTTTTTCTGATCTTTCATTGTTAGTGTATAGGAATACAAGACATTTCTGTGCATTAATTTTCTATCATGCAACTTTACCAAATTCATTGATGAGCTCTAGTAATTTTCCGGTAGCATCTTTAGGATTTTCTATGTATAGTATCATATCTTCAGAAACAGTGACAGTTTTACTTCTTTTCCAAGTTGGATTCCTTTTATTTGTATTTTTTCCCTCTGATTGCAGTGGCTAGGTCTTCAAAACATATTGAATAAAAGTGGTGAGAGTGGACATCCCTGTCTTGTTCCTGATCTTAGAGGAAATGCTTTCAGCTTTTCAACTTTGAGTATGATGTTAGCAGTAGGTTTGTCATAAATGGCTTTTTTTATGTTGAGGTCAGTTCCCACTATCCCTACTTTCTGGAGAGTTTTTATCATATATGTTTGTTGAATTGTGTCAAAACCTTATTCTGCAGCTTTTGGGATATGGCTTTTATTCTTCAATTTGCTAACGGTTGTTTCCCACTGATTTGTAGATATTGAAAAATCCTTGCATCCCTAGAATAAATCTCACTTGATTATGGTTTATGATCCTTTTAATATATTATTGGTTGCAATTGGTTAGTATTTTGTCAAGGATTTTTGCATCTATGTTCATCAGTGATATTGGCCTATAATTTTTGTTGTTGTTGTTGTTGTTAAGTTTGGTTTTGCTATCAGGGTGATGGTGGCATTATAGAATGTGTTTTTGTGTGTTCCTTTCTCTGCAACTTTTTGGAATACTTTCAGAAGGATAGGTGTTAGCTCTTCTCTAAATATTTGATAGAATTTGGCTGCAAAGTTATCTAGTAATCAACTTTTGTTTGTTGGAGTGTTTTAATCACAGTTTTACTTTCACTACTTGGAATTGGTCTGTTCATGTTTTGTACTTATTCCTGATACAGTCTCAGGAGATTTATCTTTCTAAGAATTTGTCCATTTTATTGGCATATAGTTGCCTTATGCTCCTTTGTATTTCTGTCCTGTTGGTTGTAACTTTTCAGTTTTCATTTCTAATTTTATTGACTTTGGCTCTCTCCTTTTTTTTTTTTTCTTGAGGAGTCTCACTAAATGTTTATTTATCTTTTCAAAGAACCAGCTTCATTGATCAATGAATGCATTTGAAATTACGAGACAAGCAAGTTTAAACAATCTTGTTTACATATAGACTGCTATGTCAAAATCTCATGGTAACTAGTTTTATTGATCTTTTCTTCATTTTTATTTCATTTATTTCTGCTCTGATCTTTATGATTTCCTTCCTTCTATGAACTTTTCATTTTTTTTTTTTTTTTTTCTTTCTCTAGTTGCTTTAGGTATAAATTTAGGTTGTTTTTTGAGAGTTTTCCTGTTTCCTGAGGTAAGCTTGTATTGCTATAAACTTCCCTCATAGGATTTCTTTTGCTGTAGCCCATAGGTTTTGGATTGTCATATTTTTCATTTTTATTTGTTGCTAGGTATTTTTTTATTTCCTATGTGATACTTTCAGTGGTCCATTGGTTGTTTGATAGCATATCATTTAGCCTTCACGTTTGTGTTTTACAGGTTTGTCTTGTAGTTGTTTTCTAATCTTATAGCATTGTGGTCAGAAGTGATGCTTGATATGATTTCCATTTTCTTAAATTGATCAAGGTCTGCTTTATGGCCCAGCATGTGATCTATCTTGGAGAATGTTCCACATGTGCTTGAAAATAATATGTATTCTGTTGCATTCTAATGGAATGCTCTCTAGATGTCAATTAAGTCTATCTGATCTAATGTGTCAATTAAGGCCTGTTCTTTATTGATTTTCTCTCTCAAAGATTTGTATTTTGGTTGGAGCATTTATTCAATTTACATTTAAGGCAATTACCAATATGTATGTTATTGTTGCTTTTTTGTTAACTGTTTTGAGTTTGTTTTTATAGGTATATATTTTTTGTCCATTCCTGTTTTGTTCTCTTCTCTTGTAATTTGATGACTATCTTTGGTATTGTGTTTGGATTCCTTTATCTTCTGTGTATATCTCTTATAGATTATTGGTTTGTGGTTACCATGAGGTTTTGACATAGCAATCTACATGTAAACAAGATTGTTTTAACTTGCTGGTCTCTTAATTTCAAATGCATTACCAACTTCCTGCATTTGTGCTCTCCTCTTCTCATGATTGCTGGTTTTCATATCATACTGGTGTGTGGAAGATTTCTTACCTTTGCTATATGTTTGCCTTTATCAGTGAGCTTTCCTATTCATAATGTTTTGTTTTGTTTTGTTTTGTTTTGTTTTTGCCTCTAGTAGTGGCCTTTTCTTTTCTGCCTAGTGAAGTTCCTTTAGCATTTGTTGTAAAGCTGGCTTGGTGGTGCTGAATTATTTTACCTTTGCTTGTCTGTAAAACTTTTGATTTCTCCATAAAATCTGAATTAGAGCCTTGCTGGGTAGAGTATTCTGGAACTCAGAAAGACAAACGTTTTAAGGAGCAACATCCTAGGACCATATCTAATTCAGCCAAATTAAATCTCCTCTTACCTTTTACCTTGCCCATTTAAAGCAGTTTATATATGAGGTCTAACTGGTCATAGAAGCTCCTCATGTTTTCTTTTTATTTTTAAGTTATTATTTAGATAAAAAACACATAACATTAAATTTACCATCTTAATCTTTTTTAAGTGTACAGTACAGTAGCATTAAGTATATTCACATTGTTGTGAAGCAGATCTCCAGAACTTTGATTAAAATCTTTTTAAACTGTGATTTGTTTTGTTGCCTATCTTTTGACTAATGTTGGAGAATATTCTATATGCATTTGAGGAAAAAGTGCATTCTGTTGTTGTTTGGTGGAATATTTTGTACATGTCTGTGTGGTACATTTGGTCTATAGTGTTGTTCATGTCCTAGCAAAGATAATTTTTGTTTCATTTTAACTAAAACAAATATTTCACATCTATTACTTTCTACATAATTTTATTATAATTTTACTTATGTGTGCCTGAAAATATTTTTATCATTCTTACATACTCTTTAAGAAATAGAAATTATTTTTTTAAATAAGAGCAAGCTCAAATAATTCTTCAGAATAGAAAGCCATATAAATATACTACAAATTATAATAAAGATTATATATAAGCTATATTTTCAAAGAAAATTCCATTGAATAAATGAAAACTTTTTACATCACTTTTTGTGCTTATGGATACACCCTGTTAAATGTTAGAAATATTAGTTACATTTTACCATAATATTGCTGCATAACAAACCAACAGCATACAAAAATAATCATTCACCTTTGTTCACAAGTCCATGAGTTTTCACACATCCAAAAAAAAAAAAAAAAGAAAAAGAAATTAAAAAAAAATAAGTTAGAGTTAAATATGATCACATTCCAAACCTATAAAATATTATTATTAGTATTATTTTTGGTGTGAGGTGTTAACTAAATTACAAGTGAACCAGAGATGTACTTCAGCCTGATAAAGGAATTATTATTAGTCTTTTTTATTTAAACAAGTGTGTGCATGTGATGGACATGACAATTTGTACATAGATTACAAAAGGATATATTCTAAAAAACATAATTGTTAAGGTGACTAATGAGCTGTAAGTTTTTTTTATTATTTACTGCATCATATTTATTTGTATTTTCTCAAAGATGTTAAGGTTCAGCTGTATTTTTCTAAATAGTATGTGAAAAGTATAGTAGTTAGGTGAAACAGTTGCAAGGATGTCACTAATCGCATGAAGAATTTGTGTGCCATCACTTCAGCTAATAGTCTTATGTATGAGATTTGTCTTTGCTGCTTAAACTCATTGGACTGATCCACAAGTTTCACCTCTACTTCTAAACAAAAATAGCTTTTTAAAAGTAGTGTTCTCATACCTCATAAAATCAATGATAGTTTCAAGAGAGACAGTTAGTGAAATTGCATTGTAAACTGGAAAGTACTAAAGCAAATTAAAATATCTCTGTTACTATCTAAAAGAAAGTGTATTGTTCTCCTTCAGTGGTAATGATATTCAAACAAAATCTGTAATAAGAAAGTGTAATATACTTTAAATTATTTTGAAGGAAATGCAATACTATATCCTTACACTTTCAGAACTGTTGCTTTAAGGGGCAGTCAGTGTAGCATTATAAAACTTGTTGACAAAGTAGAGAAACTGGTGTTTCACTTATTTTCTTGTTGAGGAAAAACATCTCTTTTCAAAGTGAGAGGCATTCATTGAAGGAAAAAAAAATCAGTAAAAATAATCAACAGTAAGAAACCAGGGATCACTGTTTCTAAAAAAAATATTTTACAGAAATAGTGCTCTTAAGGGGATTCATCTACTCTGTTGAGGGTTCTCCAGTCCTGAGCTATCAAACTCTGCTGTTTTCATATACTATTGGAAAATCCAAAGTGATATACAGATTTCATTTTCTTCTTTTTTTTCTATATTTTTCCTTTGCTTCCCCATATATTCTCCCCTTTGTTTCATTCATCTATCAATCAATTTTTATTCCTTTTGCTTCTTGTTGAAGTGTTGTATAATTATAAATTCATAGAGACTCAAATAATCCAAAATGCTGACTCATTTTATGGGGCCAGTATACCCTAACAGGAAAATCAGATACATGATATAAAAAAAAAAAGAAAACTACAGACCAATATATCTCATAAACTTTGACAGAAAAATCCTCAACAAAATATTGCCAAATAGAATTCAACAACATAAAAAAAAATACACTATATTTGACAAAGAGATAGACACAGATGAATGGAGTAGAATAATGTGTCTACTAATAGACTTACTAGTACTGCCAATGATATCTGTCAAAGGCACAAAAGTTATTCAGTGCAGGAAGGTTGATCTTTTAATAAATGGTGTTGGATAAATTGGAGATTGATATGCAAAATAATGAACATTGACTTAAGCCTCACATACTACGCAAAGATAAACTCAAAATGGGTCATAAATCTAAATATGAAATGTAAATCTTAACCTTTTAGAAGAAATCATAGGTGAAAATCTCTAAGACCCATGATTAAGCAAAGATTTTTTAGACATGATGCTAAAGGCATGAACCATAAAAGAGAAATATGATCAATTACACTCACAAAAATTTTAAAATGTTGTTGTAAAAAATATCCTCACAATAGAATGAAGAATCAAGCTTACAGACTAGGAGAAAATATTTGCACAACACATATCTGACAAAGGACTTATATCTAGAATATATGGAGAACTCTCAAAACAGTAGTTAAAAACAAAACAAAACTATCCAACTCAAAAATGGGTAAAAGACATGAACAGATTTTTTACCAAAGAAGTTTTAGCAGATGGCAAATTAAGTACATGAAAAGATGTTTAATATCATCAGCCTTCAGAGAAATGCAAATTAGAACCATAAGATATCAATGCACACCTATCAGAATATCTAAATTAAAAAACAGTGAATTCGGGGATATGTGTATAAAAACAGATGATTGAACCTGGTGTACTCCCAAAAAAAAATTATAAACAAAAAACAAAAAAAAAAACAAAAAAAAAAACAAAAGACACAGACTGATGAATGAATAGAAAAACAAGACCCATATAGGTGCTGTCTACAAGAGATCCACTTCAGACCTAGGGACACATAGAGACTGAAAGTGAGGGGATGGAAAAAGATATTCCATGCAAATGGAAATCAAAAGAAAGCTGGAGAAGTGATACTCACATCTGATAAAATAGACTTTAAAATAAAAAATGTTACAAGAGACAAGAAAGGACACTACATAAAGATCAAGGGATCCATCCAAGAACAGGAGATAACAATTATAAATATATATGCACACAATGTAGGAGCACTGCAATACATAAGGCAAATGCTAACAACTAGGAAAGAGGAAATTGACAGTAACACAATCATAGTGGGGGACTTTAACACCCCACTTACACCAATGAACAGATCATTCACACAGAAAATTAATAAGGAAACACAAGCTTTAAATGACACAATAAATCAGCTTGCTTTAATAGATATCTATAGGACATTACATCCAAAACCAGCAGATTACACATTCTTCTCCAGTCCACATGGAACATTCTCCAGGATAGATCACATTTTGGGTCATAAATCAAGCCCTGGTAAATTCAAGAAAATTGAAATCATATCAAGCATCTTTTCCAATGACAACGCTATGAGATTGGAAATCAATTACAAGAAAAAAACTGTAAAAAACATAAACACATGGAGGCTAAACAATACACTACTAAATAATCAAGATATCCCTAAAGAAATCAAAGAGAAAATCAAAAAATACCTATAGACAAATGACAATGAAATCACAATGATCCAAAACCTGTGGGATGCAGCAAAGGCAGTTCTAAGAGGGAAGTTTATAGCAATACAATCCTACCTCAAGAAAAAAGAAAAATCCCACATAAACAATCTAACCTTACACCTAAAGAAACTAGAGAAAGAAGAGCAAGCAAAACCCAAAGAGAGTAGATAGAGAGAAATCATAAAGATCAGAGCAGAAATAAATGAAATAGAGACAAAGAAAACAATAGCAAAAATCAATAAAACTAAAAGCTGGTTCTTTGAGAAGATAAATAAAATCGATAAACCTCTAGCAAGACTCATTAAGAAAAAGAGGGAGAGGACTCAAATCAATAAAATTAGAAAGGAAACAGGAGAAGTTACAACAGACACTGCAGAAATAAAAGCACCATAAGAGATTATTACAAGCAACTATATGCCCATAAAATGGACAACCTGGATGAAATGGAATGATTCTTAGAAAGGTATAACCTTCCAAGACTGACTCAGGAAAAAACAGAATATATGAACAGACCAATCACAAAGAATGAAATTGAAACTGTGATTAAAAATCTCTCAACAAACAAAAGTCCAGGACCAGAAGGATTCACAGGTGAATTTTATCAACCATTTAGAGAACAGCTAACACTCACCCTTCTCAAATTCTTCCAAAATATTACAGAGGAAGGATCACTCCCAAACTCATTTTATGAAGCCAGCATCACCCTGATACTAAAACCAGACAAGGATACTACAAAAAAAAAAAGAAAACTACAGACCAATATCACTGATGAATTTAGATGCAAATATCCTCAACAAAATACTAGTCAACAGAATCCAACAACACATTAAAAGGATCATCCATCATGATCAAGTGGGGTTTATCCCCGCAATGC